>NC_052944.1:42772362-43111112 GCF_013358895.1 Oreochromis aureus | reverse complement strand
TGGAAACCAGTACATTTTTTTTTATGTATTTTTAAAATAAGTGAGCTGCAGCTGTCAAGGTACAGTAAGTGTTAAATGCCTCAATGTTCTAATAGCTGCAATTGCTGTTAATACTGAAAATGTTATTTAATTTTAGAATTGAGATGGAGACCCTTGGAGTCTTTTTCTTTTGTTTTATTTATGAAGCACTTTTTTATGCGTGAGCTCCGTTATCTGTGCCTTTTTAAAAGCACATTGTGTTTAATAAAAAAAGTTGTTAAATTGTTAGTGTTGTTACTTTTATGTTTTCTAACACTTTTAGCTGATTATAATTTACTGGGCAAACAGTTTAGAATTATTCGTAAATGTATTTCCCACAGTATTTTAAAAATATTTATTAGATTTTAAGTGTTATTTCCCATATTATAAGTTAGAAAATATGAAAAAGTTTGAGTTTATTTCCCACATCGTATGAGTTGCAATATGTAAAATATTTTGAGTGTATTTTCCACCTTAATTAAGTTGAAAAATATTGAACATTTTGAGTTTATTACTCCCTAATTATAAGTTGAGGAATATCAACATTTATAAGTTAACATTGAGGTAATTTAAGGCAACTGCAACTGTAATTTTTATTTTAGTTAAACTTAAAACTTTACACAACAATTTTTTAGTGATGTTTTTAAATCTGTTACACAACAATTTTTGAGTTCTGTGCACTTATTAGGTTTTACAGTGTGTAAATTGGGAAAATCTAATGTAATGAATCCCTTGGAACAAAGACAATATGTTATATCAACTGTCTCTTCTCTTCTCTGCTATTTGAAGGAAAATTCAGCTGTCAGTGGCTGAAGGCGGAAATACAGCAGCCTGTTGTTTATCGCCATGATCGTAAACCGAGAGGAGAAATCCACTTTGATGAATCCTTGAAACACACAGGGGAGGTTATATGGACTGTAGCATCTCTCCTCTTTGCTCGCAGCTCTCTGAGCTGGACAGGATGGAGTCATATTCTTCTTTCTCAGACAGATCAGGAACCTCAGCATCTGTGGGGGGAGAGTAATCACATTAATGAAATGGATGTGAGGATGAATTAGGATCACAGCATTGTCTAATGTGTTTCTGCAGGATTTGTGACTGTATAAAGTACTTAATTGATCGAATAAACCCAAATCACTTAGCTATCTTAGCTAGATAGATATTAAAGTGCATGTTAATGTAAGTTAACATAATACTATCTTGTAGACTAACAACTATGTAATTTGTTAGAAAATGAACATGAATCAACAAATGAAACACTGAATCTGTTAGGACTCATCTTCCAAGATAACAAATCAAAATTATTTCAGGAGGTAAGAAGGTTAATGTGTTTTCACCGCCACAGATTTTAACCAAAGCTTTCCCCACCAGGGGGCAGTGTTTCACAAGAAGTTCCATTGAAACTTGTCTAGATGTGTGCTATTGTTCGTGTATTTTTTATTTATTTATTTATTTTTAGCCTGACAGCCATTTCCTTTAATTGGCTTTGAGTTTTTCCAAGCTCATCTTCTTAAGAACAAATCCACTCTCACTGAATTACAGAAATATATACTGACTCACTGCACAATCTTGTGATACAAATTTGTATTGCACGTAAATACAGCTTTGATTTCTCTTGATGACAATAAAAGATGCTTTAGACATAAAGTCCTAAATGGTGCATCTTCATATTGTGTTAGCTTTAACCTCCTTTGGGCATATGAGGTTATTTGTTTTACATTTTGATAGAACAGTGGCAGTATAATGTCCTCATAAGTGGATATCAAGCTCTTGTAGAGCAAAACTTCATATTATGGTCTAGACCAGTAGTTCCCAAACTAGCGTACGCGTACCCCCGGGGGTACGCAACTGGCTGTAGGGGGTACGCGAGGGTCGGGGTTTGAGTGGGGATCACAAATTTTAAAAGCCAAAATTTGCGCTAATGCAGTTTTATGTGGCTCTCAAATACATGACTATATACCACCCTCTGGTGTTCAGCAAAAAATAGCTCTAACAAAATACATGGGCGTGACTTGCCCAAATGACTGACACCGAACAGTTAAAGTTGCCTCCAAGCATTCAGTGCTGCACGAAAATGGACAAGTGGTTAACAAGAAAAAAAGGCCCTACCACAGAGACGCCGGCCACAACAACCGATCAGCTCATATCTGAAGATGCATTTTCCAGTGACCGCACAGGTGATTGTTCAAAAACAATGTGTTCCTCAGATTTGGATGCTAGCACGGATGTATCTGTCGTTGCTAGCCAAGCGGCTAGCATAGCTGGAGACAGTCGTGATGAAGTGTCTGATGCGGAGCGTCAAAGTGGGAGAAAACATGACAGCTCGGACTGTAACACAACCTCCTCAAAGAAGCGCAAATATGATGACAATTATGTTTCGCTGGGGTTCACGATATATAAATATTGGTGGATTTTCCGGCCACAATGTGTTATTTGTGCAAAAGTATTGTCTCAGAACTCAATGAAACCTTCACTTTTGCGCAGACATTTTAGAGACAAATCATCCCCATTTGAAAAATAAACCAAGAGAATATTTTGAGCGACAGCTAAAATCACTTTCAACAAGTAAAACCTGCATTCAAGTGCCAGATCTTATGAATAAAAACAGACTACAAGCATCTTACATGGTCAGTTACAGAGTGGCTAAAACCAACAAACCCCACACTATTGTGGAGGACCTCATTCTCCTGCTGCTTTAGATATGGTAGGGACAATGTTGGGGAAAAGGCAAAAAAACGATACAGTCCATTCCATCATCAAACAATACTGTCTCATGGCGCATCAGTGCAATGTCAGAAAATGTTTTACAGCAGCTACTTCTGCGCTCACGCCACAGTGAATTTTATGCAATACAGCTAGATGAGTCCACGGATGTGGCTGGCCTGGCGCATCTCCTCGTATATGTGCGCTACATTCATGAAGGAACCATCAAGGAGGACATGCTGTTCTGTAAACCGCTGGAACAAAGGACAACTGCCGCAGATATTTTTCAAAAGCTGGACACATTCATGAACACACATGGACTCGCGTGGGACAGATGTGTTGGCATCTGTACCGATGGCGCACGGGCCATGACTGGGAGACACGGAGGTGTGGTTTCGCGTGTGCAAGCAGTCGTGCCAGATGCCTCTTGGGTACACTGCAGCATCCACCGAGAGGCTCTTGCTGCAAAAGGAATACCTGTCCGTTTGAAACATGTTTTGGACACAAGTGTAAAAATGGTTAACTTTGTGAAAGCCAGGCCGCTGAACTCCTGCTTATTTGCTGCGTTGTGCAATGAGATGGGCAGCGAGCATGAGACTTTATTACTCCACACAGAGGTTCGCTGGCTATGTAGAGGGAAAGTGCTGACCCGTTTCTTTGAGCTGAGGGATGAACTTAAAGTTTTCTTCAGTAACCATCCCTTTGAGCTGTCTAAACATTTGCATGATGAAGAGTACCTTACGTGCCTGGCTCTGTGTGATATATTTTCTCGTCTGAACGAGCTCAATCTCGGATTACAAGGCGTTTCTGCAACTATATTCACGATGTTCAAGATAAAGTTGAGGCCATGATAAAGAAGTTAAACCTTTGGAAGAACTGCATGGATGCAAACAACACTGAAGTCTTTCCCGTGCTGCATGATTTTCTGTGCTCAAATGATCTCACACTATCAAAAAGTGTAAAGCGCGAATGTAACCTGCACCTTGAGGAGCTGGCGGTGCAGTTACGCCGATACTTCCCAGAGACTGACGGCTCAAATGATTGGATACGTCACCCGTTCACCGCCGTGCCTACCATTATCACCGTCTGACCAGGAGAGCCTAATTGAAATCGCTACAGATGGATCTCTAAAAGTTGAACACGCTCAAAAGACCCTGGCGGATTTCTGGATAGGACTGCTCACTGAACAGCCCACGCTGGCTAAGCGCTGTCAAGACTCTGATGCCTTTCGCCACCACATACTTATGCGAAAGGGATTTTCTGCTTTAACAAACATGAAAACAAAATACAGAGCAAGACTTTGTGTGGAAAACGATTTAAGACTCAGCCTTTCCCAAATTGAGCCAAACATTGAAGAGCTGTGTGCCTCTGCTCAAGCACATCCATCACATTAAATAAAGTTATGTTTAATGAAAGTTCATATCTGGCCTTTATGCTCTCGACAAAACGGTGAATTCTAATAAATCTTTTGATACACTGCTAATATTAAGTAGTAAAGTTCGTTATTAAAATTCTGTCATTACTAAAATATATTAATAAATTCATTTGGTGGTGAGAAATAATCGTGCAGTATTTATTTGTATGCATGTGGTATTGTAATGTATTTTTAGACCCTAATTAAGAGTTCGTTCGTAGCAGCGGGTATGTGGCTGAGGCTGACATGTCTCAAGGGGTACGTGGCTGGAAAAAGTTTGGGAACCACTGGTCTAGACGACCCAAAATGTGATGTCCACTTATCTGGATGCCAGGTCCTAGGAGGTTAAGGCCTTTACACACCAGACCTGTTATGGAAAACAGGCCTGGTCTGGCATTCTTTCAGCTGCATTCTTCTCATATAACATCTATAAAAACTGAAAGTTTGGTATTTTGCAAAAACTTCACAAACATCCAACTAAGATACTATTGTGGACTCTCACCATTACATATCTTGGGCACTTTGTGAATCAGGGATTTATATCTCACTGTCACACTTCCAAACTCACATTTTACTGGTTTTGCTGTCTCCTCTTACAGGGAGAAGATGATCTGCAGGATTCTGTTGCTCACCATCCTAACCTCATGTGTCTCTGGTTAGTTTGAACTTTCACCTTTTTGTCCACAGACAAAGACTTTGATTCTCAAAGGTGCTTTAATTTAGATAAAAAATGCATCAGCTTAATAAATGAATTTGCTACCAAGTGGAGATTAATTCCACATGCGAATGCTGATGTAAAGCAAAAATTAATATAGGCACGAATATTGAAAGTGAGCTGGATTAAAATGGTAAATGGTAAAATGGTAAATGGCTTGTATCTTTATAGCGCTTTACTTAGTCCCTATGGACCCCAAAGCGCTTTACACTACATTCAGTCATCCACCCATTCACACACACATTCACACACTGGTGATGACAAGCTACATTGTAGCCACAGCTGCCCTGGGGTGCGCTGACAGAGGCGGTCTATGTTGTGATTTATTTTTTAGGATTTTCACTAGAGATATTTGAATACACTGCTAGCCTTCCTGGCATCCACATTAAATAAATATTAAATGAATAATTAAATAAACAAGCATGAAACTCATATGGAAACATACTTATTAAGACTTTGCAAAATGTGCAAAAAAAAAAAAAAGACAGGGATTGAGTGTTTTCACAAAGGAATCTGTTTTTAATCTGCTCAACATTAATAACCTGATGTCATCTTCTGGCTATGTATGATTTGATGAAGGAGGCTATGCTGTAGTAACTTGACACTTCATTGAGAATCTCGACAGAGAGAGACAAATGCTCACGCCTGTGGGGAATTTAGAAACACCAAGTAACATAACCTTACTAATTATATGTTTTTGACAGTCATGGGAATTACGGCATTAAAAGTAACGGCGTTTTTTCTACTCGGATTTCATGTTTTTAGTCTGATTTTAGATCAATTGTGTTAATAGAGTATGTCGAAATGAAGAAATAACAGTAAATTCAGACATATGAGGTTGTGCTGAAAAGAATGACACCAAACACGGCAAGATAAATCGTTTTTTAAGGTGAAATGCAGAGGTAAAATGAAAAGTAGTCAGAAATGGCCAATTATACCCTGAACCCCAGAGAGTTAAAAAAAATTTAAAGTAATGCAATAGTTACTTTTATAATATTGTAACTCAGTTACTAACTCAGTTACTTTTTTGAAGAAGTAACTAGTAACTATAACTAATTACCTTTTCAAAGTAACTTGCTCGGCACTGGTCTTTGGGTTGTGGAAGGAAGCCAGAGTACCCGGGGAGAACATGCAAACCCCACACAGGACAGCCCGAGCCAGATGGTGGAGACAAACTCAGGACCTTCTCGCTGTGAGTCAGTCCTTACCACTGCGTCACAATGCAGTTCGGTTTTGCGATGGTTTGGAGATGACTGTTCCAAACTTTAGCCACTACAACCTTAAATAATTTAAAGGATTTTTAACGATTTTATTACTCTTTATTCAGACACTTTGCGTGTTTCCATAACAGAAGCTTTCTGTCCATTCTTCATCAATTCAATTTCATTTATAAACTCACAGCACAGAGACGCTAATAAACTTCTGTTTCTTATTGTGTCTGCTCCTCTCTTTCCCTCTCTGTCTCCTCTACAGGATCATTTGTAGTCAATGTGACACAGAGCTCCTATCAGGCAGAGGAGAACCACAACATCACACTGGAGTGGACGTTCACCACCAAACCTGACAGAGCCAACAAAACTCTCAACATCCTCTGTGAAAAGACAGCAAATAATACATCCTCAATCCTGTATCAGGTTCATGAAGGTGTTGAGGTGTCAGAGTCTCAGGATGCAAAGTTTTCAGGACGAGTCCAGAGTGACAAAGACGCCCTCAGAGAAGGACGAATCAGACTTCAACTGTCCAGACTCAGGACTGATGACTCGGGTCTGTACCTGTGTGAGGTGAACACTGATTATGGTGTGAACACCGGAAAATGTTGGCTCAATGTCACCGGTAAGCAGATCCAATTAAAGGATCTGGTTTGCTTTCTTTCTATCTGTCATTCTTTCTTCACATGCATAGCACTAATTTGATCAATCTCTTTACAGAGGTTTGGTCTGTACCGCAGAAGGGGAAACTACTACTCATCGGACGCAAAATGGTCCACATAATCTGTGTAGTGCTACTCCTTGTGTTATCAGGTGTAATTTTGTTCTTCATTCGTGCGGGGAGATTCTTCTCCTGGCTATGTAAAAAGGGGTAGGTCCAGCATCACACAAAACACATTTTAAAACACATCGCTTTAAAAAAAAATAGTTAAAGCTTCTGTTCTGATCCAATCCAGGATAGTTTATGTGCACATTTGATGAGCCAGTTAGCCAATAAAGGCACACACCAGATGTTACTATTACTAGTCAGATAACTGGTGTTTATTCAGTCAGCATCTGCTTCTCAGGTTACTAGAATGAACTGCAGGAGAGGAAGTCCAAACTACTAAGAAAACCCTTACCCTATTACCAGAATCAGATTGACCTGTTTTACTCCAGCACGTGTCTACAATTTAGTTAATAGATCTTGTTAGGCTCAAATGCAGATTTTGTGTTCATTGTATTCTTCTCTTCTCTTTTTTCTCTTTTTTTTTTAACAGGTGGAAAACGAAACCTGCAGAAGGAAAACCCAGTGAGGAGCAAATCACCATTACCAGAGCTGAAGGACAGCAGCAGATGTATCCACATGAGGCCTAAAACCCGGTGTTCTAACACAACTGAAGATTTTGTCAAACAAAACATTAAAAAGTCTCTAATTTTTGTTTATCCCAAATCAATTCTGACTTTTTATCTGTAATGCAAAAACTGACAGAAAAATTGGCAAATAGTGAATGATTTTTTTGTATTTATCCCTGAAATATTAAGCGGCCAGTGCAAAATATCAGTCATCATTAATTCTCAAAATAAAAAACAGCATTTGACTTACCCTTGTCAGTGAAGACATATTAACATCATTATTAACTAAAAACACAGGCACAGGTTTGAATTCTTAAAGGCTCCACTAATAAAATGCCTTTCTCTGACAGAGGTTGTTTCCTTAAAGCACTAAATCGACAGGACTGAATGCTACTGTTGTTTCATATTTAAATAAAATTTTTTACCACAGATGCATATCAGAGTAACTGCTGTATGCGCATGTCATCACTAGCCATTCCTTCGTGATAATGTTCTGATGAATATATAACACAGATTCTTTTGTGGGGACTGTGTGATGCTGTTAACCTAATCGTTAAATGGCAAATAGGAAATGAGCGAGTCCCCCCCAAGAAAAAAAAACAAAACTTTTAGTCATTTATTTAGATCTAATTTATGATGAAATTTCATATAGAATTGGTAAGATTACAGACTTTAACTTTTTCATTTAACAAGATTTCCTTCTGATGTAAATTCTGTTGTAAGTTAATTCTGTATAACCTCCCGAGGCCCCCAAAATGTGTAATTACTTGATTACAGAATAATGTGATGCAATGTAATGATCTTGTTTTCATTTTCCTGTGAATTTCTCGTTAGTTTTTAATTCCTTTTTATTTCATGAACATTAAACTAATTACATGTGGGAAACAGTTCTGAACACTAAAACCTGGGTTTAACAACTTCTCATAGCTGGGCTTTTTGACTGAAGGATTTTACTCATAATTGCTTAAGGGAAGTCAGACTTTATGCTCTCAGGAGATGAGGTGGAGAAGGGTCTGACAGTAACGCAAGAAGGTAAAAGCTCAGACGAAGACACGCCAGCTTTTGTGCTGGCTTTGGTGTCGTCACTTTGTCCTTGCTCAGTCCCTTGGCCATTCTTCCATCCTTCACTTCATCACCAAACAGCAACAAATTTCTTACACAATTCTGTGAAAAATTATTTCTCCCTTTCATTCGGTCCACTGTAAAGGACACTGAATGAAGGTTTTGTTTTGAAAGAAAAGTTAGATTAGAAAAAATAGAGAAAAAAAATTAAGACCAGCACATTCACTTTCAGATTGCAAAAATGTTAATTTTTATTGTTCTTTCCTCCACATAAGCAAGATTATTTATTTGATAGGTTTTTTTTATGTCCACATAGTCATGATTATTGGAGTGCCTACTATTTAACACTATGACTTAAACTGAAAACATAGCATGTTTCCTTCTCTATCTCAACTTCAGTTTTTTGTAGGGACCTTCCGGTACAGCAGAAAGCAACATCATTCTTTCATTTTTACTTTCACTCAGTTTTTACTTTTGATTTTCCTCACTGGTTAGACTTTATCACAAAAACTAGTTTGTCAGAGTCTTAAAATATTCAGGGTGAATTATAGAAATGATTCTGGTTAAGATCACTTGTTCACAGAGAAAGCATTCCATATTAAGAAAAATAACACTTATCCATTACAAATAAATGCAATTTTAAAGGGCCATTTATCAGTATCTACAGTATGTGAGAGACCTGTCCCTCTGGTGCCTTGTGTGTTAGAAATATACACAAAGCTTAGGCTTTTTTCTTGTGTTTTTCTTCCTTTGTAAATCACTACAATAAGATCCTCTCCACTCTGCTCAACTTCCCAGTAACAGAGACCAGCCACACTGTTACTAAACATCAGCTGAGGACTATCAAATCTGTCAGGATGACTAGCATACAACTGGTCCTCTTTCATGTGCACCACCTTCCTGTTGTTTTCAGATAGTTTGCGTTTTCTGTGGACTGTGTTCAGATCCACTGTCAGCTCACAGAAATCTATAAGAACAAGACAACACAAACACTATTACTACTGCCATAAACACTGAAATCTCTAATCAAACTAAGACAACTAATGTGACGTATACTTTGTAGACATTGTGGAATGGAGTAAAATTACAGTAGACGACTTTAAATTAATCTTAAGACATAAAAAACTATATAATAAGATTTGATTTGATTCAATTCAATTTTGAGTCAGACTGAAAAATTTTAATAATTCTAATAATAATTCTGATCATTTATCAGTACTGACACTTGTGAGACTTCATCAGAGGTGTAAGCATCACAGCAGACGTTTTATTAGAGACACAGCTAAGCGTTTTGCAGTTTGGCATAATTTGAAAAACAAACCAAAAAAACAGCGGCCGACAGCGCTGTAAACAACAGTAGACTGCTGGGTAATAAGCAAGCGAATAATGCAGAAAACTAAGATTTGAGATGGGAAACTGTTCTTAAAGTACACTGAGAGAGATAAAGAGCTGTGCAGGAAGTGTGATTTTATCGTGGTGGAAGCAAAACAGCAAAAGAAAGAGTGAATTAATGATGATATTTATCAAACGTGAAGCGTCGTTTTGATCTTCTTTTGCTGCTGGTTCAGTCAATTTTGGTTGGAGAGTGGCAAAATCTGCAGCTTCAGAATCTGTGAGCTGTCAGCTTTCAGCCCCGCCAGTGTGTTTGTGTACGTATTGTTGGATGAAAAAGCCGACATCTCACAAATTCTCACAGATTCTTTCAGTGAAGAAGCAACCACTCCCCCTGCTTCATTTCCCAATAACAATAAAAATAACGATAACAATAAATACTACACTTCATGTTGTAAATAGCACAAAAAGTTGTTAAAAGCGAGCTCAAAAAATAAAATTATAAAAATAAAAGAATCATTTGATAATAATTTATGTGTAAAGAAAAAAGTGAATTGACGAAACGCTTTAGCTAGCAACACCAGATAGAACTGGCACCGTTGTGAAGCATCTGGAGTAATTTTTATGTTTACTTGGATCATAAACTTTCTCAGCCAATAAAAAACTGGGGACTGCACAAGCTCTGGAAACACTAGCTGCGGAAAAATGCCTTGATTCATACTCAATCATCCAGGGAAAGACCATCTCTGAATCGAGGAGGGGGCCTAAGGGTACATCTTTCGCCATCTTACATTGCTGTGATTGCAGCCATTCCCCAACTCTCTGTGAATGGTACTCATGGCCATTGATCAGTGGTTGTTGATCAATGGTCATGAGAATTTGCATAATTATGATTAAGGAACTGACCTCCCAGCCCATTGTTCCTTCAGTGGGCTGGTTTCAGTCATTATGCAAATGTACTGTTTATGAGATTGGGGAAACCTGCAGTCAGGTGAGACTGAAGAAGTCACTTGGATGAGTGACAAAACGTTTCTCCCGCTACGTCCAGATGAACAGAATCAACTATTGGAGATTTACTTACCTGGATGATTGAGCATGTATCAAGAAGTTAAAGGTAAGTTCCTTTTTGATAGCTACTGAATTCTGATGCATCATCGAAAACTCTAAAAATAGAATTCCGTGGTTATTTTACCAGGCCTCAAACATGTTTCTCAACCACCAGAGGATAGACTTGGTCTTTCAGAGTTAAATGTAACTGATTGTTTCATCTACCCCAATGGGACCACTTGGGGATAGTAAATGCTAATTGTAAATATCTTTCGGGTGTTTGAAACTGCTATTACAGTGATATAGATGCTGTTATATCACTGATTATCTTACTGTAGTAAAAATCACAAAAGACTGCATAGATAGTTGCTTTTTTATCTTTCCCTCTGCTGCAAAATCTAGATCAGAAGTAGCTGATGTATTGTGGCTGTGAAGAATGGCTGCTTCTGGTTTTACCTTAAACTTGGAGCGGCACTTGTATCAGTTAATTTAATACAACAACCCATGTATTATCCACACTATCCACTATCCTGGGCACTATCCACTCATGGTAGGTTTAAACATTCCAAGGACATCCTTGAGGCTGACTCAAAAGTCATGCGATAGGTGTCCCCTAAAGGGTCAGTGTTAAGTATAAAGCACACAGTCAAATTGCTTTAGGATTCACATCATGGCTTCCTCTCTTTGAACATGTGACAGAAAGTTTAAAAAAAAGCACAGAGTGGATAAATTACATTTATCACAGCCAGCAAATATTTACTAATTCCACTAGACATGAACTTAATTTGCAACTTGCTATGTGTTTCACTTAAACTCCATGTGATCTGATATTTTTGACATTTCTCCTTTGCATTATTACTGATATGTTTTGCATACAAATTTTATACTGCAAGAGTGAGTAAAAATCGGAAGAAAACCCCTGGCCTCATTCTGATGCTCAGCTCACAGTGGTGGAAAGTTGTGAAAATTGCATTCATCAGTCAAGGGGCATGTCGCTGCTAGATGGCATCCGTGTAACTGAGGTCCACATATCTGAAGCCAAACACTCAGGTTTTGCTTTTTCACCTCATCCACTGCTTTCATCTCACCCTCTGCATATCTGGACTTAAGCATTGTTTTCAAGGTATTTTTGGATGGATGGGGTCTAGTTTCTTTACAAAGTTCCTGAAACCTTCATCTTCCACAACTTGTGGTCTGTGGCACCACTGCGGGGAGGCTGACACACTGGAGCTGCATCGGCTCATCACGCCTCTTCTGCATTAAAGCCTGCACTGGGTCCTGTGTGTGTCTTCGGCTGGGAGCTAAAAAGCTGCTGCCATGTGGAAACTACAACACCCAGGAAATAAAAGTATGCTAAAGAGTGAAATGTGGTAGATTCCGTCATTCGTCTATTACACACGTCAACAAGTGCCTCGTCAAGTTCTTTATGCCTTAGGCCGAGGAGGTAACAATACACAGAGGGTAAAATAAGTATTGAAAACATCACCAAGTATTAAATCCATTTCAGTAAGGGTGTTCAAAACTTGCCCTGTATCATTCCATTTTATTATACATCATTTATGATTGGATTTTTTGTATGTGGATTGGATGAGTTATTACCAACATCTGGTGAGAATTGGAATTACATGCCAATACAACTTTTAGAAATATATTTAATTGGAAAATTGTTTAGGTGTTCAGTACTTTACCTGCTGAATTATGCAGCATACAATTTAAATCCTTTATCCAATTTGCTGGCTGGAGTTGTCATCACCCTGAAAATCTGATGAACATCAGTAATGTTCAAATTTGAGAGCTTGTGTAGGCAGCAGGTGTAGAATGTCTACATTCAACCATTTATACATTGTTTAACCAGAAACAGTGGAGCAGCTTTATTAAGAATGAGGAAGTGATGGCACAACTAGTCTGTTTATAAAGTTTGATAATAAAAAAAATTAAAAACTCATGCTACTGACAAGTTATTAGCATGTAAGCTCAGTTTAATTATGGTTCACAGCAGGTTATTGCTGCTTAACCAGTTATAGTGACCAGCGTGACCACGAGGACACTGAGTGGGTGGATCTATGTGACAGTAAGCATTTGAATAAGCCAGTATTTATTTTGACCTTTGTGCAGACAACTACAGGCCATTCATGACACTATCCAAACCACACTTTGCATCAGCATTTCTGAACATAGAGTTCTAATTTACTCAGAAGAGAAACACAATACATATTGACTGGACAGGGCACAAAATCACAAGCTGGAGTTTATTTTTTCTCGCTAACTACCTCACCTCAACCCTCCACACAGGATCCTTTGAAACTTCATCTGCTAAAACTCCATCACCTGATCTTTCCTCAGGTTCCCAGGAATGCCATGTGTCAGGGCCTGCAGCGGCAGACCGTGGAGTAGTGAGAGGGAGGACCCAAACACAGGACTCTTAGATTGCAGACAGTGAGTTTATTTACAGTGAAGTAAAGAATAACTATTTACAAAACAGCACTGTGGCTCCCGTGTCGATTCTCCCTGAATCTCCACACAGTGCAAGTGTCCGAAAATACTGAAAGGCAACAACTCCAAAAACTCCCAATTCCAAACCATGGCTCTGCTCCAGTGAAAACACCCCTCTGCTCCCGATTCCTAGTGAAGACAAACAGAACACTGTGATGACTAGGCAATCTTCTTATAGCAAAGGTTTTTCCAAAGTAATCCACGGCTGTACTGATGGGGCTGACTTAATAATCCCAGCTACACTGTTAAGTAGAGCAGCCGGTAGCTGGCGACAACTGATGTGCTACAGGTGTGGCTGGCTTCGGTGTGGGAACTCCTCTTGGCCTGCCAGCGCCTGTAAACCAGCTTTCCGGATACACACACACACACACACACACACACACACACACACACACACACACACACACACACACACACACACACACACACACACACACACACACACACACACACACACACACACACACACACACACACACACACACACACACACACACACACACCTATACCTACAAGCTGTCACGACTGGGGCAGCAGCCGTGTGAAGTGTGGAGAAGGACTCGAATGCAGCACTTACTTGAGAAGCAGGGAGATTTATTACAGAAGACAGAACACAAAGTGGGGATGGCAAAACAGAACTGAGGATAAACTAAACTGGGAAAACTAAACTATAGAACAGCAAATCTGAAACACGAGAGGAGAACTGCAGGGAGAGCACATAGTGGAGACACGGAGAGGTTCGCGGAGTAACACAGAAACACAGGGTAACACAGAGGATGAACACAGACGACGCGACAAGGAACACAGGCAGACACACACTATAAATACACAGAGGGACACTGGGAAATCACACACAGGTGGGAGACACAGCTGGACCTGATTAACCTGACGAGACAGGGGAACACTAACACCAGGGACCAACAGAGGGAGCACAAACCCAGAAACCCAGTATCCAAAACACAAACCATCCCAAAACAGCCCACAAATAATAATAATAACAACAACAATAAATACACCAAACACAAAATCACTGAGTCACGGACTCAGAACCATGACACAAGCAGGGAAACAGAGGACCGCTTTCAACACCCCTCTCGATCACTTTGAATACTTAGTCATGCCATTTGGTCTTACCAATGCTCTAGCAGTTTTTTAAGCGCTTGTAAATTTTGTCCTGAGAGACTTTTTAAATGTTTTTGCATTTCGATGATATGCTGATCTTCTCTAGAATCATGGAGGAACATCGTATTCATGTCAAGTCTATACAACAACTCCTGAAAAATCGTCTATATGTCAAGGCAGAGAAATGTGAGTTTCATCCCCCCTCTGTCACCTTTCTGGGTTACGTTCTGGCAGGAGGGCAGGTGAAGACAGACCCGGCTAAGGTCAAAGCAATGAAGGAATGGCCCACTCCCACATCAACTAAGCACCTCCAACGTTTCCTAATGTTTGCCAACTTTTACCCCCGATTCATCCAGAACTACAGTCAGGTAGCAGCACCACTCACCCATCTCACCTCCGCCAAAATACCATTTACCTGGATACCAGAAGTCAGTATGACATTCACTAAACTGAAACATCTGTTCACCTCCGCACCCATCCTGATACACCCTGCCTTTCATAAATCCTTTGTTCTAGAAGTAGATGCCTCTGATTCCAGAGTAGGAGCAGTGCTGGTTTAGCACTCTGGTCCCCAAGCCAAGATACAACCTTGCACTAAGTGAAATTATGACGTGGGCAATTTGAATTGCTAGCTATCAAGTTAGCTTCAGAAGAGTGGTGTCACCTAGAGGGGGCCAAGCAGCCATTCACCATCTGGACAGATTACAAAAATCTCACCTTTTGAGATCAGGGCCAGCAAAACTTGGTGGACAGGGAAAGCTACGGCCCGGAGGAATGCTCATGGGTCTCTAGGTCCTTCATCCTTTATCCTTCCCTTATATCTGCTTTCTACAGGTCTTGTCGCCTGCCAGAGCCCGTTCGGTTGACTCGAGGTAACGCTTGAGGAGGGGGTTACTGTCATGGTCCGGGTGAGCTTATAATACTTTTCCGCTGTTTTTGCGTGATTCTCCAGTATCCACCCTTGGCGCAGCCCTTGTCACATCACCAGTGCAACTCACCTGGCCTTGTTCTTCGATGATGATCAACACAGTATTTAAGAACAGAGTCTCCATCTCTTCTCTGCCAATTTGTCAGCTAACCCATGTTTGAAACCGGCTCTCTACGTTCATGTTCTCAACCATGATTATTTACTCACCTTGTTTTCTCTGTGCCCACATTCCAGTACTGGCCTCCGGGCCCCCTGACATACACATGTTTGCTTATATAGAGAAATTGGGGTTGTGTCATGATCCTGAGTTTTGACCCAGCTTTTTGAGTTTTGGAAAGCTTCGATTTTCTCCAGTTTTGTAATTTTTTATCATTCTTTTTTTATTCTGTTTAGTTTCCTGTTTATTAAATTGGTTGTTGCTTTCTGTTACCCTTTCCCTGTGTCAACTTTGTATGTCTTAGTCTGGGTCTCTGTGTCTCTATTTTAGTTCCTGATTTATTTTGGCAGTCCCTCATCCCGTGCGCTTCATATTCTGGTTTGCCTCCCCTGTCTCGTCAGATAGATTCTGTTCAGCTGTGTTCCCCAGGTGTGTGTCTAGCTAAAGCTACAGCTCCAATATAAGCTATTCAGCATCTGCAGCCCAGCTGGACAGAGTGCTTCATCTCTTCTCCATCAATTCTCCACTGTCTCATTGCAGCTGTAGCTCAACAGCCCGTGGTCCGCTGTCTCATCACCAACACTGCATCCTGCCACCCTGGGGAACAAGCTGCATTCCCAGAATACAGACGGCCACCCCTCCTGTTTCACTTCAAGTATCTCCTTTGCCTGAATCAGGTTATTCAGAGACTGAGCATTTTCGGCTTGAATAGCTAGCTAACAAAACTGTGTTTAATGTCTCCAAGCTGGAAACATCCATGCCACCTTTTCTGTTCATGGGCGCACTCATAATAAGGCTGCTTTTCCCAAACTAGTTGATTCATCAATTGAGCATCTCATTTCCAAGCTTGTTAAAAGATGTGTTGTTTCCTGTTCCTGACAGGTGACAACTGTACTGGAGTTTCTGTTTCCAAGTTGCCTATAGATATGATGTATTCTGTTGTTAAGGTTTGAGTTTTCTTCCCCTGTGTTATCCAATTTAGATTCCACTATTATGCAGTATGCATCTCTGAGTCAACTGTGTTTGAACCTTGTGAGTTAAAAACAAATCGCTATTTTTGGGTCACTACTACACATTAGCCGAACATCCATGAACTTAATTTTCCTGAAGTGCTTATTATCGATGAGCCAGGGTTTTCGAACTACCTGGTCCTGCTCCATCCAAGGTGGTAAGTCATGACCACCACCAACGTCAGACTTTAGCCATGCTACAATAATTCCTCTGTCTCTGCAGCTGGTCCCCCCTGCTGGCCTCCAAAGTTACGCAGTCTCAGTCATTGGCCTCCACAGTTTGTAGATGCACTTTTGGATGGATTGGTGAACTTCTGCCTGTCTTTAATTCTGAAAAACTCTATCTCTCCAAAGTGCTCTTTTTATACTCATTTTATACTCAGTCGGTCAGTCACGTTACTGACTTACTGCCAATTAACCTCTAAATGCTCCTCCAGCTGATTCACTTTAGTACCACTGACTTTTCTAGCCTTTTGTTGCCTGAATAGAAATCACTGCATTTTGTTTTTGTTGACAAAAACAGAATGAGAAAGTATGTTAAAATTACAATGTTGACTGGCAACTGCAGTTATAGATAAATGGCTGTTTTATTAATCAGCAGTGGTCTACCATTAGGTTAGCTCTTTCATGTTAGGTTTGAGGGTCAGCAGTGATGTAACTAACCAAAATAAATGAGAATCATGAATATTAAAAATATTGTTGTTTTTTTCAAATAACAGAATAACAACACTTCCAACCTGGGCAGGTTTACCTTACTCAACCACTTTCATTTCTCAGTAAAAAACAAACAAACAAACAAACAAACAAACAAATTCTGACACAGTTATTTGTTCATCAAGAAATTAACAAAAAAGTGATCTAGACAAACACTTTTCCATGCTGCAGGACAGTGGATTTATGGTCAGTGTTTAAACTGGTGTACAGTGACATCAATGTGTTGATGCATGTAAATAAACACACAGGTGAAATGTTATGTTTATTGTGGTTCGAAGACATTAATTAAAAATCTATACACGTGTTTAGTCATGGATCAGGTTCAGAGTCGCCCATTCACACAAACCAGCTGCTTCTTATTCCATCAGAAAGAGCCAGGACTAAGATCAGGATCCTGCCTCATTAATTGAAAAACACAGTATGATCTGGATAAAGAGACAAGGACAGAGTCAATAACAAACTCTTTATCCACATCAGGACAACTGATCTCGATCAAACATCAACAACAATGATTCAGTGAAGTCCCCGATTTAAAAGCATGGACTGTGAAATCCCTCATGTCTGAGAAGGAGATGCCTGAAGTCTGAAGCAGCTGAGACTGTATAAATAAGAGACTAATATCTAATCAGAGGACATCAGATAAAATATAGAGTTCAGAAAATACACATGTGATCGTGTTAATTGGTAATTTAGCTTCAAATGCAATATTAGAATTAAAAATTGTAATAAAAGCTCAGATTCAAGCCCTTTAGATGGAGAGCCAATCCAGACCTCTTATTCAGGGATAGCTGGGATCTATCACATTTGAACGCAGCAGTAAAATTAGACTGTGGCCTGAATATGGACTTAAAACTTGTCTAAACCTGTGAGAAACTAAATTCACTAGCTAACAGTGAATATAGAACACAAATAGGCTGACATAGAGGGCTGTCAACTGGTCTGTGAGTGAAAGTCCTGGTCTAACCTCGGGCTTTCCACCTGTAGAGAAAAAATCCAGCCAAAAGTAAGATCAGACCCAGGGTCAGTATAGAGGCTCCGATGGCAATCAGGATGGTTGATTCAGGAGTTGATTTGTCGGAGGGCGGATCTGAGTCGGACAGGTGAACAGACAGAGGCCAACAGTCAAACAGACAGGTGAGCAGTCAAATACATATTTCTGTGGACATACAGACAGGTATTTACCCCAGTCAGTGATCAGAGGTTCATTCAGGCTGGTGTGTTCCACCACACAGGAGATCTTCTCCCCAGACCTTCAACACAAACATCACTGATTCACAAACCACTCACAGAACTGGATATGAATATGGACCTGGATGTGATGTGGACTGACCTGGGTGTGTACTCCAGGTAGGAGTGAGTCTGGTAGTACCAATCACCATTTGCCATCACTTCAGTGGAAGTGACATCAGAGGTGACTTCCTGTCCGTCTCTGAGCCAGCTCACTTTGATCTCACTGGGAAAGAAGTCGTAGACACTGCAGACCAACATGGCAGGATGTTGTCCAGAAAGCGGAGTCTTGGACTTAATTCTGACACTGGGCTGAACTAAAAACAACACAGACATTATATTTCCATTGTGGCAATATTATGTGTGATGGGACAGAATCATCTGTAATCTACCTATAGAAAATTTGTTAGCTGTCAGAAAAATGGCATAATTTCTGTTATTTGAAATTAAATAAATTAGAATTGCAAATTTCGAATCAATTTTATTTATATTGCTTCAAATCACAACACTTGCCTATTGTAAGGTAAAAACCCTACATTAATACAAGGAAAAAAGAAAAGAAAATGCAACAATCATTAGACCCATATGATAAAGTGTTTTGGTGACAGTGGGAAGGAAAAACTCCCTTTAAACAGGAAGAAAACAAACTAAGGAAGGATTCAGGATCATCTCATCCAACACTAACCATATGCTTTATCACAGAGGAAAGTTTTAAGCCTAATCTTGAAAGTAGAGATAGTGTCTGTCTCCCGATTTCAAACTGGAAGCTGGTTCCACAAAAGAGGGGCCTGAAAACTGAAGGCTCTCCCTCCCATTCTACTTTTAAATACTCTAGGAACAACAAGTAAGCCTGCAGTGTGAGAGCGAAGTGCTCTAATAGGGTGATATGGTACTACAAGGTCATTAAGATAAGATGGGGCCTGATTATTTAAGACCTTGTATGTGAGGAGCAGGATTTTGAATTCAATTCTGGATTTAACAGGAAGCCAGTATGGTAGAAATATGCTCTCTCTTTCTAGTCCCTGTCAGTACTCTTGCTGCAGCATTTTGGATTAATTGAAGGCTTTTCAGGGAGTTTTTAGGACGTCCTGATAATAATGAATTAATAATAATAATAATAATAATAATAATAATAATAATAATAATTTATTATAATAATAGCATTATTATAAATGATAATAATGAATAATGAATTACAGTAGTCCAGCCTAGAATTAATAAATGCATGAACTAGTTTTTCAGCGTCACACCAAGACATGATATTTCTAATTTTAGAGATGTTGTGCAAATGGTAGAAAGTAGTCCTACATTTTTGTTTAATATGTGCACTGAAGGACATATCCTGATCAAAAATGACACTCTTTTAAAGCAGGATATTTTTTTTTCAAATTACAATTATTAATTAACACTAACAGTATCAGTGTGAGTAACTTTGGCATTAAAAACTGGAAGAAGCTGAAGTTTGGCAGCCAACATTCAGTGCAAACTGTATTTATGCAAATATTTGTTAAATCATCTTTGACTTTTTAACTTCTAATTAAAGTTTTAATTAATCGTGAAATAATTTAATACAATTTTTTTAAATGTTA
The DNA here is from genome assembly GCF_013358895.1 of Oreochromis aureus. Classification (NCBI taxonomy): domain Eukaryota; kingdom Metazoa; phylum Chordata; class Actinopteri; order Cichliformes; family Cichlidae; genus Oreochromis; species Oreochromis aureus. The sequence continues at coordinate 43,091,038 of NC_052944.1, read as the reverse complement.
AATATTAACCTCTTTTCTTGAATTTTAAAGAAACAGAACTCCAGTGGACTCCAAAATTCTAAACAAAAATTAAACCTTCAGGAGTTTAAGGATTATTAAACTGAGTGATTCAGAGTGTTGGTCACTGTGAGGCTGAACATGATGATCTGATGATGTTGCACAACTACACACTCACCTGATTTAGCTAGAACAGCCCGATCATGAACATCAATGTTGTTGTGACAGTATGCCGTTATCATTTGTCTCATTGAATTCAGCCGTGCAGCATCATTGTTCCAGATCGCTGCCAGGTTCACTCCATGCTCAGTGAATCCAACGTACTGCCCCACACTGCTGCTGAACCTGATATACTCTATCTTCTTGTAATAGCGAGAGTAGATGTACTCCATGTGCTTCAGATCAGTGGAGTTAAATTCACAGCGATCCACCCTATACTCTAAAAATCCATCTGAAGAACAAAACAGAACCACAGTGAAGTGCAGACTATGGAGTACTGACTGTACCTGCTGTGTAATAGATGATAAAGTATAAACTTGTATTGCTGAGTCTTGATCAGTGAACCATGACTTGATCAATATACAGACCAATGATAGATGTAGTAATTGTTATGAGTGTGTTGATCAGTGATCAGTGCATTGATTATACCTGCAGTGTGGATGCTGATGAAGAGGAGGGTGAAGCAGAGAAAAGATGAAGCCATGTTCCTGAGTGCTCTTAACAAACTGACTCATTCTGACTGAGAGCTGCTTTAAAAACCAGATGACATGGTCACTTGATCACAGCATCACCTGTTAATAGGAAGAACTCACTCAGAAAGGTTTCATCTATAGTTTATCACTCCACCCTGCCACACCCCTTTTTTCTCTAGCTAATGCAGTCCCAGGCGATAATGTGACTGAGAACTGAGGCTGTTCAAATGGAAACACTGTGACTTATTTGTTCAGATAAAGATAAACTTAATACAACATGATTTGGCTTTTATAAAGTGTGATATTATTTTATAGTTGAGCAAAGATACTGGAACCAGCAGGTTCATCATATTCATTAGTCAAAGTAAACTTTATTGTCTTCTCCGCTATATACAGTATCATTATTGATGACAGTACATGTTAGACAAAGTAAAGCTTGAATTTGTTTGAAGACCTGAAACATTTAAGTGTGATAAACACATCAACAGTATTTACATGATTGATCATAGTGATTTACTCTGAGGTCAGAATCACATCTCTAACTCTGGAACTGCATGAGTCTGTGGACATCAATGAAGCTGTTAATGAACCTGCAGTCAGCTGAGACTGAATAAGTTACATGGATGAGTGATGAAATCTTTCTCGTCACATCCAGATGAACAGAATCAACTTTTTGAGATTTTCTTACCTGGATGATTGAGCATGTATCAAGACATTATTAATCAGTTCTAAAGCTTTATACAGATCTTTAATCAGTGATTCTACAGTAAATGTTTCAGAGGAGCCGACTGACAGTGTAAAAGCTTCTTTACTGTCCACAGGGACCTTATGGGACCTAAGGTAAATCACAATGATCACTCATATAAATACTGTTGAGTGAAAAAGTGTTTGCCCCCTTCCTGATTTCCTAGTTTTCTGTATTTTTATCACAATAAATGTTTCAGGTCATCAAACAAGTTTAAGTATTAGACAAAGATAACACAATTAAAAAAATAAAATACACTTGTTAAATAAAGGTGTTTATTATTAAAGGGGAAAAAAATCCACATGGCCCTGTGTGAAAAAGTGACTGTTCCCCTACGTTACAACATATAATAAGTGTGGTGAACAGTGTTGATCAAGTTACTTGAAAAAAAGCAAGTAGTAACTAATTACTGATTACTTTTCCAAAAAAGTAATCCTGTTACTTTACTGATGACTTATTTTCAAAAGTAATTACTTAGTTAGTTACTTTTTAAAAACATCATACACAACCTGAATAGGTAATAAAGGAATAGACCGTTCAGCCCAATTCTATTTTTTCTGCATAATCCATCATATAAAATGTAATAAAATGAAAAACTCTCTTTTTAAAAATAGTTTTTTTTAATCTTTTAACTTTACGCATCAAGTGAAAATTAAATTATATGCAACAGTCTTTGACTTGAAGAAATGTGTTTAACATTTAAACCTATTTTCTGCACAATCCAGCATATAAAATATAATAGGTTTTTGCGTTTATACTCACTCTTTCAAATAGATGCAAGTAAAACACAGCAGGAAATGAATAAAATCAAAGACTCAGCGGCACTATGTCCTGTTGCTCTTAAATCTATTTTCACCTGTATAGCAGGAGTGGGGCAGGTGGAGGTTTTCCCTGGTGAAGGTGGGCTGCAGCCGCCATGTCAGTGGAAGGATCCGGGGGTTTCTCTGTGAATTTCAAATTCCCGTGGCAGCTTACTCAGTACTTGCTCAGAGGTTTAGGGGTTTTTTTTTCACTGTAGAAAGACGTTTTCTTCCCACGCAGTGAACAGCGGACACTAATGTTTTTGTCACTTTTTAAGAAACAAACTCAAAGTAAGGTCAGTACTTCCAAGCTTTAAACGCTACGCTCTCTCCTGCAGATCTTCTGTTGATCTGCACACGTCTGTTACCACGAATGTCACACACACATGTCATTGTCATGAGACAAGCTTTAGCTTGGCACACACCTGGGGAACACAGCTGAACAGAATCTATCTGACGAGACAAGGGAGACAAACCGGAATATGAAGCACACCTGGTGAGGGCCTGCCAAAATCACAGTTTAGTAACGTAGTAACGCAACGTGCTTACGGAAAAGTAACAGTAATCTAATTACTTTTTTGCAATAGTAATCCCTTACTTTACTCGTTACTTGAAAAAAGTAATCGGATTAAAGTAACACGTTACTTGTAACGCATTAGTGGTGGTGAATCACATCTTCCAGCTTTACTTAGTCCAACATTTACTGTCATCTGTTACAATAAACATGATGAATCTGCTGGTTCCAGTATCTCTGCTTTACTGATCATCCAAAAGAGAAAATAATATCACACTTTATCGAAGCTAAACCATGTTGTATTTGGTTTATCTTTATCTGAACAAATGGGTAATATTTTAATTTGAACAGTCCAAAAACTTTAGACCACATATTGCTACCAGCTTAATCCTCAGTCACATTAATACCTGGCGCTGCATTTGCTAGAGAAGAATGGGATGTGTGATAAACTATCCAAAAAACCTCTGTGAGAGAGTTCTTCCTGTTAACAGGTGATGCTGTGGTCAAGTGACTCTACAGTAAAAAACAAGTGTCAGTTTAGCAGAGTTGATTTTAACTGTGTTTCAGATAACATTTTGTCCCACTCAAAATTAGAGTAAAATTTACTCTATGGCCAGTCTTAACTTTTTAGTGTTAATTCCTCTCAATTTGGTGTCAAAATGAACAATGAAATGTGTAAAAATATTTAACACTGAGGGTTAGTTACACTGTTCAGAGTAATATGATTACACTTTATACAGCTTTTTTAAACTCCAAATTTAGTTTAATAATAACACACTTATGTGTAATAATATTTCACTTTTATTTCTCTGTGGTTTTATTTTTTAAATTCATCATATGATACTATATTCCTAAATTGCTGTGATCTATCCTTTATCATGGCAATAAATACAAACATACAGGTTACAGTAACAGCATTTATTATCTCTCTCATTTCAGTGTCATTTAATTAACATAACAAACCCTTATACTTCACAGTACCATACAGTGCAATGATGCTCACCAGATAAAGCAATATGGGACCACAAAGAGAGCGTTGTCATTTACTCCATAAGAGATCTGTATGTCTTAAGGCCTGGGATAATGCAGGTTGTCAACATGAAAGACAACTAAATCTTGCTTTGTCCTTAGTCAACTCATAGGCATGGGCATGTTCTTGAAAGACTGCTGCACATAATGGCAAAGTGAGCAGCATCAGTTTCCCATGTATTATCAAAACTGACCCAATCTGGTAAAACAGAGGCATTTCAGACACTACTTTGCCACAAATAACCAAATGTGGGCCGTAAACAATCACATTCTATTTAGCCCAGTTCACTTTCATAACTTGAAATGCACTGGGCACTTGCAATGCTATGGCAATGTCTATGTCATATCTAAAGGCACAATTTTTGTCTAACCGAAAGGTTGTTGAAGATGCCAAACGTATGCCATCTAATTCTGGTGTTTTTTGGTGATATTTTTAAATAGCTTGAGCTGTTTCTTAAAAAAAAAAAGTGCTTCCGTTCATAGCGCCGTTCATAGCACATGCACCAACTATGAAGTACAAGCCCTATTTTCTGCGTCAGATGCAGCAGTGATAGTGGACAAGAAAATGGCACTTTGGAGTTTTTGGGGATATAACTTCTTGAACGGTTTGCAGCGTTCCACAATCAAAAGTTTTAAATATACATATATATATATAACATGGGAGAAAATACAATGCTAATTATCTGAAGTAATAAAAGAAGTAGACCTCAATGTTGGTCAGTAGAGGTTACCAAATCTTCAAATGTGAGGGGCACATTCCTCAATAAGCGCCATGTCTGAACTGCATTCAGATCCAGATCTGAATGCAGATCATTAGATTCTCCACCTAAATTCACAGCCATTGGCCTTTGTCTGTGGGGCTGGTGTTCACTCTGTGTTGTAGTGTCTTGATGACACCCAGTTTGTGCTGCAGTGGATGATGAGAGTCAAACCTTAAATACTAATCCACATGTGTAGGTTTACAGTACACATCAACTTTTAAATTCCCCCATTACTGATGGAAATCTCACAGTCTAAGAAGGATAACCTGTCACTTTTTTCCGCTTCTTGAAACCCATGAGACCCAGGAAGTGGTTACAGGCAGAGGGTGATAGATTGTTGGACTAAGTAAAGTAAGTAAAATGATCCCAAGATGGCGCCGCGTATGGATGCCCTGGTACTTCAGTGAGTTTTGTTTTTGTGCATAATTTGTGTGTCTGGGCACTCTTCTGGATATTCTTATACCAGAGATGAGCTTCTTAACTACAGGACTACAAAACCTGTGGATATATTTCCAGTATTTGTCACATTTGCGGCAGATTTACTACAGACTTTGATCAGGAAAGTGAGATGCCGAAGGAGAGGAAAGCGAGCCGGCGCACTTGTGCGTCTGAAGAGACACGTACTATGAACTGCTCTTCCTGGGATCTTCCTTTCCAAAGTACGCTCACTCCGGAACAAAATGGATGAGCTGGCCCTGACGAGAAGCATGAACAGGCCTCTCTCTCCGGTAAGACCACAGGTGGAGGCGTCTGCTTCTACATTAATAGTGGCTGGTGCACAGATGTGACAGTGATTGCTCAGCACTGCTTTTCCTTTCTGGAATACCTTTTTATTCACTGCAAACCGTTTTATTCTCTTCAGGAATTTGCTTCATTCATCATAGCCGCTGTTTACATCCCGCCAGATGCGGATGTGCAAGTAGCTCAGTGCGTCCTCGCGGAGCAGATACTGCACATGGAGCGGACATACCCAGACTCTCTCATTATTGCTCTTGGGGACTTTAACAAAGCCAATCTAAGCCAGGAACTTCCCAAATACAAGCAGTATATTAAATGCCCGACCAGAGAGGAGAGGACATTGGACCACTGTTACAGCACGATTAACGGGGCCTATTGTGCAGTGCCCCGCGCTGCACTCTGACTTTCTGACCACGTCACGATCCACCTGATCCCTGCATACAGACAGAGGCTGAAGCTCTCCACAACGAGGCTGTGGAGGAGCTTCGCACATGTTTGGAATCTACAGATTGGGACACAATGAGGGTTTCTTCTAATAGCTTGGATGAGTTTACGGACACTATCAGCTCCTATATCCACTTCTGTGAGGACAGCTTTGTGCCATCACGCACCAGGGTGAGTTATAACAATGACAAACCCTGGTTTACTCCTAAACTCAAAAAGCTGTGGCTAGAAAAGAGAAAGGTGTTCAGAAGCGGAGACAGGGACTGCTACAAAGAGGCCAAGTACAGGTTCAGTAAAGAAGTGGACATTGCTAAACATCAGCACTCTGAGAAGATGCAGCAGCAGATCTCAGAGAATGACTCGGCCTCTGTGTGGAAAAGTTTTAGCACTATCACCAACTACAAGCCTAAAACCCCCCCACTCCACTGATGACTTGCTCTTGGCCAACACCCTCAACGACTTTTACTGCCGTTTTGACGAGCCATCAAGCAGCCTTCACACCTCCACCAGCCCCAACAATAGAGACACTTTGGACACTCATTGCCCCACCTCTCCCCCCACCATAGAGCCATCACCACCATCAAACACTTCACCCACAACACCCCCCTCCTCACCCCACACCAAGGAGGATTTCACACCACCTTCTCCCACTACAACCCTTCATATCCATGAAGCAGATGTGAGGAAGCAGTTTAAGAGCCTGAATGCTCGGAAAGCTCCTTGCCCAGACGATCTGTCTCCTGCCACTCTCAGACACTGTGCAAACGAGCTGGCCCCAGTGTTTTCTGGCATTTTCAACTCCTCACTGCAGGCATGTCATGTGCCTGCCTGCTTCAATTCCTCCACCATAGTCCCTGTCCCCAAGAAGCCAAGGATCACTGGACTATATGACTACAGACCTGTGGCTCTGATGTCTGTGGTCATGAAGTCATTTGAGCGCCTGGTTCCCTCCTACCACAAGACCCTCACGGCCCCCCTCCGGAAGCCCCTGCAGTTTGCATACAGAGCCAACAGGTCTGCAGATGATGCTATCAACATGGCTCTACACCTCATCCTGCAGCATCTGGACTCCCCAGGAACCTACGCCAAGATCCTGTTTGTGGACTTCAGCTCTGCCTTCAACACCATCCTTCCAGACCATCTCCAAGGCAAGCTTTCCCAGATGAATGTGCCTGATCCCATCTGCCAGTGGATCACTGACTTCCTGACGGACAGGAAGCAGCACGTGAGGCTGGGAAAGAATGTCTCGGACTCCCGGACCATCAGCACCGGCTCCTCTAAGGGCTGTGTTCTTTCTCCTCTGCTCTTCTCCCTGTACACTAACTGCTGCACCTCCACCCACCAGTCTGTCAAGCTAATCAAGTTTGCAGATGACACCACCGTTATTGGACTCGGACGGGGATGAGTCTGCCTACAGGAGGGAGGTTGAATGTTGTTGAACAATCATCGAGTCCATCCTCACCTCCTCCATCACTGTGTGGTACGCTGGAGCCACTATCAGGGACAAACAGAGACTGCAGCATGTTGTGCGCTCTGCTGAGAAGGTGATTGGCTGCAGACTCCCATCTCTGCAGGACCTGTACACCTTCAGGACACTGGGGCATGCAGCTCGGATTACAGCTGACCCTTCTCACCCCGGACACAGTCTGTTTGACCCGCTCCCCTCAGGCAGGAGGCTCGGGTCCATTCGGACCAGAACCTCTCGCCATAAGAATAGTTTCTTCCCCTCTGCTGTTGGACTCATGAACAATAACCATATGACTGTTCGCACCACAAACACATGAACCTACACTGTGTTCACTGCATCTATCCATTTTTGCACTGATCATCACCTGCATCCATGTATATACAGTATCACTTCCAGCATAAATGAATAATAATAATAGATTGGATTTATATAGCGCTTTTCAAGGCACCCAAAGCGCTTTACAATGCCATTATTCATTCACGCTCACATTCATACACTGGTGGAGGCAAGCTACAGTTATAGCCACAGCTGCCCTGGGGCAGACTGACAGAAGCGAGGCTGCCATATCGCGCCATCGGCCGCTCTGGCCAACACCAGTAGGCGGGAGGGTAAAGTGTCTTGCCCAAGGACACAACGACCAGGACAGAGAGCCCAGGGATCGAACCGGCTACCTTCCGGTTACAGATGCGCTTCCCAACCCCCCTGAGCCACGGTCACCCCGCCTCCTGAAGACAGGAAAGTAAACAGCAGTGACGTTTGTAGGGCTACTGAAGTTGGGCTAGCTGGTATATGTGCTACGTAATGATGTGCTACGTGATCGCTAGCGCGACAAAGCTATGTTAGCATAACATAAACAGTAAATCTGGAAGACAAACGGAGGACTTTTTTCCACATGATAAAAATTAATGTGAGGGTTCCCAATGGGGCAAATGCAATCGCATTGCAGGATGCTGTAAACGGATCAAACGTCATTCAGGAGAACCACCGAGATAATCCCACCACAATACGAGGTTAATATACTGCTGCATGGGCTGGGCTGTAGTTACATCGCAAGGGTTTAAAAACTGAGCTTTAAAATGATTAGCGGAAATAAAAACCGAGAGAAGCTGGCAGTGATCACTGACTGTTTTTAGGGGCTTGTTAACATTAAATAGAACAAGATCCAAAGCAATAAAACATGTTAAAAATACAACAGGCTTATTAAATGCAGAGTACTTTGGGCCCAGAAGTAGTATTAATCATGTCATCACTTAAACACCGGATATCCAGTATATATGGGTACAGCCTCTGTATGCACCAAGTCTGTATGGTTTACCAAAGATACTTAAACAGGGTGTACCTTTAAGACCAATTGTTTGGTAGCAGTTCTATACACCACATGCAGAACATCTTGGATTTTGTTGAGAAGTTCAGAGACGTCATTATGGAGGCAGATGAAACAACGGTCTCGTACGATGTTACATCCCGCTTCACTTGTGTTCCAGTCACTGAAGCAGTGGAGGTGTCATGGTTCTGGGTCGTTTGACCCAGCATTTTGAGTTTCTTATGTTTTGGTTTGATTTTGTATTATGGGTTATTCTTTATCTGTCTTGTTGATTATTATTATTATTATTGTTATCATTATTCTTAGTCTGTGATTCAGTTAAGGGTTTTTGTTCTTGTGCCCTCGTGTTTAGTATAGCTTTAGTCCTGTGTTTAGTCTGCGTCTTTGTGAACTGTTTTCTGTTTATTTTGAAGGTTATGTTTCATGTCAGTGTTTCCAGTTTCGCTTCCCCTGTCTCGTTAGCCCTAATCTCTCCCAACTGTGTCTCCCTCCTGTCTCCCATTCCTTGATTGCCCTGTGTGTATTTAACCCTGTGTTTTCTTGTGCGCGTTGCTGGTTCGTCTGCGTATCTCAGTCCGTCGTCTCTGGTTGCCTCTCCGTGTCTGCCTGCATCTCTGTTTCTGGTTGGTTTCTGTTAGTTTTCCCAGTTTAGGTTTTGCTTAGTTTCATGCTCACCCTCGCCATCTCTGTTTGTATCAACATTTGATGAATAAACTGACTTGCATCTGAGCTGCCTGCATTAAGGGTCCTTTAATACCTACTGTCCCGCAAACCGTGACAGGAGGTAGTTTGCAGGATGACCCCACCCTCAGCAGAAGGACCACTCTCAGCACTGATCAAGTGGGTTTGGTCAGCTTGTACATGGAAGAAGAGAAAAATAGGGGTCTGTTATCCTATCCTGGAACCCCACCAATTCATTGGTTCAGGTATGTGGATGACACCTGGGTGAAAATTCAATCTCAAGATGTACCATGTAGAATTATAGGGATTATTTTACATAACCATCATCTTATCATTGCATTAATTATCATTTCATCAAAGTGTTTATTGAAGCTGCTGGCATTATGTTATAATTTATATTATAGGGGTTATTATAATCAAATATTAACATTTTTATTACAGGTGCAGTTATAACTACTTTAAAATGATTGAGTTAAATATATATATATCATAACTCATATGCTGAGTATATTGATATAGTAAAATAGTAGCTGAGCAAAGGCCTGAATGTATTCAGCTTCTTGTGGTATTTGAGTTTGCTTAGTTACAGGTGACGGAAGGATGTCCAGTCCATGGTGACCTCAAAGGCCTTAGGTCATCACTATATTCGGAAGAGTATGCCACAAGGAGGAACCTCTATGTTGCATTTAATTCTTAAAATACATGAATGTTCTGTACATGCAAATTATGTGCTTGTAAACGCAAGAAGGGGCGTTACAATACCCTGATGTTATAAAAGCAATCTAGAGTGTATTTTGGGTAGAGATGTACAACTGTTTTGCAGTTTGCACCTCTCCACGCTGCGTGCATTCATTAAAATCAATTGTTTGAATGACCTCTTCTGGACCATCATTGTTTTACTCTCGTCCTCAATTTCGAACCCGTAACATTTGGTGCATTTGGCCGGGAATTGAGTAGAGAGAGTTGGAGGTTGAGACTGAGAGGGTCCGAGGTGCTCAAACAGGCAGACACGAGTCAGTGGTCGGCGTGAGTGGACATAAGCCGGCTTATTCAAAGGTAAGGCACTACCTGTTGAATTATTTCCAAACAGTGCTGAATTGGTTCTGACAAAATTGAAAGTCTACTCACTGAAAATTACTGGTAAAGTCTGTTTTGATTTTGGTGAAAATCTCATGAGAAGTTGAAGTTGAAGTAATGATAAGAAAAAGAGTAAAAGTGAGTTAGAGTCTCACTAAAGGTACCGGGTTAAAGTCCCAAAGGAATAAGAATAAAGAGGATATAGAATAAAGAGGATTTAGAATAAAGAGAATTTAGAATAATAGGTAATTGGTGAAGTTTGTGACATTAAAGTCTCAATTGAATATAAAGCCGGGCTTGGACACCGATATGGTGGGTTTGTGAGTTTTGGGGGTGTCTTCAAAATAATTAAATTGTATAGAACGGGACTCTGGGAGTCTAACAAGTGCATTGCTCAGACGTAACGGTTGCCAAGGTCAAGGACGCTTAGACCTTGTCCTCAGTTGAGGATAGTCAGTTGGTCACTGTGGAGCTTGGGGCACTCCAGAATAACTAGTGGTTGGACCACTTTACCGTCCGGGCGGTGGTTTGCACTTTTTGGTCAGTAGAAACCGGGTTTCAGGGCGTCTACCTTTAACTTAAAACTTGGGAAGCCTGGGATGTGGGGTGTCCACATAACAGGGCTTTTCGGGTTGAGTTGATTGATGCTTTTAAATTGTGTAGGGTCTTAGATATTTGGCCACGCCCGGGCCGAGACTGGTTAAATTGATGACAAAAACTCAGGGAGTTTATCGGTCGGACCGTTAATTTAAAAATTGTCTAAATTGTGTAGGTTTTGAAATGAGAAGCCTAAAATCTGTGCAGTTGTAATCATAGGACGTCTGTGTAAATAGATTAAGAGACTTGTCTGAGTCTGAGAGTCAGGCTGGTATTATTTTTAGATTGTGTGTGTGTGTGTGAGAATGCAAATAAGGCAGCTGAGAGGTCAATAGAATATGAGGAAGTTAATAGGGACTGCTAGACATTGCTGGTGCATGTACTTAAGACGCTGGTTTTGTTTATTACAATATGTAAGTAAAGTTTTATTTCTTGCCATGACTGTATGACTTTTATGGGTTTTGAGATAGGATACATAAACTGTTGATACTTAAGACCGTTACCTGGGTTCTGAGAACTGAAATTGAATTTGAGATAATTTAATTAATAAATATGTCTGCAAGCCATGTGTGTTTTGGGGGTCGAAGTAAGATGTTTTAGGATTTTTAGATGGGTTTTGTTTCAGTTTGAGATAATATATATACAGTTACATTTTCTGTGTGTGTGTTGTTGAGTGACAACATGCGCAGTTTAAATTGGGCGCTGTTCCTTCCTCTTTTAGTTTCAAAACACAAAGGCTGTGAGATTAAAAATTACTGTGAGTAACGGTTTGACTTTTGACTAGGGAAATAATATGCTTACTTTTGGGTCTATGAAGATATTTGACCTTCAGTGATGTTATGAGAGGTTTCAGTTTTCTTTTTCTTTTTTCTTTTGACTTGCTCTTTCTGATCATGGAAGGCATGTCCAAAATACTCGTATGAAAGCGTATTTTGTGTGATTTTAACTGTGTGAATGCTGTCAGTATTTGATTTGAGTGACTGTGTGATTTGTCTAAGTGAAAAGGGGAAGTCTGAGAGAGAAAAGGCAGTGCGTGTGAGACGATTTATGGCGTCTGAAAGAGGTTAGAGCATTTAAAAGGTGTGTATGGAATAAAGGAGTGTGAAATATATTTCTTGTGTGATGAAAAGTAGGATGTGCTAAAGTTTGAAAGTGTTTTAATTCAAGAAAACAAAAACAAAGGAGTTAGATTAGTTTGAGGAACAGGAAATATTGCTCTGTCTACCGGGGCTGCAGCGACAGGAAATAGTGAACAGGAACTGTGCATGCCCATATATGGGAACTGAGTGTGTGCAGAAAGAACACAGAGAGAGATTTAACTCTAGGCACATGAAGCAAATGAAGCCTTTAAGAAAAATGCATATATTACTAATTATATGGTTTAGTGTGTCAATACAGGTGGGCGTCTTTCAACTTTGCAACCTTGAGTTCAGCAGCAGAAAAGTAGATTAAAAGAATTGGGAGAAAATAAGCCAGTCTTTGGCTCGAAATTGTGCAGCTTGAGCTCTTACTTTGTCCTTCACCCCGAGAAGACACGCAAAAGACAGTTAATCACCTGATGAAGACAGATAGAACATCGTGGACTTGAATACAGCAGGCAAACGACAGGGCCACTGATCCATTAACACTGATGACGACTGACGACCAGCAGCAGCATGTAAGACTAATGCAACATGTACTGTGAAAATACAGGCTGGGCAGTTGAACAGTGGGATAAAGAATTGTGGAAGAGCACTGGACATTGAGTGATATTTTGCCATGCTGGGACTTAATCTGAAAGAAAAGACTGTAAAGAAACAGAGAAGAAGACAGCAGCTGAGTTGAGACTGTGTTTGCTGGAGCTTTGAAGCCCGAATAGGACATTGTGCAGAGAGGACCAGTGAGAGATGAAGCTGGACGAGTTTGACTGCGAGAATATAGGATATAATTGGATTGAAAATTGAAGCCTGAACTCATGAATTGTTTAGGGATGTCCACTACAGCATAACAAAGAGGTAAACATTAGAAAAGGTAAGAATAATGAAAGAAATAATTGTCATTACCTTAATGAATAGAAAACACACATACAAATTGTTACATGTGAGATATTTTTGAAATGAATCAGAAGTGAGATAGTTTGAATCTAAAGCTCAGTGGTGAAATGCATAAATTAAATATGAATATATAGGATGCAATGAAGAAACAGCTTACACGTAGTGTACATTAACATGAATACATCGCAAGGCAACGAAGAACTCAATGAATTAATTTAATGAAGAAGTAGTTTACACCCAATTAACATAAAATGCAGGGAAGAACACGCTTACATGCATGGCATAATTGGTGTTTCTGACCAGAGACAGAGAAATGGGTTATTTAACCACTGGTGATAATAATGAAAATGTCTTAGTTTTGTTATTTTCAGGAGTAAAGCAGACTTGGACCGGCTCTCCACAGCAGCAGTCGGAAGAAAGTTAGAGGTTAACATCTATGGATAAGTTAAGGCAAGTTTCTGGTTGAATTGTTCACAGCATGATGTGTCCAGGAACCTGAAAAGCAAGCCCCAGCTCCTGGCTGAAGACCAGGAGGCGGTAATTTAAGGTGGGAAATCAAAATGTGGGTTAGTAACTCGGGAAAAAGAAAACTGACTGCTTAACTGGAGAGTTGGGAAGAAGTCTGGGAGACTGTGAAGCCATAGATGCAAAATAACATATACCCATACACACACAAACAGAAAATGCATTAACCTTATAAAGACAAGCTCCTGAAGCTTAATGAACAGATATTGATTAAAAACCTGGCTAAGAACATAAGCATATGCAATGAAGATCTGCTTGCTGCTTGTATGAGAGAGAGAATGGTGTGAATGGTTCATAAAATAGATGGAAAAACAAAAGAAAAGTGTCTATAAGAGTGACTCAGGAGTGCTCTTGCACTGATTGATCAAAGTAAGTGATTAGTATAGAAAGAAAATGAAAATAATTAAATAATGTGATAAAGTTTAAACATGTATTTCTTTTGCCAAGTTAAATTGTTGAGATATGGCTGAGTATGGAAAAGTTTGAGAGCTTGTGTGAATGTGGACAGAGGAGCTTGCTGTGTGTGTGTGATTGAGGCCTTTAAGGAGGGGTAGATAGTTCAGAGGTGCAAATTTGATTAGGAGGTTTATAAATTAGTGTTGACACATTGTTGTAAGGTGTTAGGCTGAATCTGAGTATGGTAAAGTGCTTAACCGGGGTTATTGTTGTGTACTGAAACGGTGTAGCTTTTGGCGAGGTTTTCGTGTGTTGAATGGGTGAAATTTAAGATGGTTTAAGATTTTTGGGGCTGTTGTTTTTCATTTTAATAGAGGGAGTTTTGATAAATATGGACAGGTCTAAAAGGGCCCATAGTTTTATAACAGTGCACTTAGAAAAAACCTGTCAGGTGATTTTGTTTTGTACTTTGATGAGCTAACAATCAGCTCTCTTTTTTCTCATTTTTGCTCTAAGCAGGCCTGGAAGAGAGTGAACTGACGGCGCGGACAAATTACCAAGTAAGGATTGCAGCGAGTCAATCCAGTCAAAAGTATAGAGAACTATTTTCCTAAAAAGGAAAAACGAAATAAAACAAATGATTGAGCTCATTTTGCTGATGTGGAGCATCTGATCACGTGCGCAGAAGGCTGCAGATCAGCAAAAATATCATGTGTGAATGCATGGGAGTGAATGTGAGTGATGGGACCAAGAGGGAAATAAATAAAAGGTTGACAAACAGGACAAGTGGGAGACTTAAATCTGGGGATGCTGATTTTGGGATATTGATGTGTGCGTTGAGAAAATTATTTATTGGGGTTGGATTATGTTATTACATTATAGGATGCTAAATGCTAAAAGGAAACATTGATGTAACTTAAGTTACCATGAACGGAGGGGACACATGATTAATAACTGTTCTGTGTAAGTTTATTTTGGGTTATAACACAGGTTGGATCATCAGTGGAGAAAGTGAGTATAAAAGGTGATGTTCTGGTTAACACACAGGTTTTTGTTTCTAGGACGTTTCAAGGATGCAGGCTGTGGATGGAGCCAAGAAAGGATTTGACATGATGATTAATTTGATTTCATTCCTTAAATAAACACAGGTTTGAAGGTCCGGAGCATGTAGACTTAATATGATATGACTAACCTTTTTAAGGCCCTAACCTGAGTGAAGGATTTTGAGTTTGTAACACATGAGATGTGTCACAAAAAGGGGGGAGTTACAGGATTTAAGGTTTAATTTGAAAGGGGTTTTAAGATTACTTGATGATGTTTAGGTTTTTTGATAATTTAGGTATGGTAAAACTGAGGCAGAAAGTGTTATTTTCAGGTTATTTTTGATTTCTAGAATAAGAGGTTATAATTTAGGCGTGCACATACAGATATGTCAAAGGAAAATTGTATATATGTTATCAGCTACATGAAATGTGTCTACGTGACGCTTACCTAATAACTTATGTGATGATAAAGTTGTTTACCGACTAGCAGCTTGCTCTCTTCTTGAACCTACAGACTTAGAAAAGGGAACTTCAGCTCTGAGTTCTGAGAATAACTCTGGTATTTTTATAAGTAGACAGGAAACACGTCGAGACCGCCGTATAGGGCAAATGTGTTAGAGCTTGTAATTAAATGTGGGCTTGAAAAGAGGAAGCAAATTTGGTACAGGACGTACTTGAGATGATCAGATGAGAGAAAGGAGAAGAACAGAGCACAAATACACCGAGTTGTTTATATTACAAAGAAGATCAAAAGCTTGTTAGACACAGGTTATAATGGAAGCATAAAAGGGATGAGAGGAACTTTACATAACATAGAAATCCTGCAACAATTAAGTAAATTGCCCAAACACAGTGTTCAGACCGGATATGCGCTACCCGTTAAAGGGGCGAAGAAATCAGGCCTAAGTTTGAAAAATGAAATGGGTTAACTCGATAGAGGATGTTTCCAAAGGTAGAGAAAATAATGTAGGACCTTTTACCAGGAGAAAGCCAATTGTATTTTTACACTTTACAGTGTGCATTGAGGGAAGTCAGGAATAGTTTAAATTAGGATTGAAAAAAAAATTAAACTAGGTGAAAAGGGGTGTAGCAAGTAGATTTAGGGCAGTTCACAGCCTGGCGTAAACGCAAGGTGCTGTCACACAGCTTAAGTTATTTGGTTGATTTATTTTATGACAAAATAATAAGGAAATATTAAAAATATATACAACACGTTGAGAAGATCTCTTATGTTATATTTTAGTGTTTAACATGGAAGATGCCTCTCTGGAGCTTCTCTCCTGATGCTACTCCACCAAAAGAAGTTTATTTATAGAGACTATGTCAGCTCCCAAACAGACAACAACAAACCAAGACTAGCAAAAACAATCTGAATATAAATAATAATAAATAAAGAACAATACAGAATCCAAATCTGAACCAAAGAACAAAATAGTGAAATGTGGATTATTGGGTTTTTCTCTGTATATATGAAGTATTTGTAATGTGTATCTGCTAATGAAGGCTTGTAGAGGCCAGTTTATACTCACAAACGAGTGCTCAGCCAGACTGAAAAACAGGAAGCTTTAGTGCACAAGGCATATTAATAAATATAGACACAAAAGAGGAACTCCCCATATAAACAACGTTCAAAAATGTGTGAAGTATAAAGTACCGAAATAACACTATATAAGTCACAGCTGATGATTCTAATGTTAGAGAGCTCTTGCAACTGGCGTCTGAGCTGTGCAGAGGTCTCTCTTAAGACAGGTACTTATGTAGGTTAGCATGAGGTTGAGTTAATTTATACACAATGCATAACTGTGCTTGTTTAGAGTTGATGTTCTATCCAAGAGGGTTTTAAGCTTCACTGGTGAGAGTGTCCAGGTGATACATGTTGAGCGAAGATGAGAACATAGCAGGTGAATTGCATGCACGCTACAAACACACATGATTTAAATATAGGCCAGGCCAAAGGCCTGGACTTGATGCAGCTTTCAACTTTACAGCTCCTAACTTGCAGGAATGGCGGGGAGTGTAATGAATGAATGCAAAACAAGCTTACAGACACAAACATGACAGGGGTTTATTTTACAGGGTAAAGGTGGACCACAGGTTGCTTTGTTTCTGCTTAGCAACGAATGAGGTAAAAGGTGTTAAAGATAAATATGCAATAAGTGAACAGGAAATGTGTAAGGGTGAGCCGGGTGAAACAAAATGTTGTAGATAATGGAAACTTGTCTAACGGGCATTAACAGTAACCTTGGCATGTTATGTATATGCTTGAGGCCAAAAGAGGCGTAAAACCAGATAGAAAACTTTGAAGTGTGCTTTTTAGCAGAGTCAGGCTGACATGGGGATGGTGTGTATTTTACTGGGGTGGTGTTTAATAAAATTAAAAGCGTTGCTCACACACATAAAGAGTATTGAGATTGAATAAAGTTAATATAATGGATAGAGCCCAGAACATGACAATACATAAGTGAAAGCAAATGCACAAAATAAAAATCTCTTTGGGCTCTGTTAAAATTTCTTTAGTAAAGTGTAAAAGGCCAAACCTAGGAAGTTCGGCAAACAGGAAAGTTCCTTGAGTATCAGGAGTTAATAGTCAGGAAACATTTCTCACATTAACGCCTTATATCTGACAAATCATTGACTCATAGATGCAGATAGATATACAAGTGCACATACATCCAGATGTGCATTTAGACATTAAAAGTGTAGAGACATGTACATACAGATTGGCAAACCGGTACAGAGTCTAGCTCAAGAGCTTAACAAAGTAGACGTGGCAGTAGGGTTTATCATTTTGCCTGATATGATATTGTGAATCAACTTTGAATAATGACAGGAACCTGAGATGAACACAGTAAGTTAGTAAGGTGTAGCAGAGAAAGGTTGTTTGTTTTCTATCCCTTACAGGAGAAGATTTCCACTAGAGAGGGTCAGAGCGAAGGTAGTGGACCTGGGAATAGTGTAGTGACGTCTTTGGAAGACGTCAAAAGGGGGAATTGTAGAATTATAGGGATTATTTTACATAACCATCATCTTATCATTGCATTAATTATCATTTCATCAAAGTGTTTATTGAAGCTGCTGGCATTATGTTATAATTTATATTATAGGGGTTATTATAATCAAATATTAACATTTTTATTACAGGTGCAGTTATAACTACTTTAAAATGATTGAGTTAAATATATATATATCATAACTCATATGCTGAGTATATTGATATAGTAAAATAGTAGCTGAGCAAAGGCCTGAATGTATTCAGCTTCTTGTGGTATTTGAGTTTGCTTAGTTACAGGTGACGGAAGGATGTCCAGTCCATGGTGACCTCAAAGGCCTTAGGTCATCACTATATTCGGAAGAGTATGCCACAAGGAGGAACCTCTATGTTGCATTTAATTCTTAAAATACATGAATGTTCTGTACATGCAAATTATGTGCTTGTAAACGCAAGAAGGGGCGTTACAATACCCTGATGTTATAAAAGCAATCTAGAGTGTATTTTGGGTAGAGATGTACAACTGTTTTGCAGTTTGCACCTCTCCACGCTGCGTGCATTCATTAAAATCAATTGTTTGAATGACCTCTTCTGGACCATCATTGTTTTACTCTCGTCCTCAATTTCGAACCCGTAACAACCACCATTCACGGATCACATTAACTCGGTGGACCAACACATCAAATTCACTAGGGAGGATATGAAAAGTGGCAGGCTAGCCTTCTTAGACTGTGAGATTTCCATCAGTAATGGGGGACATTTAAAAGGTGATATGTACCTTTGTGTGAAACCTACACATGCGGATCAGTATTTAGGGTTTGACTCTCATCACCCACTGGAGCATAAACTGGGTGTCATCAGAACGCTACAACACAGAGTGAACACCATCCCCACAGACACAGCAGCCAGGGAAGCAGAAGAACATCGCATCAAGAAGGCCCTGAGTAAATGTGGTTATCCCAGCTGGACTTTTGTCAAAGCTGGAAAGGCACCTAAAGAAGCTCCAGCCGATCCAGGAGAGAAGGACAACCACTGCCTAAGCAAAAACCCGTAGTGATCCCTTATGTATTAGAACAGTTGACCCAAGGATTGGGTCCCCCGACACAAACAGAGTAACATAGTGTACGATGTTAAATGCCAGGAGGAAACCATCGGAGAAACCAAACAACAATCTCTGGCGAAGCGAATGGCACAACACAGAAGAGCTACCTCGTTAGGCCAGGACTCTGCAGTTTATTTACACCTACAGGCCAGTGGACACTCTTTCAATGATGAGCATTTACACATCCTGGACAGGGAGGAACGCTGGTTTGAGCGCAGAGTCAAGGAGGCCATTTACGTGAAAAGGGAAAGACCATCTCTGAATCGTGGAGGGGGCCTAAGGGTACATCTTTCGACATCTTACAATGGTAAAGCTCAGAATAGATCCATCTGTTTTTTTTTTTTTTTTTAAAGACACAATAAACTGCATGTATACTTTTGATTTTGGTGAAAGTTATAAAAAAATCCATAAAAATTCCCTATCTAAAAAAAGTTTACTCTGATTTGATGTTCAACAGGAAAGAAAAAAAAAAGTTTTGTGGGGTTTTTTTCTGAAGTGTATGTAAATACAGTGGAACCCCGACTTACGAAACTAATACGTTCCCGAGGGTCTTTCGTAAGTCAAAAATTTTCGGAAGTCGAAGCACCCACTGCGCGTTTTGAGTGAGGCGATGCTGAACGATAGGCTATAGGCTAATTGCTAACTAGAACAACAATACGTCGTTCAAGTGGAACAGCGAAGCGCAAGTACGGAAGCCAAGGGGTTGTCACATGATTCGGAAGGCATTGTGGGCATTGTAGGCTCAGCCAATCAGAGCCAGCAGATTTCGTTATTCGGGCATTTTGCCGTAACACGGGCAGAAATATTGCCGTTCAGTGCCTTCGTAACTCGAATTTTTCGTGAAACGGGGTATTCGTAAGTCGAGGTTCCACTGTATCTGATTTCAAGTGTTTAGTGAATCCTGGTATGTGGGACCCCCTGACAATGGTTTTCTGGCATTAACTCTGGATGAACGTAGTCAAAGATGAGTATGGGCCGACTCTGATCAGCTGTTCTCAAACAGAGAACCCAGAGTTTCTTTAGCCAGTTTTCTTGTATGAGTGTCAGGTTAAAATGCACATGTTTGTTTGAAGAAAATCTGAAAAATATCACTTTCCTAATGTCTTCTTTGTTACCTTAAAATTATGTCTGATTTGATCCAAGTGACTTTGGTAACATGATCCAGCCTAGTGAAGCTGCTGGAGTTCGAGGAAAACTAAAATATTTTTAAGACTGCAAAACGAAGGAAAGAAAAAAATTTACTACCACAACAGCTGGGATTTGAGGGTTTTTAAACATGTCTGAGGCTTTTGTCTAAACCCAGCAGTATGAGAGATACATACTACTTCCAGGCAGTGGCGGTCCTAGCCTGTTTGGCGCCCTGGGCGAACACTCCCTCTGACGCCCCCCCCCACACACACACACACACACACACATAACAGATATTAAGGTATGTACATTAACATAAAACTGTTGTCGGAACCATACTGAATTTCACCAGAGAAACACACACACACACATATGAAGAGAGAGAGAGGATGCATAGTATGCAAACAGCTACCAAGCAGCCATAATAATTCGTCATACAGTGAGAACAGGACGAATCAACAATTGACAATGACTAATTAATATTAAAAACTGTAACATAATGTATTGTTTGGAGTTTAGTCTGTTACTGTTACCATTTTTACCATTTCTTCTTGGAGCAACTGTAACCCACATAATTTCCTTAGGGATTAATAAAGTATTCTGATTCTGATTCTGATTGTTTCAGGATGACCTGCCATTATCCAATGACACATCTGCTTACCTGTATCTTTTGCTCGTTTCTCCTCCTCTTCTTTTCTCTTTTTTGATGGCTTTGAACTTTTCTTGTCCATCTTCCATTGGTTTTAATTTTCCACTCCAGTATGAACACCCATCCCCCAACCCGAGGATCACCACAACATAACCTAACAGACCTACACCTTAGTTCACAGATTCACTTTGTCTAAGGTGTATTTCTGGGATTTCGCACAACCCAGGATTCATATGAATACATAATGGGCTTGGATTTACAACATTATGAATGAAATCTGCTCTACTTGGAAGCAGCCGGCCCCCCTTTCCTTTTGACGAGTTGTGTGTGAGACTTTAAATCATCAAACTGTAAATTATAAATTTTAAATTGTTATTGATCCCTTTACCCCGAGTCCTAAAGTGTATATTTATTTTCTTACTCTTCTTATATTTATTGTTTGTTTACTTGCACTGTTGTAACTGGAGCCTCGTCGTCTCCTCTCTCTATATACTGGACTGTATGTAGCGGAGATGACAATAAAGTTTACTTTGACTTCAGCAGCGAGCAGGCGCACCGAGGGCTCTCACGCTCACTTTTCGCGTATAGAATTTCGAAAAAACATCGGTGCAATTTATAAGTCTGCATCATAATGTCTGGTGTTTTCGTGTTTGTTGTTTTGTTTTTATTTTGTTTTATTTTGCAAGTTGGTTATTAGATGCTGCTCCAGCCAGCCAGAGAATCCCCCGCATCCCCGCCCTCTTCTCCCTGTGCCGCAAGCAGCAGGCACCTCGCAAACGGAGGGCGCCCTTACTCCCAGCAAATGGGCGATAGAAAACCGATCGGTGCCTATGCCATTCCCAATATGCGCTGGCATTTTTTTTTTTTACGATGCCGCCCCGGGCAACCGCCCGTGTCGCCCGTATCAAAAACCGCTACTGCTTCCAGGTGACTATTAGATATCCCACATTGCAATGCAGTAGTGAAACACATAACACTTCTGGACAGTGAGTGAGGCAGCTGAGATCTAACATCAATAAATCTTAAATCTAAGTGTATAATATAAGGTTTCTCTTTGCTAGAAGTGTTATTTATTGCTGCATATTACTCTTAACTAAACAAATAGTTTGGTCTTTTAGGCTGTACTCATCCAGCAGATCACACATGTATCATTCAGGTGATACTGATGATTCATGAAACATAACAAAACAAAAATACTGACTCATGTTTACAGGTGAGGATTTATTTCAAATTCAGGTTTATTTACATCTTTCTGAATCATATAGATGGAACTGAAGGCAAAGATAGTGAACAGATAAAACTGAGTTTAAGAACACTTAAAAACACAGATGGATTGTTTCAGACTGATTATGAAGTCACTTTGGGATAGCTTTCTGATTGGTTAATATTACTTGTCATTTTTATGCTACTGACATTTTAAACTGAATCTGCTTAACAGTGTGAAAATAAAGTGAACTTAAGGCTCCATGTAAACACAGCCAGGTTCACATGAATGAAGATCAGAGAGCAGAGCAGCAGCCTTAAATGACATTGTCTACACAAGCACTGATGACATCATCAACCCCAGCCAATCAGATCCATTTGTTTGCTTTGAGGATGAAGAAGGTTCCACCTGCAGCACCGAGCACGCCGATAATCACACCGAGTCCACAGAACACTGCAGGTCCAAAACTGGGCTTAAGCGTCTCAGGCATCCCGGACGTCTCCACATCTGGAGGCAGAAACAGACACACAACACAGAAATCCTTCAGACTGTGACCTGATTAATTACAGCTCAATAATGTGAACCAGAAACATCTGCTGAAAACTGTCAGCTGATTAACTAAAGTCAGCTGTTCAGGTTAATACTGGGCCAAGGCTTTGTGAAATCTGCAGACAGAAACACGAAGACATGAACCTTCATAATTATGCACTATTGTCTCTGTATTAAAGTCTGTCTCATTGGTTTAGATAAAAGCTTTTCTCACTATAGGTCTTAATCAGTGGTTTGGTCAGACCCAGATGTTCCACTGTACAGCTGTAGACGTCTCCCTGCTGTGGGATGAACTTCAGTCTGGCAATCTGGGTGAAGGTTCCATTTTTGTTGGGATAGGGATTGTTGATGCTAGATCCTCCAGTCGTAATCCGTCCGTTTTTGGTCCAGGAGACTTTGACAGGAGCAGGATAGAAACCAGTCACATGACAGATCAGAGTGTTTTTGACTGTGAGCTCCACCTCGTCTCTGGTGTAGATCATCACACGTGAGGGAGCATCTGTACACAAACACAAGTCAGTTCAATGATGGTCCGCAGAGTAGAATATCTCTTGTCTTATTCTGAGATAAATTACTCCTTCAATTAGCCTGTCAGTTCTGTCACCATGGAAACACAACAGAGTTTTAAATGAAGAAACTTCAATGAGAATGTATACATGTGATAAGATTCCAAAAAGCCACATGGCAGTGAAAAGGTCAGTGGGACCCATATAGAAGCTCCTGCTCTAAACCTGAACTGAAAATCTTGAACTTTTGGGACTTGAAAGTGTTAAAGAAAATCTTCAAAACAAATAAATGTAGAGGTTTGTGAGTTAGTAATGGTTTGTACTGGGAAAGTATGGAACATACAGTATGATAAGAGGGACACCCCTATGTCAGCCAAATATATAATTTGTTTAATATACTGGGATATTTATACTTGAGCTATTTTTATGTACTATAGCTATTTGTTCCATTTGGTTACTTTGTAATATGTTGTATTATTTAACTTAGTTTAGTCTGCTACTGTTCTTGCTGTCTTGGAGAAAGTGTGACCATATCATTTTTTCTGGGATGAATAAAGTATTCTGATTCTGATTAATGAAACCCACCACACGCCACATAATTTATAACCTAACCTCATTAATCATATGACACTGATGACAAAATTTACATCAAAGTAAATTTAAATTTAAAACTTCAGTTGATTAATGTAGCTTGTATTGAGTGTTGTTATTAGTTTGTGTGTGCCGGTATGTGTTTACCACGTTGTAGAGGGTAGTCCTTCATACCCGTCCGACTAAGCTGCAGTAACTGTCTGCAGCCATATAAATTAGACACAGCTGTTTCATAAGCTCCATCTCCGAAGCTGATGAGTTGAATAAAAGGTGGCTGAGGATAAACATCCACCTGTTTCTCAAAGTCTGCGTACCAGAGTTCTTCACGATCCAGTCCAAACATGACCCCTCCATGAATGTATGAACAGCCAACGACATGAATGTCTGTATGTAGAGCTGAAACACATTAATGGAATTAAATGCTGATAAGCTGATCAATAAGCAGCTGACTGTCTGTCAGTTCAATGAGAAAAACTCACCATCAGCAGAGCCACAGAGCACACAGGAGAGGAAGAGGAGCAACTCCTTCATCTTCATCAGCAGCTCTCACTGATGCATAGAGTTAAACTGTGAGTCTGTGAGTCTGTGAGTGAACTGACAGAAAGTGCAGCAGCAGGTGAGCTCTAACACACAAACAGCCAATCACAGAGCTCACAGCTCGTGATGTGATACAGCCTCTTGGAAATAAACATTCCTGTTCTCTGTAAGTCATTCTGCAATTTAAAAAAATACATCAAAGTGACTTTATTTGTATCATGTAGACAATACTTTGCAAATTTTGAACTAAAACTTTTAAAATATATTTCTGTAAAATATCAAATAAATTGCAATGTCTAAAGTCATTTAGAGTTTTCAGATTGAATCATCTCCAGAATCAGACACATCAGAAGAAAATCAGATGTGTCTGATTTTCCATTTCTTAGATTATTTGTAAAAGATAACTGATTCATGAGGTAACATGTATTAATGTGCAGCTAATATGCAGATAATGACTTTACTTAGATAACAGATCAATGTATAAAATTTGAGATGTAGTTTAAGATTAAAGAACTGACTTAAAAGTGTTTTACTCACTTCGATCATAATAAATGTTGATGTGTCTACTCTGTCCCTACCCCTTAGAACTTTATGGACTCCCATTTTCCTCCGAGATTAGACAGGTTTCTTCTTATAGTTATTAAAATAAAATGTATTTACTTTATTAAGTGGAACAACAAACATGTGTTTAGATCAAAGACTGTACATTAAAGATGGATGTAGTCACTGTGGTGTTACTGGTTCATTTCTGGAATTAACATAAACAGATGTCAGCAGAATTAGAGATTATCAGGAAGGGCATGATGAGATGATTCTGAACAGGTGTCGAAGGACAACGCCACCTGGGACTAGAGAAATAATTTCAAAGAAAGATAGAGATAAGCAAATGAAGCCAAAAGCCCAAGAATTGGCTTCATTTGCAAGGCAAAAGTCTTGGGATTTTGCTTTACAAATTAGCTTTTCACTTACTTCCATGCATCAGGCCCTGATGAGTCACCAATGCTAACTGTGGAAGAAATTCTGGATCAATTGATAGGCTCAGACAGTAAAAAAAGATGGAACATGCATGGCTTTTTTGGAAAGGTTGCATGAGAAAGCCTCCTCTCTTTAATAATGAGTAGCATCTGAAAAATGATATGGTGTAATAGAGTTATGTGAAACAGTATTTACCCCTTACTCATTTCTTCTCTTGCATATTTGTCACATTTAGATGTTTCATATCATTAAAAACATACACTTTAAAAAAATAACCCTAGTAAGAAAAAAGTGCAGTTTTTAAATTATATTGAATTTATTAAGAAAAAGCTTCAGTTTCAATGTCACACCCAGGCCTCATCACTGCCAGACCTGCTGAAATCCATTAATCCATCCAAACACCCACCTTTCTCATCTATATAGTTTCTCCCAGTTCTGCAAGCTGTTCATTCTCATGTATGTGCCCCACCCTGCCTCCCTCCTTGTTTTCAATACTTTAACTTCTTCACTTCTATTTAGTGCATGGAGATCTGCAAGGCCCGGGAGCCACCGCCAGTCCCCTTAGAGGCCTTCCCCAAACCGCAGCTCAATTCATGTCCAAGCATTCACCTTTACCTACTAAAATGCTGTCAAACCTAACATGAGGATGTGGGCCCAGCTAGTGAAACAGAATCTGTTTGACAAAGTGAAGCAGTATAAATATCTCAAAACCTCAGCACATCATGTCATAATCTAAAGAATCAACTGAGAAACAAGGTTAGTGACATCTATCACTCTGAAAGGGTTTCTAAGGCTCAATGACAGCCATCATCCACTTAAGTAGAAAATCTGGAACAGTGCTGGAACTTCCCAAGAGTTGCCGGCCTACCAAAATTACTCCTAGAGCGCAGCTATGACTCAGCCAGGAGTTTACAGAAGAACCCAGGACAACATCTAAGTGCCTGCAGGCCTCACTGGGTTCAGTTAAGGTCAGAGAGACAAAGAGTGTCTACTTTATTTTCCCATGACTGTATTAACTAGCATTAACAGTGACAACTACTTTCTACAGTAACAAGCAACATGGAGGCTGTTAAGCAGCTTTCATAAAAATACAACATGGCTATTCAAGTATGTTTTCCAATACTGGTAGGATCATCACATTATACAGATACTTGGGTCTACAGTTAACACACTGCTCTTTTTTAGCTGTTTGACAACGTGAACAATGCTAATGAAGCACCAGGAAGTTGACTGCAGTTTCCTTAATCAGTTAAACCCCAATGGATTTTCTGAGGTTCCTGCTCGAAAATTATATTCCTGAAATGAAAAGAGTACTTCTCTGTAATACTCATTCTGTAATTCATTTCAGTTTTCTGTGGTTACACAGTTCCTTGAACCTAAACAATGTAAGCATGTTACAATGTTTTGGCACTGTTTACTTGATGTGGATTTCCTTGCAGAGTGGAATCAGTTGGGTTAGGTTTTATTTCAAAGGTAGTCAATGTGACCAATGTTTGAGAAACGTGGTAAGATGGAGGATTTTTTTTTTTTTTTTTTAATCTGACTAAATGAGATAAAACAGTAACACGGGTCAAACAAGTTGTTAATTATTCTTTTCCCAATAGTTTTAACTTGGTATGTTTCAAATCAGCAGGGAGGAGAGGTTTTTCAAGTGAGATTAATAACATTTTATAGTTATGCTTTGAAGTTACCATATCCTTGTGAGTTTTGTCTTTACTGATGTATTTTCTTTATGTTTCAATGATTTCAAAAAGTTCTAAATTTCTATCAGTCGCCTTTTACACTGATGATTGTCTGATATAATTGTACAAAATTTATACAAAGCTCCTCAGATACCCCTGAAACTGCTGAGCAAAAATAAACACTAAAAATACATCACAGTCAGGATTCACAAACTCTTCATTCAACTATCCAAATGAATCAAGGACAATTTGGTCACATTTCACAGTATTTCACTAACACTACAGAAGAAATATGATTCAGGACAAAATTAATTAAAGCATATTCACTGAATTTTGTTTTAGCACCACAATTACTTTTTACTTAATTTTTAAGAGTAAAACAGTCAAACTTTGATTAAACATTTATAGATGAGTTCAGCTATTCACAGTCTGTGAAAGACTGCACTAATCTGAACAATGCTAATGAAGCACCAGGAAGTTGACTGCAGTTCACTTTATTTATTTCCTTTTTCTGTGGTCACACAGTTTCTCCAGCCTACACAATGTAAGCACGCTATATCCCACATCATTTTAATTCAGTCTAAAATCTAACTAGTGTACAACATTAGACATCCGTCAACCTTACATTTATACTTTTCTCATCATCAGTAACACAGGACACAAAACGATGCTTCTTGTTCTGAGCTGGGATAGGCTCCCTCCACTTCACAACCCTGAACT
Organism: Oreochromis aureus; assembly: GCF_013358895.1. Taxonomy (NCBI): domain Eukaryota; kingdom Metazoa; phylum Chordata; class Actinopteri; order Cichliformes; family Cichlidae; genus Oreochromis; species Oreochromis aureus. The sequence goes on along the minus strand of NC_052944.1, from coordinate 43,063,542 downwards.
GTACAAGCAGAGAAGGGATATAAACATACTGGTCTTTTTGAAAGCAAGAAAAAAAAAAGGTCAGCACATGATTAAAGTTGTTGATAGCTCACCATCTTATTGTCTTATTTTATGATGATCACTGGGGGCAGTCTGACTGAACTTCCTGGTTTTCAGTCCTCTGATTGTGTTATGTAAACAGCAACAACATCTTCATCAACATCTAAGTCAAATGATAAAAAAACAATGTGATGGTGATTGTATACTGTGGTGAAAATAAGATGTAAAGCAGTTTATTCCTTGGCTGAATCATAATACTTTATTAATCCCAGGGAAAGTAAAGTAATGAACAATTAAAAACGAAATAATCCAGTATATTACAAAATATTACAAATTTGAGGACTTGACATTTTGTTACATTATACAAATTCGTCATTCGCTCTCTGCACACAACAAGCTCTCAGTATGCGTCAAACCAGTTTCCTGTCAAGAATTCATGGTGATAATTTCTGCCTTACTTGCTCTGTTATAACACACCTTTGTACCGTTGTGTACAGTGTTGTCGACTGCTGTTTTTTTCCCCCAAAAATGACCTCCGATAAGAAAGGCTAATCTCGGCTATTCAATACCGAAGAAATTTCAACTTTTATGAATTTAAATTGCAAAACTCTTAGCTATGTCTTTGATAAAACCTCTGTAACTTTGCTCTGCTTCACTTTAGCAGCATCAGTTTTTTTAAAGGTAACGTTCATGTGTTGATTCATGGTTTTCTCCCATTTTTGATCTACCTGGAGCATATTTTTCTGTGTTTTATCGTCAGTTACTTTGACACAAAGACATCTGCTGCGATAGCTGCACCTCTGAAGAAATCTCACAAATGTCAGCTTTGTTTTTATACCTAGGTAGATAACACTGAGGTTGTAATTGGAGAGATACAGTCAATTCACTTTGAGCATGTCATTTTCCAGCAGGAACCTCAAAAGCCCTGGGGCTCTACATGTCCAATGAATCGAATCAAATCAAATCAAAACAAATCAAATCAAATCGGGACCTTTTGAATCAGAATTGAATCAGTTGGAGAAATTAGTGACAATACCCAGCTCTAATTATAACTGCTCACTCTGCACAGCTAAATCTACAGCTTCTGTTTAATATCATGTGACAGTGCTGTGTGTTGTTTTTTGTTGGAATGGGACAGTAGAGAAACAAGTTGGACACAGGCGTTCAATATTGTCTCGGACGGCGTAGTTTTTTTAGACACCTGGACACAAACTGCTCCAACTCTACCACTGCACTGAGTGCAAAAATAGTTGCTTAAGGGGTCAAATTTACCAAAGCGGCTAACTCCAGTCTAGTGTACAATAAGATTAAAAAAACTGATCCTCACACAGAACTGTCTGTGAGGTTGACATGATTGTCATCAGTAAAGTGAACATGGAGCAAATTTCATCTTTTGAATGAAAAGTGACAGTTTGATAAAGTTTCCTTTTGAATGAACAGACTTCCATGAAGTTCATGATTTTGTGGATCATGTCTCATTATTCTGTCCATCATGTTATTAAAGTGAACTCCAACAGTATCATTTATAATGTTGATCAAACTGTTTCCGCTGATTGATGACATTTTCTGACATCTATTATTAGATGAGTAGAAATCCTGTTTTCTATTCCGACAGTAAATGAATGAAAAGCAGCAGAGAAGCAGCAGAGCTGCTGTCAGTCCACAGTAGAGGCCGATCCTTCCTCGTCTCTCTGTGTTTGATGTCTCAGGTTTTCTCTCAGGTTCAGGACAATCCCTCACTGCTGCAGAGACACAAACATCTGAGTCTCTCACATTCATTAAAAACAATTACACTAACAACACATCAGTATAAGTTGCATTGGTAATGAAGGTGCTGAAATCAGTTTGTAAGTATTTGTTGTTAATTTGGACATTGACAGGAAAAATCATCCATGCAACGATCTACAAAACATTAACTCAGAAATAATCCTATGAAACAACTGAAACAACTTTCCTATGTTTAAAAGTGCACCACATCACATACTCTGAGACACCCACTCAACTGACGTTGAGTCGACATCTTCCATAATCTGTGTTGACAGAGAGTCTGGACAGTTGAAGTCTGATTCGTCCTTCTCTGAGGGCGTCTTTGTCACTCTGGACTCGTCCTGACAACTTTTCATTCTGAGACTCTCACACCTCAACACCTTCATGAACACGATACAGGACAAAGTGTTTATGACAAGCTATAAAGCAACAAATGTTGGAAAGAGATTTAGTGGTTGCATCATGAGCACGATACAGAATGAAATCTATATCCTCAGCTATCTTGTAACAGTAGATAATATTAGTTTTGTTGGATCTGTCAGGTTTGGTGGTGAACATCCACTCTAGTGTGATGTTGTGGTTCTCCTGGAGGTCTCCCGGAGGAGGTCTGTGTCATGTTTCTCAGCATGTGATTGTGTTTATTTGTTAAAATAGTGCACAGCCACTCAGTGGCAGTCTTTTCAGCCCGACTCTCTACAGCTCAAGTATTCCTCTGCTCGCCCCTCAGGCTCCAACAACCTGCTAAAACAGGGAGAGCATAATCACCAGATTGGTCCCAGCTGCCCTGCCAGCCTCCCTGGCACTGCCCCCTGAACCCACAGCATTTTACACGTAATGTAAATTTTTCCTTTTCATGAAGGAAAAACTTCCCAAACTGATTGACTGATGACAGGAGAAATAAGCAGAGTGAAGTAAGTGTTTCCTGCTCATCTCTCTCAGCTTTTCAATCTCACTGTACAATGACTTCAGTTTACTAACACTTACTGTATACTGGGACAGCCTTCTACTGATAAATGGAGATAAGTCAGTGTTGTAAAATAATTTGAATGTGGATTATTCAGTTCAGTTCAGTTCAATTCAATACTTTGTCCCACAAGCGGAAAATCTTTTAGCAGCAAGGGCAACAATACAAGTAAACAAAACAATAATAAAAACCCATAAGACCGTTATTTGCCATTAAGGAGATGAGATGCGGTGGGGATAAAGGAAACCTGGAGTCTTAGAGTTCATTTCTATAAATATATAACAAATAATGATATAAACTATGACTACACTGGAGCACAGTTTTAGCTGAACAGTAGAAACATTAAAGCTCCTCCGTGTGTAACAGCTAAAGCTACAGTGCAACATAAAAACTGGTCAGAAGTCCTTCAGGATGAATCGTGATGTCAAGCTGAACACAGTTGGAGAAATCTCCTGTCTGATGCTTCACTGGTGGCCCTTGACTGTAAGCAAAGACATTTAAATCAAACCAAACTGTGACTTTTGGACAGACTTTTGGTCTTCCTCAAAGGTACTCTGAAATGACGGCCAGAGGGCAACAAATCAAACTCACTGTGAAGTGGATGATTAAAACAATTAACAATAGAATGAGCTTTCCACAGCACATGTTTGTTATAAATGACCAAAAGTCCATCTTACCAATGCCCTGAGATTTTTCTGGCAGTTTTTACCAAAAGTCCTAACTGATTCTTGTTCTTCAGAGTTATGTTACAAAACCAAACAGCAATACAGGAAGAAATAACAGATTCAATAAAACTTCTGTAAAACAAGGACAACGTTTCAGATGAGACATTCAAACATCTCATTTTCCTTTGCTGTACTTGTTTGTACAGCCTTGCAAAGTTATGCTGACTAACTCTCTCCACCATTAAAAATAAATAAATAATAAAGATGAATTAGACTGAAAAGTCTGATTTTTTGCCACATTTTCTTTATGAGCTCTCTAGACACACACACACTGAGAAGTCAGTGGTCTGTTTTCAGAGAAAATTCATTTCCTCCTTTTACTTCTAACTCCTAATCTGACTGAATCTGCTTTTTGGGCATTGTTCTCCACCTTTGAAGAACCACAGATGTGTCATGTGAACTTTAAATGTTTAAGGAGGTGATGCTGGATGAGACAGAGTGAGAGAGAGGAGCAGACTAACTAGTTTAATTCGAGAAAATAATTTATTTGCAGGAGAATTAATGAAGACTTCATAACAAAGCTGAAGGCCTTTGGTGTCTGATCATGCACAGAGTGTTGGGGTTAATGTTGTTTCGAGGAGTTTTGTAATCTGTTTCTCAGTTCCCCCTAAAATAGAAGTTGTGTGTGTCATGGCTACTCTTTATAAACGTCTCTGTAATGCGAGTGTTTTCTGTGTTATCCAGCTGTCAGGGTGCTAGGTTTTCATTTGTTTTAAGTTTAAGCATCAGGACATTTATTTCTTTCATTGAACTCAGAATCTGTCTCCACTGATTATTTGTGTCCTGCAAGCAGCATCTTGAAACCTGAGTTGGACCATCATGTCTCATCATATGTTCCAGCTATCAGAGTTGCCATCATGTAGTTCAAAGTTCAGACTGGATTAAAAACAAGAACAAAAGTGAAGCATCGGGAACAAACATGAGATTACTCCAACCGTCCAATCAGAGAAGCAGAAAACTGACGCTCGTGTTCAGCTCAACATCACGATTTATCCTGCAGGACTTCTCTCTGACATGTTTTAGGTTCCCTCTGAGCAGCTTGTGCCATCTACTGATATGTTTGAGTATTGCACTGGTGGGTGTAATAATAAGGGGAGTGCAATGAAGCTGGTGCTGTAATACATTTTTAAAGACACACACAGCAGCGACAAATTGCTGGTATCTATTTTTCAGGAGTCATTTACAGAATGAACTGCATTTTCATTTAAACATTTATTTCTTTTTGCACATTTTTAAACATCAATAGCAGGTAATATGGGAAATATTTCACATTTCTAAATCTATGACATAGATATACTTATAGAAATGAACTCTTGAAATGTAACAAATAATGATATAAACTAAAAGAGTTGCGTGGGGGGGGGGATAAAAGACGAGCTGAGATGTCCCAAGGGCAGAGCTGGCATGACTGAACTGTTATGCTTGATGTGTGTTGGCTGTCCTGTGTCCATGCAGTAATAAGTAGCTTGACCACAGCTCTGACCATGCTGGAGACTTCTTTTTTATACACAGAAAATTCCACGACACGGGCCACGAAGTTTTTATCTCTTCAAGCAGTGAAGATTATTTGAATCTGAATGACTTTTACATGTATACACGTGTCAGAACTGCAAATGCAGATGGGACGCATTTGACTAGTGATGCAAATGTTACGTAAGGCCCAAAACGGCCTCCATACAAGAAAGTAGTAGCTCTAATATTGACCAGTAAAGAACCATCACAGACATACTGCAATGGGGTACACAAGATTTATTTTTTTGCTCAGAGTCAAACTACTGGCTGAAGACAACTCTGGCCAGGAATCCAAGGCCCAAAGCCACCATGGTCAGGGTTGTTAGCCTTTTCAGGCCAGGCGTCAATCGAGGTTGGGTCTCCACATCAAATCCCGGGGCTTCCACTTTCGAGCTGAAACTTCCCTACAACTTGTCCAGTTTCCTTTTCATGGGTACAGAGAGTCTCCAATCCAGTGTTTTTCCTCCCGGCAGATCCACACAAATCCCAATTAAAATGAGTCCTCACTCCAACATCCTCAGATTATTTTAAAAGCAAAACCAGGCCAGGTTAAAAATCTTTTCCTTTAAAATGTGCACACTTCATCCTGGAGTCTCCGAGGCTTCCCTTCAGTGTCCTACTAAAAAAAAAAAAAACCCCAACAACCCCCCTTCCTGTTTCCTCTCCCCTTTATAGAGAAGGGTTCCAGTCCTCCCCAATCAGCTGCTCCCTGTACTCAACTCCAAATAGCTGGCAGCTAGTAGAATCTCCACTCCCACATGGGTGTGGCCCACACCTCACACCAAACACAAAGAAACACCAAAGTATGCAATTAATACAAAAAAAAAAAAAAAAACTAAAGTAATGCCAACCAAAAAGTTTAGTGTGGGATTCTCTCCATCCTTTTCCACCATGCTATACTCCGCAACACAAATGTTGGCTTCATAAATTATCACGCTTTTGTATCAGATTGATATAACTCTGAGACAAACTTATAACTCAATCATCGTACACATATCCATATAATTATAATCAAATGTTTAAGCAAGGCCAAGAATTTTAGATTTAGTAGCGAGTGTAGTGATTTGATAGCGATTTGTTTTTTCAAGAAAAACTTTTGCTTAATGGTGTTGACTGGGGTCTAAAATTTGTGTGGTTGAAAGATGAATTTTCTTTCATGACCGCATTAAGATAATGTCAGCAAGCTTGTTTATTAAAAAAGGTTAGCATATCACCTACTGTCATGTTTGCACAAAAAAAAGAACATTAAAAAAACTACACCATCATTTCGTATTCAGGGAGACACGTTCAGCGTAACTTCTGCACACAACATTGTGTTTTTTTTCTATATCATACATAAAAAGTAATATCAAGTTGAGACTAATTAATATATATGTGCTGATCTTGTTTGTTATAATGCTATATGGTTTGTCATTTTGTTAACAAAATAAAACCTATTTCTGTATGTTTTGAAAACAACTTTGATTTATGTAACAATGATAATAAAAGATAATACATGAGAACATAAATTTCATATTTATTTTCATTTTAGTAAAAACATTTAGCAAGAACACAAAATGTTTATCTCAAACACCAACAATAAAATTTCTTTAAAAAAATGAGTTCAACTAGTAAGTAAGCAGCACCACCACCACCACAACCAGCGGCACTGGCAGCAGCGGCAGCACCACCACCACCACACCACCAGCACCAGAATGGGCAGCAGCAGCACCAGCACACCACCGGCAGCACCACCACAACCAGCAGCACCACCACCACCACCACCAGCAGCAGCAGCACCAGTGTCAGCAGCAGAATGACAATTTGCAGCAACACAGTATATGTAGCAGCAATATTCAAACAACTATACGGACCATTTCCATCAGCTTTAATACAACCAGCAAAAGAAACATCATAGTTACACTGGGCTGCAGGGTAAGGCCTCCAAAAATATGTAGATGAAAACCATCTGCAGTGGTCATCTAATCTTGCTGCCAGTTTTGCTCCTTCTTGCCTTAAATATATCTATATCCATTCTGTGGACTTCTCTCTGAAAGGTTATTAGCAGGTTGACCAGACCCATCACTGTATTTTATTTGGTGGTTCTGAAGACTTTTTTTAATTATAAATTTATGGTTTGCATTCAAAACCTATCATTAAATTTGCTGTCTGTCTCCAACACGACAAGAGTCTACTGATTGAACCAGTTGTAATAGAAGTTCTGAAATAATTGGTTGATCTCTTAGGTAAATAACTATAGTCTTAATTTCTTCAATTTTTCTCTGCAGTTGCTCATTAAGCCTGGATTTGTTACAATTTGTGATGTGATTTTTTGCTGTTTGTTTTTTGTTGTTGAATAAACACAAGCTCACCAGTAGCAAAATAATTCATACTGTGTCATACACTTCTATGATTTTTGCATCAGTAATTTCTTGAGCCTCGGGTGAATCATTCTGTCTAAGACACGATGGCACTGTGGGAAATGTTTCACCGCAACTATGTGCTTCAAAGACAGGAACTGGAATAAGATGGCTCACACTGACAGGTGTACTTGCCTGCACAGTCATCAACTGCCCGTTATAAAAAATATATTTAAAAGTTTTTTGCTTGCTGCGTCTTCTCTTCCTCTGTTTGCCGTGCAACAGATTTTCTTTGTCATTGTCGGAAATCACTACTGTAAATCAAACTCAACTTTAGTTCAAGGCCTTAGTGTATCAAATATCACACTGGATTATTTGACTTACCATTTAGGAAAAGGTTCAGCTCTTGAAAAATTTCAGTTTTGCGCAGGCCTTTCAATGTTTCACCTTGCAGAGATTATGCTAAAAAAATGTTTTAAAATAAAAATTAACACCACAACAGCAACTTAAAAAACACAGACACACACAGAGATCATTGTGAAGTTGCTGGAGGAATGTTCTCTGAAGATGGAACAGGGCCTACAAATCACATGTTTGGTGGAGAAAAAAAAAAAAGAAGCTTTTTACTAATATGGAAATAACAGTAGAAATAAAAATTAAAACCAACCAAGCAAGCAAACAAAATGAGAGCTCTACTTACTGAAGGCCATGTTTCTGTGAATTTAACTAAATGGGTGTAGCAAAGAACATTACTGACAAACGACAGGAAAGAACAATAAAGCTCTTTTTCTCTAAACATTTGGATCCCTAAAATATTCCGTTTAGTTAACAAGAACATGACCGAGCAAACGTGACAGGGGGCTGGGGGGTGGGTGATGTCCTTACATGTTCATATGATCTTTTAAACTTGCATTTCTGTTGTCATCATGTCATGTTAAGATTTGACATGTAAACTAACCCTTTAAGGCGCACCATAGAGCCAATTCCACCAGAGCTTATCTTTATCTTTTTTTAAAATTTTTTTAACATGCTGTAGAGCCATTTTTGGGAGCATTTCAAGTTGCTACATAAATGCAACCATTATATCCCAAATTTTAATAATATGTGTGCATCAAGTCCATAGTAACTACACAAATAATAAAAAAAAAAAAAGTGCAATAAACTCAATTAAAAAAACACAAAAAGAAAACAACACAACATATTTCTAGTTAAAGAAATTTTGGAGGCATATCCCTCAAAACTGTACATGCAAAAAAGTTGCACAAAATAGTTTCCAAACACAGGAAATTTCTTTTGAGTATGGGCAGAAATCTGTGCCATCAGAAACTGAATTTGAATGAGTTAAATTTGAATTTGAATTGCTCGGATTGAATCTGAATTGTAACTTGAATAAATGCTTTTAAAAACTGAATATGAATTAGCCTAATTTGAAATTCAATTTATTGGTTTGAAAATGATCATCACTAAATTGAAATAGAATTTTATATTTTGAAAATGAATTCATTTGCTTTGAAACCGTATTTTATCCTTTAAAAATTTAGCTCTCGAATAATTTCAAACTCACTTCTCACCATTCAGTTTCAGTTCTACAATTCAGTTTTTTGGGACTTACATTCGGTTCCGGTTCAAGCGCAGATTAATAGAACTACGTTTTACTCGCGGACTGAAAGTGTTACTGACGGGAATGAAAACCTGACATGATGGCAAGAATTTCAGTCTCTAGATGTGCAAAGCTGGTAGAGACATACCCTAAAAGACTGGCAGCTGTAATTGCAGCAAAAGGTGGTTCTACAAAGTATTGACTCAGGGGGCTGAATAATTACTCACACTCCACTTTTCAGTTATTTATTTGTAAAAAAATGTTTGGAATCATGTATGATTTTCGTTCCACTTCTCACGTGTACACCACTTTGTATTGGTCTTTCACGTGGAATTCCAATAAAATTGATTCATGTTTGTGGCTGTAATGTGACAAAATGTGGAAAAGTTCAAGGGGGCCGAATACTTTTGCAAGCCACTGTAATTATGTAGGTATAACAGTATACATCAGATTTTACTGTCCATTCTGAGGTTATTTCACAACATCATCAGGGATGTCATATCTAAAAGTGTGAAAGCACCTTTAGTCCTGTTTCCTGACACTGCAGTACATCTAAGCTGCTCTGAAGCAAATCTGTTGAACTTCTTATGATATTTATAATGTTACATCCATGTTATTTGCTTCTCTGGAAATAAATATGTGTTTTTTAATTTTTTATTTCCATTTTTTGCACGAGGTTGTTTAAACTCTGTTATGCATCTCATGTTGTTATGTTGTTTGTCTTATTATCAGTTATCTCCCGGGTATGAAAACTTGGATCAAACGTCCAAACATAAAGAGTCCAAAAGGACCAGGACCAAAGCTGCTCTGCATTAATAAAGACCAAAATCTAATAATATTAACTTTACCTGTTTTAAATTTGGTCGATGTACAAGCTTATCTTCTTTTCCACAATCATTTCATTTTGATACTTTTGAGCATATTTCTGTAATTTTATGATCACCTCCCATATTATTTGCTTCACTCTGTTTCTGTATTGTTGGTGTACTATTGTAACTTCAGTAGCTGTATATTAAAAGTTAACAAGTAAAACTGATTCAATGTTATGATGACAAAGAACCTTGTCTTTGTTTACCAGTGAAGTTTTTACTTTCTTTGTAACTATTGTTCCCCAAATGTAACTTTAACTGGAAGAGGTTGTACACATTTGTTTTTAATTCATATATTTTTGTCTAATGTACGATTTACAAATGTATGTGATTACTTCTGATATATTTAAAACTACTGGCTGTTGTTAGAAGATACAAAATTAAATATTTTTTTTTAAAATTCTAAATAATGTGATGTTTCCTTGAATTGAGTAATTACAGAACTTTCTTATTGATCTCAAGCTTAAGATTCATGTTAATGCTGCCTTTTGTGTTTAATAAATGTTTATATTTGCCCGAATGATAATATGATTCTCATATTACTGCATTTGTCTGTATCGCTATTGATTTAGTATTGATTTGTTTTGTGTTTATTGTTCAAGGTCAATGTTGACCTTGGAAAAAAATGTCTTGAAACCACATCAAGTAAAACATCACATGGAGGCTGTATGTTTCAGGAGTTTGGTTTTCAGTTTCCTTTGTACCTTTAAGTTTTGGATCTGTACAAACCTGCCATCGGCCTGCAATTATCAGCTCTTCTGTTCATGTTACACTATGCTTGACATAAGGTTTATATTATAACTGGTAATTACTACGTGAATCAGGTCACATTACCAAGCAATGCAAAAACAATGTAACAAGTACAGTAGTGAATTCATTCTTTAAATAACACAATGCATATTTAAAAAAATACCAGTAATATGGATGGATCTGCCTTTAAATGCTTTTAAATTTTCTCAAAGATGTTTTTAATAAAGGTGACATAAAAATAAAGAACACAAAAATGGCCTGTATTTGTATAGCGCTTTATTTAGTCCCTAAGGACCCCAAAGGGCTTTACACTACATTCAGTCATGCACCCATTCACACACACTGGTGATGACAAGCTACATTGTAGCCACAGGTGCCCTGGGGCGCACTTACAAAGGCGAGGCTGCCGGACACTGGCGCTACCGGGCTCTCTGACCACCACCAGTAGGCAACGGGTGAAGTGTCTTGCCCAAGGACACAACGACCGAGACTGTCCAAACCGGGGCTTGAACCGGCAACCTTCCAATTACAAGACGACCTGCCAACTCTTGAGCCACAATCACCCCAAAAATTCAAAGCAACAGGAAGTAGAAATAGAGTCAAATAAAACACAGAGCAAATACATGATACAGCACGGAGAGTTTAGCCTCAGTTATCAGTTTACAGTAGATAAAAATAAAAAGAGTTTTGGAGGATCTGTCAGGTTTGGTGGTGAACGTCCACTCCAGTGTGATGTTGTGGTTCTCCTCTGCCTGATAGCAGGTCTGTGTCACATTGACTACAAATGATCCTGTTGAGGAGACAGAGAGGGAAAGAGAGGAGCAGACACACTGTGCAAATTCCCTGCTGACTCAGCCTCAGGATGGTTAGAGGCAAGAATCAAGCGCACCCAAATGAGCGCATCATTGATCATGTGCGCATCATGCAGAGGGAGAGTGGGAGTAAGAGACGAGAGGCTCAGCGACGGAGCATGGGAGTTGTAATGCAGTTTGTGTGATTCCGTATGCGTTAATGTATCTGTAAGTTCACCTTTGTTAACTGGTATGATAATAGTCATAGTTGTTTGTGCATGTTTAAATCTAAAGTTATGCCTCGGTACCCTGATATCACGTTAGTAGGTTTATTTAATTATTTAGTTAATTTGCACTAAGTTCATATCAGTGGCCAGAATCTCCTCCAATGATTACATCCCGTGGTTAAAGGATTTCTCTGTTGTTTATTGCTTAGTTTAGCTGTTGCTAGCTTGCCACATTCTTGCCTTAGTACTAGCAACTGGGAATATATGTGCTATTTAGCCAACTTGTGGTCTTACGGTGACCCCTTGTGGACATTGTAAAATATTGCTGTGCCTGAGTAGATGATATGTTCTGATTGTTACTTAGTTATTTTTAACCCTGCTAATTATAGTATTACCTGTTTCTGTTTCCAGAAAACCATGCTTATAATCACCTATACTGCATCTGCTACAGTTATAAGTTCATATCTGGCTGCAGCACAGTTGGATTTATCCTGGCAAGCCCTGCTGTAACCAGTTCTTCTGTGAAGCTTAATTAAAGACAGTGAACTAAACTCTTGGACTGCTGCAGTCTTTCTGACCGAAGACTTAGGCCAGACTTGTATACCCAGCACCTCCAGTATATATATATATATTCTACACACACTGAGAACTGGAACAAATCTGTTGTTGAGCTTTATTTGGAGTTCATAAAGTGAAGCTGTAAACTAACCACAGACACATGAGGTGAGGATGATGAGCAGCAGGATCCTGCAGATCATCTTCTCCCTGTGAGAGGAGACAGAGGTGAGGAGTCATCAACACATGAGGTCAAAGGTCAAAAACAGTGTTGTAGTTACAGAGTTTGTCCACCAGGAGGCAAAAAAGTCCTTTGTTGTGTGTTCATATTATAAAAATATTAACTTATAAATAAATGTGTGTCCTGAGTGAACAAATCAAAGTGAATGAAAACAAAATCATTCAGTTGATTTTGGTTTGAACTCATTTCTATAATTATAAGTCAGATTGGAGCCTGAACAGTGTCTGTATACAAAATGTGTAGAAAAAGAAGTCTATAAATAAACATTGAAGGAGGAGTTTCTGCCTCGTTTAGATAAAACAACATAACTCTTTGATATGAAACTCCTTTGCTTCATAAAAATGGTCAGAACAAACAGAACAAAGTTGGATGTTAACTTGTGTTTAGTTTCTTTGTTTAATTCTGCAGGCCAAAAAGTTGGATGTCTTCAGCAAATTGCTATCTTGTTACCCTCTCATCTTTTCACTGCTTTAGTTTGTAAATAAAGTTGTTTTGCTGTCAAATGTAAAAAGGTTTCAGATCTTAATCTGGAACCAACAGTTTTACCAAACTGTTTTCGTTGTTGTTCATCTAAATGTGACTCTTACTGCAGTAATTAAATGCCATCATGCAACATAATTAAATGTGCAGTGAATGTCTAAAATGCTCTTGCACATCACCCAAATCAGTCTAAGTAAAGTGCTGTGTCACCATTTTCTCCTTTCAGATTACAGCTGAACGGTTGTATTTAAAAACCACCCTGCATGTCTACATGTTTTGTTTCCCAGGAAACAGACTTTCTTGTATTTCTTGTAAAGAACTTTCAAAAACTTTTGTTGAACATTGTCACTGAAATGTTTTCAATCCAGTCCTTGTACCTGACCATTTTCAGAGGAATGTTTTTTGTGTGTTTTGTCCAATAGTAATGAAAATCAAACCAAAAACTTGTTGTATTTCACGATGGCATGCAATGTGTTATAAAAAAAATTGAAAGAACATAAATGGGCCTAACAACTATCTGAAGCAGGTGAACAATATCTGAAAATCATATCTTTGAGAAACAGGAAAACAAAATAGCAAAGACATGCAACTCTGACACTCAGCAGAACATCACTCTCTTTATGGTTATCATCCATACACATGATACTGATCAATCATGACTGCACTTACATAACTTAAACTTAATGGAGTAAATGTAAAATACCTGACATGAAATAAACTGATCAGACTCAAACAAAGACTCATCCATGTGTTCTTCTGACACTGTGGTTAGATCACATTTATAGATAAGTGCGACAGAGTCACGCTTGATCGTCGCAAGTGCACAGAGTGGAAACAGTTTGGTGGCGTCTCCACAGACCTACTGTTGTTTATTTCTATCTTCACAGTTGCACATTAGAGCTCTGAAGCTTCAAACTGCATATGTTTAAACGTTACAGGTTACTCCGTGTATTCAGCTCTGATGCTCACCCACAGACTGAAAAGGAGACGAGGAAATCACTTTAGCTTGTCGCCAGATCATAGTGGAAACAGTTTTATTGGTTGAACAAAGGTTCTTGGTGACAAACAGCCTGTAAGTGCTGCTCCTGCATTTCCTGCATAAAGTTCCAGTGTTGCTACATTTTAAACACCCACACCTGTCTGCTCCCATCCTCCCACACATTTACTCTCTGTTTTGTGGAAACCATCTTAGTTTTTCACACTCTATCCCAGATGTAAACTGGTCAATCAGGTAGAGGAATAAATTAATAAATTAATACAAGCAACTTTAACCTGCTATAATCCGGTCTTTAAGTGATGACGCATGAACCCTGATTCCGGGTCCAAAGTACTCTGCGTTTATTAAGGCTGTTGTGTGTTTTTAACATGTTTTACTGCTTTCTATCTTGTTCTATTTAATCTGAACAAGCACCTAAAAAAAGTCAGTGATCACTGTCGGCCTCTCTCTGTTTTTATTACCACTGTTCATTTTAAAGATCAGTTTTAAAAACCTTACGATGTCTCTACAGCCCAGCCCATGCAGCAGTATATTAATGACTAACCTCGTATTGTGGATGAATTATCTCAGTTGTTCTCCTGACTAATTTCTAAGATTATTATTTCTAAGAGTAATAATGTTCAGCCACATATTTTAGCCTTACTTGTCAAATATGAATCATTTGTGTGTTTTACATTTAGTGTTTTTTGAGAAGCCTTATAATTGCCTAATTTTGTGTATTTGTTCTGTTACAAAAGCAGGCATTCTTACCTTTGTTTAATATTTTAATCAAACTTTTGATTTTAATTCAACACAAAAACAAAAACACTGCAAAAAATCCACAGAACAGAAACAGATCCAAACTCACTAGCAGTACATCCTCATTACATGTTGAGAAAAATCAAAAGCCTCAGCTTGGATAGGCTGATGCGGTTTCTTCTCTTACTTAGTATCTGCTTCTTCTTTAAACTGCAGCCAGTCATATTTATGTGTTTTTGCGACACACTCTCCTCCTCACCGATGTCTACCATCGCACTCATTGACTGAGAGGTTGTGGCTTGAGGAGCGATCCTGAAATATCTTCCAATACCAGTGTTTCATGTTTCAGGATCAATTCCTATATGAAAATATCAATATCTAATTGGATTAATTTTTTTTTAATTGTAAATATGACATAATAATCATTTTACAACAAACGTGTTGATTCTGAGGGGATCAGGTAAGAATGTGTTTTTCTGACTGGACTGATTTAATATGAAATGAAAACTGTGTTTATCCAGGAAATATAATCATAATATAACAGCTTACAGATTCCGTTCGGACTTACTAATGTTCTTCTGTTTCACAGATCTGGTTAAAATGGTTGGTTGTTATCGCACACAAACTGAGAGAGAAAACATCACATTGGTATGTTCCAATACTGCGTTTGGACTGAGGCAGTTTTTTTGTAAGAATGAGTGTAAGAATGAAGGGGAGATCCTCATTGACACAACTAATAACAAAGCTGAGAGTGGAAGATACAGCACTGAATACAGTCCAGGCTCTACACCTGGACTGTATGCAACCATCACACAGTTGATCAAGTCAGACACAGGATGGTACATCTGTGGTTATGGAAACCCTCTGTCTCCAGATTCATACAGCAGTTTAAATGTTCTTGTTACTGATGGTAAGTTTCTTTTCAAAATAGTAAACACTTTTTCCATGTAACATATTCCATGTGCCTTAAAATACTACTACTACTAATAATACTAATAGTAAACGATCAAAACTCAGAAAGTAAAGTAAAGAAAATCAGAACAACATAAAATAATAACATGAAACTTCTGTTGATTTTGAGGTGAGATTGTTGTTACTGCCAGAGATTAGCTGTTACACTGGCTGAGAGATCATTGGACCTTTTCAGAAGTTTCTAAAATGAGATAGAGGGTTTGACAAAAAAAAGAAAGCTTTTTCCTTTAAGATGTCCATGTTTTTTTTGTGGAAGTCTGGATGACCAATCTCGGATTATTAATTTCTTTTCATGCTGGTAAATTTATTCCTCTGTTAATCCACAAATGCAAACCGTATTTCTTATAATGCTTTAAAAAACTTAAGAGACTGTCACGTGTAGTAGGTTTCACAATCATATTTTCTTATAATGCATGTGTTATCATAAAAATAAATATATATTAAATGATTTAAAATCTCAAAGTATGTTTGTTTACATTTTTACAAATTTTAATGGCAGAGCTAAAATTTAGGGACATCATCTACCAAAGTGTGCTTTATATGAGATTTTCTCGTTTAACCCTAGAACACTATCGCCGGGTGATTTACACCCGGGAAAATACATTTACATGATTTCTCTCTCCTGCAGCTGTTTGCGTGTCGGGGAGCCTGTGCCTTCACCAGGGAAGTCTCAAATTTCCCAGGAATGGGTGGACCAAAGACCAGCTTTCCAGAGTCATTATTTTGTTTTAGGAGGGGTTTTTTTCATTTTGTTAGACATGGCACAGTTGAAAGTAAAAGAAGACCACTCTAATTTGTCATGTGTTGTCATATTTTGATATATTTGATTACTTTTTATTGGTTATATTATATCGGGTAAAAATCACCGGGCACTAGTGATTGTGTTACTATTTATAGCGATAGTGTTGGGTTAATGTGTAAAAGAGTATTCGTTTATCCATCAGCTGATCTAATGAGTCTGAGACTGAACATGACTTTGTGGTCTATCTGAAAAAGTAGTAGTGATGTAAAGAACAGGAAAGCAGTCGAACACCCAAGAAAGCAGGCAGCTGAGTGATTGTAGGTCTTTCTTACTGAACTTAAGCTTCATGTTAATGCTGCATTTAGTTCGTCATAAATGTTTGTATTTACCTGTATGATGACATGATTTAAATTAGGGTGCATTTGCCTTTATCATTGTTGATTTAATAATCATATGCTTTGTGTTTATTGTTCACAGATTCAAACCCACCTACTTCCACACCACAAACAGCAACACAGAGTGAAAGTGTCACTGCAGGAGTCTCTACACATGGTCCTGACTCCTCCTGGCTTCTGGTTGTGCGTGCGTCCTTGGATGGTGTTTTGCTGATGGCTGGTTTCCTCATGCTCTTCTACATTAGTAAGACAAGGAGGAACTTTGGACTGAACACCAGAGAAAATGACACAAACATGGAGGTGAATTTGTGTCACTTGTTTTCTGTCTGTTGTTGCAGGTTTCAGTGAGTGTTGTTGATTCATGTTCAGTGGGACTTTCTCAGTGACATTTATTGAAAACAGCTGATGTTATCTGTTTTCAAAGTGTAATGATATTTTCTTGACCATCAGAGGGAAGTGAACACAAAGTGAATAATTTTTATAACAGACAGAAAGATTTTTAAGGAGGTATTACATAATTAAATCCCTGGAAAAAAATGTTGTTCTTCTTATTTTTAAAGTTCAGTTTGCATGAAACTGTGATAATGCATGAGATTATTGAAAATCTTTTTTGTATCTCGGGTTTTAAGTTTTTTTTTTTTTTTTTTTTTTTTTCAGTAATCTAACACCTTCGTTTTTTAAAGATTGCTTTCATTATATATATTTGTTTTGAATTTAATTGTAAAAGATTTAAACCGCACTGATCTACAAAACCCCCGAACACAAGTTTAAAGTATGGCACTCCCGTTCAGGCTCTCCCTTTCATTTTTTCCCACAAGGATTTCTTCCCTTGGATCCAGTGGGTCCTTCGCTCTAATGCGCTATATACATTTTTTTAAAAAAAAGCTAGACTCTGGGTCAGGGGTCGGCAACCTGCGGCTCCGGAGCTGCATGCGGCTCTTTAGTCCTTATTTTGCGGCTCCGGGTGGTTTGGGAAAATAGAAGAAGTATTTCGCTGAAGTGCATTTTATTTGTGTTTAGTTCTTTTTTTTTTAACTTGTAGTTCTATATTTGAAGATTATTGTGATTTTGAAATATAAAAATAAAATTATATCTTATTATTTTTTTCAAAATAAGCGTCACACTCGCGGAAGCCGGTGTACCCGCCGAAACGCCGTGAATTTATCGAGACTTTCAACCCCAGGTAGGCCAATTATGGATCTTCGGATCCACATTATGTCAGCAGCTGTTCTCCACCGTGAACTATGTTAAAAACAAACACCGCTCCCGCCTCACAGATGACAGCTTACAGTCCTGCGTAAAGATGAAGGCCCCGATTTGCAGACGCTGGCTGTATCCCAATTCAGGGTCTGCAGCCTTAAAGTACGCAGCCTCAACGATCCTCAAGGGCCGCGTACTCAAAGACTGCTAAGGCCGGAAGTGCGAGGCTCGTGAAATGGGACGGTCTAGCCTCCGTCGCGCTGCCCAGGTTGCCTAGCAACCATAACACCAACCGCTGGAAACGTTTCATACAGCTTTGTTTGACAGAAATGAAGGAGAACATATTTTGTTCGTGTGTTTGTTTCTACACGAGCTTTGTGTGATTTAATACGTATCTGAGGCTGAGACCACAGGACTGTAAAACATGATTGTTGGCCTTCAGTTCTGTACTGAACAGTCATTTAAGATTAGCTAGTAAATAACAATTAGCCAATGTTGCTCATGAGACTAAAGTCAGTGTAAATATGATATGGCCAATATTATAGTTATTATATTAATCATCGTAAGTTATTACAGCAGTGAGTTTGAACTCTCAAATCAAATCACTTCTATTGTCACATCACATGTGCAGGTACACTAGTACAGCACATGTGAGTGAAATTAGTTATGTTAAACTTTCCTAGCAGTCCTTCACAAACAGGAACAGTCTGTCTATTCTCGCCATCTGTCAGCTGCTGCTGGCTCTTCCTCCTCCTCTTCCTCACACACTGCTGAGTTTGTCCTGGTGGATCATCAGGGGTGCAAAGCCTCACAGATGATGTGCAGCAGTGGGTCCCTCAGTCTGTCCTCACTCTGGACACTTGCAGTTGTCACACATGGAAATCAAATGTGTGATAAGCTGCAGGATTCAAACACAAGTGTAACTTATAAATACATGTTCATACTTTTATTCCACAATCAGAGAGAAAGAAACAGAGAGAGAGTGCAGGACAGACAGACAGGTGACAGTCTCAGGTGTACACACTGCTACAAAACAGCACAAGAGAAGGAGGATTTAGTGTTTGTGTTATTACGAGTGCTAAACAAGAAGAGTTCCCAGATGGTCCAGTGGACACATGTGTGACTCCTGTGATTAAAGCATCTTTCTTTCAGCTTAACGAGTGAACCGTCAGCTCGTTCAAACACACGTTAAAGTCCGTTTGGCTCGACACCACCGAACAGAGGCAGCAATATAACATAGCTAACATTAACAGTGCAGTGAATCCTGCTTGTGCCGTCATATTCAGGACTGCAAACCGAGCAGCATCACTGACTTTCAGCTTGTTGTGTTTGTGGATATATGACTGACTTTAATTATCCATAAAATCATCACATTCTCTGTAAGATTAAGGTCAACTATTGTATTATTATATTTTAAAGGCTTTAAAACCAAGTAAACGCTGAAAGTACAAACATCACTAATGGCAAATAACTTTGCCGACATGTGGCCAACAGTAATGTTTTAATGTTCCTCATTATTAAACATTTGCACATAAATAAGTGACATCATATTCAGTACTTACGTTGAACAGTTTACTCTTCGGCCGCCACGCTTCTGCCGTCTGCTGCAAAATTATCCACAGTGACTGCCGCGCTATGAATTGTGGGATATGTTGGGCCACGAAGTCTACACCGCCACAGCCTTAAAATTCAGGGAAATGACGGTCGCATTTCGAGCAGCCTTTGAATTGGGACAGCCTTCGGCGCGCCGCTGTGACATAATCGGCCTTAAAATGCAGCCTAAGGCTGCAGACCCTGAATTGGGATACAGCTGCTGTGAGCAGAGGTTAGGTACCAGAAGTCTCATTGTAAACATATCACGACAGACCCGACGATGTTTGCATGGACATGCTTTTCAGCATCTCTTTATTGACCACTTTTCACACACGGTTGCTGCACGCATACAGCCAGCTGTAGCTTTTCAGCTCACAGCCCGAAAACACAACAGCAGAGAGAGCACAGACTTTAAGGCAGGGGTCCCCAATCTCAGTCCACGAGGGCCGGTGTCCCTGCAGGTTTTAGATGTGTCCTTGATCCATCACAGCTGATTTAAATGGATAAATTACCTTCTCAACATGTCTTGAAGTTCTCCAGAGGCCTGGTAATGAGCTAATCATGTGATTCAGGTGTGTTGACCCAGGGTGAGATCTAAAACCTGCAGGGACACCGGCCCTCGTGGACTGAGATTGGGGACCCCTGCTTTAAGGCGTCGAGGCGTGATTGCAGGTTCCGCTCAGGTGCGTCCGACTCCCATGCAGTGGCACTGCAGACCACGCCCCGCCACACACATTAACAAGGTAAAATAGATATTTAGGCAGAATTTTGCAAATATCTTTTTTTTTTTTTTTTTTAGCGGCATAGTGCTTTTGTTCCAATTACTTTTTAAAAGTGGTGGCGGCTCACAACAGTTTTTGTTTGCTACATGGATCATTTTAGTTCAGCTGGGTGTCTTTGCTTTTGTTATATTTCTTTAAGAGGTCAAAATTTGTTAATTACATAAATAAAATGTAATTTTCTCTGTAGCACTTCATGGATTTCATAAGCAACACACCTTAGTTGCTCTGTGGATTCTTTTAAAAAGCAGTTAAAAACCTTTCTGTTCAAACAAGCCTTTTGTTGATCTCGTGATATTTTATATTCTTTACATTATTTACATTTGATCTTTTACATTGTGTATAATGTCTATTGATTGTATTGTTTATTTTAATATTTGTGTACAGCGCTTTGTGACTGCCTGTCTGTGAAAAGCGCTTAATAAATAAACTTTACTTATTTACTTTAGATGTTCGCACAAAGCACAAAGGTAAAAAACAATATATACAGTGTTATCTTCATTTTAGATTTCAAAAAGTATTTGTGGCTCCCAGTGTTTTCTTTTGCGTGGAAACCGGGTCCAAGTGGCTCTTTGGGTGTTAAAAGGTTGCTGACCCCTGCTCTGGGTAAAATGTTAAGAGGATGTCTGGTTTTTGTTACCAATGCAGACACTTGGGTTTAGTTTCAATTTATTAATTATGTCAAATAAAAATATGAATTCGACTCAGTCATTGTGGGTGCGATTTGGTGTGAGCCTCCCTTCGATTACACTTAATTTATCATTAACAAAAGACAACATTCCCACATTTAGAGGATAGAAGAGTGGGCGGAGCCATTGAGCTTCGAGTCGTCAGCGAACCTCGCACCGTCTGTTTTCTTTTACGTCCGCCGAGCACACATAATAACACAGCTCCTTCGGGGTGAACTTCATTCGACTTTCCTTGTTCAAAGAAGAAACTGTAACCATGAGTGGAAGAGGCAAAGGTGGCAAAGGACTCGGCAAAGGAGGCGCTAAGCGCCACCGTAAGGTGCTCCGTGATAACATCCAGGGCATTACTAAGCCAGCTATCCGCCGCCTGGCTCGCCGTGGTGGCGTCAAGCGTATCTCTGGTCTGATCTATGAGGAGACCCGTGGTGTGCTGAAGGTGTTTCTGGAGAACGTCATCCGCGACGCCGTCACCTACACTGAGCACGCCAAGAGGAAGACCGTGACCGCCATGGATGTGGTGTACGCTCTGAAGAGGCAGGGCCGCACTCTGTACGGCTTCGGCGGTTAAACGCATTCACCTTAATTCATCAAACGGCTCTTTTAAGAGCCACACACTTTAATTTAAGAGCTTTGTTCTGCGGTGTTTCGTCTTGCTTTGGCAAAAAGTACTTGTAGTTCAACACGTGACAGGATCTTCCCCACGAGATTCAGAGGTGGAGTATTACGGTGTAACTTAACACAATCAATTACACCTTACATCCCAACACATTAGAACGCCTCCATTTTTTGCTACAGGCCATATTTAAAAAAAAAAAAAAAAAAAAAAAAAATTAAGGTATTTGTAATGCGTGATTTTGATTAACTTAAAATAATTGACATAGCCACAAACGGAACTTCAGAGGTTCCAGATCTAACCAATGCCACTGTTTTTAATACTCTCCTATAGGAGTGTGAACATTCATAGACCAAATGAAAAACAAAACAGAATTCACTGATTTATCAGTTTATTTCTAAATGTCTTCTGGCCAGAAATCTGCTTTAAGCAGAAGTGTTTATTTTGTTTTTAAAGATGACAACCCATCTTCAATCTAGGAGAGTGGTGCTCAATTTAAAGTTTTATGTTAATTTGTAATTATAGACATGGATGAAGCCCTGTAAAGCTTTTGAAACTTCTTCCTCATGTGTGCCTGAAATTTCCACCAATCATTTCAGATCTTACTTTCTGAGAAGGCTTAAAAATTCAGTATTGAATAAGTGTGGGATTAAAGGAAAAAAAAAAAAAAGATGTAAAAATCATGGTCTTGATGACTTCACAGACAATAACATGAACAGAACAGTCTCACTATCCTGACATAAACTTCATACGAGGAACATTATTAAAAATGTTTTTAGTACCCAGATTTTATGCGCTTGAAATGCAACATGTCTGTTTAAACTGCAAACAAAGTATCAACGCCAACTGTAAATGCTCTGTGATGAAACGACGCACATCGCAAAAAGGTTGCCAGGTTGTCTGTTTATTTAACATGCTTCCAGGTAACAACAACAGCTCGTTTGACAAAGACCACATTTACAGATCAGAATTACAGAAAATACACCATACACAAAGTGTGTTTGCATGTAGCACACAGCTGTGGCTCGCTGTCGGTCTAAATGAATCTCAGACCTAAATGAAAGTTTGTAGTGATTTATAATTATTATAAGTCTGAACCTCTTTAATCTGCTCAGCTGTCTTGTTTTTAAGTTTTAGTGCAAGTACTTTAAGGAACAAACAATGAGACAATGTTTATGCTCTTACTACACAGATTTCTGTTTTTACAGCAAGTTTATAAAGAAAAGTCTGGGTAATAACTTTACAATTTAAGTCAGTCAGATTTGTATTCATGCAGTGAAACAGCTAAATGTGTTGCACACCCTGATAGACTAACAGGGCTGGCCCACTTCAGTTCTAGTGTGAACATGAGTTTGACACCTATGGATTAAAGATTTAGTTTCATTACTTTAAGCAAGTGTACTCTCAGAGGTTGAGAGTGGATCTTAAAAGATCCGTTAGTTGGTTGAGGACAGTTGCGGGATTTTATTTAGCTTTCTCAGTCTTCTTGGCCTGGATGTTGGGCAGCACACCACCCTGAGCGATCGTCACTCGGCCCAGCGGCTTGTTCAGCTCTTCGTCGTTGCAGACGGCCAGCTGCAGGTGGTGGGGGAGGATCCTGGCAAGGGCCTAGATTTGGTTTTGGCGTTGGTGGGGACGGATGATTCAACCACCGAACCCTGCCCTATTTCTTTTTCTTTCCTTTTTGTCTTTGCTTCCTGATAAAAGAGGAGAAATATACTTGCTTACATGTGCTATTCTACATGCTTTTAAACCATTTAAAATTACAATTCATAGTTTTATATGTGAATAATATAATGTTAAATTACTATTAATCTCATTTGAGTCATTGTTGACCTTAGCCATGTTTTTAGTCTTGTGAGAGCACTGAAGCTTCTTTCAGCCTCAGCCGAGGATACTGGGATGACTAAAAGCAGCCTGACAATTGTCATGATAATAAATACTAGTTAATCCAAATCATCAGTCAGTCACCTGTGACCTCGCCTCTTCACCTCTGTCGGAGCTACAACATGGCAGAGCTGCCTCTGTCACCTGACAAATAGGACATACATGACAATAAGAATAAAATGTGGAGCTGCTTCAGTGTTTCTGTCAGTTTGTGCAGATCTTGACTCATCAGTAATGTTTGTAGGGTGAGTGCATTTCTAAAACAATTTGTGCAAACTGCACTACAAGGTGGAATATTTGCAAAATCATGACTACCTCATGATATTTTGTCTCAAAAATTAAGACAAAAGACAGTACCATGAGGATGGAATTATTGTGTCACCAACATTTTAACGTTAGACATATAATTTTAACAGCCTCTGTAAACTAATATCCTGGCTTGCTCGAGGCTCCGTTTTCTCTGACAGTTTCAATCAAAATTAGAAATGCTACTCTGAGACTGAGATAACTAATAGTGCTGCCAGTTGTGCAGTTAGTTTCCAAAACATATTTTTCATGGTTACATACAATTTTAGAGTAGGTTTCTTTGAAAAATACTTTCTTATATCCAGGTTCTTCCTTTCTGCTGCCATCCTCCTCTCCTCCTCGCAGGTCCTCGCAGTGCAGGCTTAGTGCTGCTAAAACTAAACAGAGCTCCCTGAAAGGCACAGCCAATCACATTGGCCATATTTGTCACATGGGGTTCTTAGTGTTAGAGGTGAGAAAGTCAATCCAACTCTTTACAGTATACACAGACCAGCACTGTTATTGGTATTGGATCATTACCAGCAGAACAGGACTGATACTGTTTCCATCCTTAACCTCCTAGGACCTGCCGTCCTAGGCATCACATTTTGGGTTATTTAGACCAAAATACTCAATTTTGCTCCACATGGGCCTGATATCCACTTACGAGGACATTAGAATAGAATAGAATAATCCTTTAATTGTCCCACAAGGGGAAATTTGGTTGTAACAGCAGCCAAAAAGACATATACAAACAAACCGTACTGGGAAATGTAGATTATGCATCTTGATTCATTTTCAAATGTACATTCATTCACCTTTCACAGTAAGGGATTATATTCCACATTCAAAAAAAAATAATAATATTAAACTCCTAAGCAGTGTACGTTTGTATTATTCACAAGACAAGAACAGAGATTAAACTTCGGGTCTCAATATAAAATCCAAAACATTATACTGCTACTGTTCTATCAAAATTTTAAACAAATATCCTCATATGTGGCTCTTATATGTCTTAAAAACAAAAATAAGGTTAGAAAAAAAAAATCTGGTAATTCTTTGTTTTTACATTCATTGGGCCCCAATGTGACCAAATATAAAAGAAATTAAAAATGCATGTCGTGGAAGAGTTCGGGTTTGAGGAGGTTAAATTTACTTCAAAGAATTGTGTAAATTAAATAATATATTTTTGGTAAGGAAAAAAAAAAAAAAAGAAGCACCTGAGAGATGATCTGTGAAGAAAAATCTGATTCATGTTAGACTTACTGTCATGTCTCTAGTATTTTATAACACATTTAGACAATAGGAATTTACCAGAGGTAATTGAGAGCATAGGGTCTATCATATTGTCTAGTGCAAAGCACTCCAATGCGATGAGCAACATTTCAATGGTAAAGATGAATTTAGAATTTTTGTAACTGAAGTCAGTGAATTCCACGTTGATGCCGACTGTAGTTTCTGGCATCGAAACAGCATGAACTGAATGAATGAAGTGCAAGTATGAGTCTGATAATAATAAAGGAGCGAGCTCTTGGTGTGAGTGAGGTGGCTCTGAAAAGAGCCTTTGTTGGTAGGAGAGCGTGTAGCTTAAGCTCTCTCTCCGCGGATGCGGCGAGCCAGCTGGATGTCTTTGGGCATGATGGTGACCCTCTTGGCGTGGATGGCGCACAGGTTGGTGTCCTCGAAGAGTCCGACCAGGTAAGCCTCGCTGGCCTCCTGCAGAGCCATGACGGCAGAGCTCTGGAAGCGCAGGTCGGTCTTGAAGTCCTGGGCGATCTCGCGGACCAGGCGCTGGAAGGGCAGCTTGCGGATCAGCAGCTCGGTGGATTTCTGGTAACGGCGGATCTCACGAAGAGCCACGGTACCGGGCCTGTAACGATGGGGCTTCTTGACGCCTCCGGTGGCCGGGGCGCTCTTACGAGCGGCCTTGGTGGCCAGCTGCTTCCTGGGTGCTTTGCCGCCAGTAGACTTGCGAGCGGTCTGCTTGGTTCTTGCCATTCTTTCTCTTTTGCTTTCCCTGTGCTAACAGCAGAAAATGTAACAACTTCAGGAGACTCGCTGCTCTTAAAGTGTGTGACAGGATGTGACGCGGTGCCGCTCCGGCTCGTGATTGGCGAGGGGCTCCACGTGGTGCTCAGCCCCGTTCAGAGGAGCACCGCCCCGCCTCGGTGTGTGCCGCTCATTGGAGAAAAGTGCATTGAATTCTCGCGCTGCCGCAAGCCTCTCTGCGATTGGTGCGTGACGAAGCTGCCCGCGCTCCGCGGAAATATAAGCGAGGCTTTGAGCAGATCGGACCACATTTCCTTTCAGTGTTGATACTCTAAAGAAGATAGCATCAAAATGAGTGGTCGCGGAAAAACTCTCAGCGCAATTTCTCGGGGTGCCCCGTGGGTTCGAGGGAAAGAGGAATTGTGGCAAAAAAAAAGAGGCAGGGCCAGAGCGGGCGTACCATACCACAGACTTATGTTTGGAGATTTATCAAGTCAATGGGAACATTATAGTTTAAATATTCTCCAAGATAATACGAAAAATATTTATAAAAAAATTAATGAAATTAAAAATGAAGGTATGATTCAATATAAGTATGTTGACAAAGATGAAAATCTTTTAGTAGTTAAAAATATACAAGACAAATTATTATCCGAAAGCATGAGAGACGTGGTATGGCTCATCTCGCTCGGGCGCCTCCCTGTGAGAGCGGTGGTTCAATGGAGTTGTTTTGTTACCACCATGAAATGTCCTATGATAGACTGTGATGAAGATGAGACCTTAGAACATCTTCTATTGGACTGTTATAGGACAACTGAGATAAGGCAGAAGATGACAGAAATTGGTTTTGATGTTGATGTTAATATTAAAGCGGTTAAATATGGTTTGTTTAAAGAAAAAATGGGTGAAGACAAAAGGAGACTCTTTTGGTTAGTAATGTGTGTAATAAACACACACATCTGGAAAACCCGTGCCAAAGGAGTGATAGAACAAAAGATGATAAGTAGTGATGTGGTGAGTAAACATATCATTACAGATCTGCGGAGAAGACGAACAATGGACCTGAAACTTGGGAAAGTTTTCCCCTGGAACGTATTGAAACTGTAAGTTTTAAAAGTGCTTTGTGGACTCGGATGCTGGATTCTCCTCCTTGTTTTTCCTTTTCCTTAATGAGTGGTGTGTGATCATGGTTTTGTATATGTCATTGTATGTGTATGTACATTTTATATGTAATTTTGTATACTTTAAATAAAGTGTTAAAAAAAAAAAAAAAAAAAAAAAGAAAAACCGGAGGCAAAGCCAGAGCTAAGGCTAAGACCCGCTCATCTCGTGCCGGGCTTCAGTTCCCCGTGGGTCGTGTCCACAGACTGCTGCGCAAAGGCAACTATGCGGGCGTGTGGGAGCCGGCGCCCCGTTTACCTGGCAGCCGTGCTCGAGTACCTGACCGCTGAGATCCTGGAGCTGGCTGGCAACGCAGCCCGCGACAACAAGAAGACTCGCATCATCCCACGTCACCTGCAGCTGGCTGTGCGCAACGACGAGGAGCTCAACAAGCTCCTGGGGGGAGTCACCATCGCTCAGGGTGGTGTGCTGCCCAACATCCAGGCTGTGCTGCTTCCCAAGAAGACCGAGAAGCCCGTCAAGGCCAAGTAAACGCAAAGCGCTCGGTTTCACCAACAACAAAGGCTCTTTTAAGAGCCACACACTTCTCTCTGAGCAAACATCCTTCTTCTTACTGTGTCTTTAACAACTCGTGTACTGGGAAATGTAGATTATGCATCTTGATTCATTGGCAAATGTACATTCATTCACTTCATCTTTCACAGTAAGGGATTATAATCCACATTCAAAAAAAAAAAATAATATTAACTCCTTAGCAGTGTGCGTTTGTATTATTCAAAAGACAAGAACAGAGATTACACTTCGGGTCTCAAAATAAAACCAAAGCAAAAAGCTTCCGTCTCTCCTGCTGTGTGATTAAGGCTCGTGCCTTGTTCAACCTCATTGCTCATCTTACTGATTTAAAATAAATGGGATATCACTAATTATTAGCTTCATAACTATGACTATAAACATGCATCATGGTTCACTCGCTTGATAATAAAAGCAGATCTGCAGCTCATGGAAACAGACAACACGCAGTTCATGATGTGCCAAGACCTCAAACCTTGTCAAACACAATAGGAAATCAGAACAGGAGGAGGAGAGGGACGGGTGGAGTTCTTTGCTACTGCAGAAACTATCCAGGTACAGAGGGAGGAAAATGTGGAGCTGTTAGCAACATGTTCAGCACTGCTGCTGAATTTGGGACATTTTGCAAAGTCACTTACATCTACGCTTAGGTTTTTGTGTCTATTGTGAGTAGAATAAAATGATTAATAGAGTTTGCTTAGATAACAGGGGGCGGCTGGAGATCAGAACAACAGGAAATGACTCGTAAGTGTGGGTTTTGTTAGAATGACTTTTTCAACCCCTGTTTTAAGGACAATAGTGGATTTTTGTTCTCAAAGCATTTCATGCGACCTTAAAACTCTCAAGAATGACATTAAGTTGCTGAACCCTGACCTCTGATGTGCCAAATCACTTGGTTCAGCTATAAACTTTGGTGTGTAACTGTATAGTGTGAAAAATGTATTGACAGTGAGGGTCTGCCTGTCATAAAATGAGGAGTAAAAGCTGCCTCAGCCAGATAAACAGGAAGCCACAGTTACTAGCCTGGGGGGAGAACAGCCCCCCAGACTGAACAACAGAATTAGTGGAAAACTGAGGGGGACCCAGGGCAGCCCCGGACTCTTCTTCAGCTGGGATATCCAAAGAATCATGAGGTCAAGAAGTAAACCTCAAGACTATATTTTGAAATAAAAGAATTGCCCGCATCCTTAATGCTACAGAACTCCATTAGTTCAAATGTACATGAATGAAATTGGTTATGAAATGAGTAATGAAATAAATACATGGTAAAATAAACAGCTGTATGGGTTCATCTTGCAATAAAATGTGTCCTTGAAATCACCAAATATCAATTCAATTGGCCTAGAGTTAGTCAGGTAAGGTTGTAGAGTAGAGCATTTCGAGTGGATTATATATTGGCTGAGTATCGTTAAAATATACAGTGTACTTCCACTACAACAGCCAGTGTAGGTGTAAGTGAAAAATATCTCCTATATAGATAATAACATGCATCTATAAATGTAATATTTTTAGTCACATTTGTTGTTTTTTTAATAAAATATTTTATAATATTAATAAAATATATATTTTAATATTAAAATGTAGGTGATAACTTTTAAAGGTGTATTTTGTGTATGATAGTGTTTCATAGAAAAATGAGAAGTGGTGTGATGTGTTGTACTATGAAGGTATGATTGTAAATATTGAGTTGTTAATATTTGTATTGTTGTCTTTTCTGGAGTTGTAGACTTCTGCAGACAGCACTAATGTGCATCATGATACTAATAAAAGTTGTACATGTAATGAGAGAAATGGGGAAAAGTGTGTGCTTTAACAATAAGGACATTATTGTGAATAACAGAGTGGTGAGTGAGTGTGAGGAAGGAGCTCTTGTGTGTTGCTGTGGTGGCTCTGAGAAGAGCCGTTGTTGAGTGTGAGAGTGGTGGCAGCTCACTTCTTCTTGGCTGCTGTGGCTGCCTTCTTGACTTTGGGCTTGGCGGCCTTCTTGGCGGGGGACTTCTTTGCTGCGGGAGCCTTCTTCAGCACCTTCTTGGGGCTCTTGGCCGCCTTCTTGGGGCTTTTGGGCGCTTTCTTGGCCGCCGCCGCGGGCTTCTTGGCCTTCTTGGGCGACTTCTTAGCGGCCGCGGGCTTCTTAGCAGCTGCGGGCTTCTTGGCTGCTGCTGCCTTCTTGGGCGACTTCTTAGCAGCTGCTGCCGGTTTCTTGGCTTTGGCAGCGGCGGGCTTCTTGGCTTTAGGAGCGGCTTTCTTGGCGGGCTTCTTGGCTTTGCTGTCAGTAGCCTTCTTGTTCATCTTGAAGGATCCGGAGGCCCCGGTGCCCTTGGTCTGCACCAGAGTGCCCTTCGCCACCAGGCTCTTGATGGCGGTCTTGACGCGGGCCTTGTTCTTGTCCACATCGTAGCCTCCGGCAGCCAGAGCCTTCTTGAGAGCGGCTGCGGACACGCCGCTGCGCTCCTTGGAAGCGGCCACGGCTTTCACAATCAGCTCGCCCACGCTGGGGCCGACCTTCTTGGGCTTGGAAGCCGTCGTCTTCTTCTTGGCCGCCTTGGCCGGGGCGGCAGCAGGTGCGGGAGCTTCCTCGGACATATTTCCTCTTTCGCGTCTGAACGAGAGTCAAAGAGATTCACGGTACAGTGATGGCAAGTCGGAAGCGCCACGCTGCACTTAAACGCACCATGAGAACCGTGGAGAGTGAAG
The DNA here is from genome assembly GCF_013358895.1 of Oreochromis aureus. Taxonomy (NCBI): domain Eukaryota; kingdom Metazoa; phylum Chordata; class Actinopteri; order Cichliformes; family Cichlidae; genus Oreochromis; species Oreochromis aureus. Next base: position 43,033,418 of record NC_052944.1, on the reverse strand, counting down.
GCAGCGCGCGCAGCTCTCGCGTGTGCCCCGCAATGCTTCATTTTGTGTTTCGTGTCTCGGGATCAAAGAGCTCAAAGTGAGTTTGTGAGCAGCACTGCAGGTCCACAGTGGAGCAGTCCACAGCGGGCTTGTGTCTCCTGGTGCAGGCCTCGTGTCGGGCTCTCGTGCTCTCTGCTCTCGGTTCGTGGAGCTCCTAAAGCTCAGCGACTCGGTGCGGAGCTCAGCGCTGCTCGGCGGCTTCTTGCACTCTTTTCTCTGCTAAAACCGATGGAGCTGCAGCAGAGCTCCGTAAAAAGCATTTTCCAGCTGATACACATGTTTGTTCACGCACTCCGAGTTAAAAGCAGCATCTGGTGAGCGCAGCTGTGGGACAAAGTGACGCCGCGAGCTCCCAGCAAACACACCGATGCTGCTGGAGGCCCACGGAGCAGCGACACTTCTGTGACAGCTGCTCACTTCTAACTAAAGCACAGTTTCACTCACATTGTTGCATATCAGAAGCTTCATTAGTGACCTTACAGCAGCTCGCTTCCACACTTTAGCTCTGATCTCTTAGTCTGCATTGACTCTGTTTCCTTCTACAGTTACTGACTCTACAATAAACAACAGCACTCAATGAACACGTGAATACACACATGTGTAATACTCTACCTGCTAAAAACATCCACCATCTCACTGTTAAACCTTGTCTTGTTGTTGCTATTAGTCAAACATTATTTTATCATTGTATCTGTTTTATTTATTTAATCATAGTAATATTATTGTAAATATTTGCTATTTATTTTATCCTGCTATGCCCATGTCGGTGCATTTCCCAGCTCTGGGCCTAATAAAGCTTATCTCGTGTCCTGGATAGCGACCTCAGTTTAATCTAGTATAGTTTCTTTACTTATGCCCAGTATATCTCTGCTGCTCTTTCTGGAGGATTCTGTGATTCTTCCACCTACTGAAAAATATGTAAACACAGATTTTTGTCCAAGATAAGTAAAATGCTGATACCTTCCACCCACTCCATCATGTGATGACCAGTCACAGCAGTGGGTTTAGTGAGAGACTGATTACCAAAATTCACCTCTGAACACCAAAAGAAATCATTCCTACCTATCCCCCCTGTACAACTCCATCTTATGCACAGCAATTACTACAATAGTTGCATCATATAAAGGCAGATAGAAAGTGAAAGGTGGCTGCAGAGCCATCAAATTAGGAATTAGATTGAAGATGCTTTGATGGAAATTCCTTGTTGGTCATTGCTATGAAAGATTGAAGGACACAGCAGAGCCTGACTGTGGCATAGGCAGTACAGGCAAATGCTAAAGGTGTCATCCATCCAGGGGCACAAGTGGGGGAAAATACAAAAAAAAAAAAAAAAAAAAAAGTAGTAATGATACCAATTTATACCTTTCTTAGTATACCTTTTGGCCTCAAGTTGGCCAATTTTGGCCCTCTGATAATCCAACAAACCACCCCTTTATGTATCATAGTTGTTAGTCTAGTTGTGTGTTTATAATGTTATAGTGCGCATCAAGTCAAGTGGCTTTGTCATTTCAACCATGTGAAGTGGTACAGTACACAGCGAAGCAGACACCAAGACCATGGTGTTGCATATAACAGACACAGGACCATGTCAATCGGATGTGGAAAAACTGCAACAAAACAAATACAGACGACTAAAACACTAAAGACGCAACAGTGCAATAGAAAGCTGCGAGTGTCAAATATAAAGTCGCATTAATGCTTTATTTGTAGTGTTTGTCTTTCTCAAAATCTAAAAACCAGAAAAACATTTCAGTCGTCTGGGTCCGTGCAGCGGATTAATACCACCCAGTGACACAAAGGTCTACATCCGCGATTTAAGTAGTTGGCAACATAGTAACTGCATATTTGTCAGTAGGAAGTATGCTCGTCAGTTTAAAGTGTGTGGCTCTGAAAAGAGCCGTTGGATTGACGTCTGATAGCCAGTTTACTTGGAGCTGGTGTACTTGGTGACGGCCTTGGTGCCCTCAGACACGGCGTGCTTGGCCAGCTCACCGGGGAGAAGCAGGCGCACTGCGGTCTGGATCTCCCTGGAGGTGATGGTGGAGCGTTTGTTGTAGTGGGCCAGGCGAGATGCCTCGGCAGCGATGCGCTCGAAGATGTCGTTGACAAACGAGTTCATGATGCTCATGGCTTTAGAGGAGATGCCGGTGTCGGGGTGGACCTGCTTCAGCACCTTGTACACGTAGATGGCGTAGCTCTCCTTCCTGGTCTTTCTCTTCTTCTTGCCGCCCTTCCCGGCGGTCTTGGTCACGGCTTTCTTGGAGCCCTTCTTGGGCGCTGACTTGGCGGGTTCAGGCATTTTCCTTCTTCGATACTCTGCAGCAACGAATAAGCTCTGTGACTGAGAGCAGCGCTTTTTATACAGGCTGTATGCTAATACCACTGCGCAGGCCCTCGGAGCTCATTGGTGGAGCCGCACAGTGGGCCGGACGTTGTGTTGGAGGGAATTTGTGTATTTTGCTGAAACAGGCGCGCATCTAACAAAGACAGTGGACTGTGTGATTGTGTCCTCGTTTGCTGAAACAGTCATTTGTTCTAAACGAGCAGTAAATGTAGGGCTCTGTGTGGCAGATATGGATGTGTTAGTATCAGTATTATCTTCACCAACAATGAAATCATTTGAATAACAATTCCACCTGGTTTCCTGTCTCTGTGTTTCTGTAGCGCCCATGTAACCTGGTGATACTCACAGTTTACCGTCACCAGCACACAGCTTTAAAACTTCGCTGAGTTTTAGCTCTCAGTGGAGATTAAACACTGTGAATAATTAGGTTCTGTCTGTCGGGTCACGTTTACTTCACTCTTTTATTTACAACTAATCAAATCGGTTTGGCTCATATTAAAGTTACGTTTCATAACTGCATAGTTTTACTGAAGTTTAATGTCTCACTACAGCACACATTAGACTGAACCATTCACTTTTCTTTATTATCTGGTGTTCATATATTTTTTTAACTGTGGATTTTGAATTTAAACTAACATTAAAAATCTTTAAAAGGAGGAAAAAGAAGGTGCACTTCCACCGGGAGGATCAGTGTCTGAAGCAGCATGTTGTTCGTGTAGGATCATTTTCTGTGGGAGAACACAGACATGACCCGCGAATTAGATTGGTAGATGACCGTTAGATTAGTTGATGCTGCCAACACTTCCACGAGAACAAAATATTTATGGTGTGAAAACATTCATTTAGTAGCCAAGTGTGTGTAAGTGTTACCGAAATGGTTTATGTATAAAAAAGATTAATATTTGGTTCCAGCAGTTAAAATATTTTTTCCTTGTAATTTGTTGTGGTTCATATTGTGATGGTGTGTTTTTTGTTGAGTATGAGACGCGTTTATCTTGGCACAAAGAACAATTTTTTGTTGCATCGCTATTATCGTGATGTTTAGGTGTGATTATAAGCAGGTGTGAGGCCTGCTTTTGAAAACCACACAAAGGATTTCAGTGAGCCATCTGCAGCAGTCTGATCCATCTACAAGCTGTACAAAGTATTTGTTATCATTGTGTGTAATATTCTGCAAATTTGTAATGTATACTGTTCTAAATATTTCTTATTTCAGCTGAATGAAGTGCCTGCAGCCTTTGTGTTTTATGTTTGTAGTTTTCACGGCGTTCAATAAATAAAGCAAAGCGCCCGTCTTGAGGAAACCGTGCCTCTGTTGTCATTTCGGAGTTACAGTGTGGCTATGACAATGCTGCTTAAGTCACAGACTGACTTCTGTTAAACAATTTCCCAAATTATATTATATATATTCAGATTCAGCCTCACTGTCTGAAGAAACATTCCTTCCCGTTATCAGACCCTCACATACTGAGCTGGACTAAAGTGAACTACGCCATTGCACTCCATCACCTTCTGCATGTCACAATGCATACTTGCACACCTGTTAATTAGCTTTCTTAACAGTGTGACAAAACATTACCTGTCCTTTTATTAACTGCATAAGTAGTGCTGGTCTGTAAGGACAGGAGGAGGAAACAGTGACAAAAGGAGCTGTGTGAGGCTGCTAAAGGCAGTGGCTCCCTCACCAGCTGAATTAAAAAGAGCACAGGTCACAATAACACATGTACCAGTTGTTGCATTGCAGAGGTGTTCAAGTATAAAAAAATAATAAACACAATTGCAATGTTTTATTTTTATAACATATTTCTATGATTGCTTTAATATGGATTAGGTGCAAGAGTTTTTAAGTGTGGATAATTAAATAATAGATCAATGCAACAGCAAATTGTGCCTTTTTCTCAGACAGACAGCAAGTGGAAAGTGATAGATGAGATGAGGAGATGGAAGAGACACAAAGAATGATTCACAGGCAGAGCCTAGTTTATGTCCCACAGATTTTTAATCTGCTGCCTTATAAACACTGTGATCAATCTTTGTATTTTATTATTATCTCATAACAATTGTTTAATCAGCTCCCATCTCTCCTATGGACTTTTTACAGTCTGCATAGTTCCAAATCAACACAGCCCTGCCCTCCAGCACTATCAGCAGCAGGAGCAGCAGCAACATTGAAACACAGGTTACGTTTGCTTTGCATTTTCTCCACCTGATGACAGTGATATAGTATGATTGGATTCCATATTAGATTCTTGATGAATGTGGGTTGTTGTTCTTCAGCCTTTTCTTGTGACATAAAATGCACAGTTTTGATGTTACATATCATATTTTGTGTAGCAATATTTATATATATAATATATTTTATTATTATATTATTATATTATATTTTTGATGTTTCTCTCAAAAGGTTTGTCCAGATATCTGCGGTAGAATCCACATTTCTGCTCATCCAGAGCTCAGACTTTACGTCAAGCTGCACATGGCCCCCAACATGGGGAACAAATGAATGACGCAGTTTTTCAACGAGAAAAAACTTCCACAGCTTCCTCGTTAGTTCAGCCGAAAAGCCCTCCCCACCCTTTCAAACGTGCACAAGTCTCCAGACCGTTTTATAAGTTTTACCCTAAAGTGCATAGGCTACAGCTTCCCAAACACGGTCTAAACACCGTTATAAACTTCATCTGTATTAACTCAACAATCTGCAACAGCGTTTGACCATATTTCAAATAATCACTGAAATATGCTTTAGGTGCAACATTTCAAGGATTCCGTCCCTACATCTGTTAGGAGATGGGTTCACGCGAGTTTTGCTGTTGTTTCCCGTTATGTAGCAGGCGGGCGAGGCTGTGACTTTCGGGATTTCCCTACACACTTGTTAAATAGCGGAGTGGTAGACATCTGTTGTCAGAGTATTGTCTGAGCCAGTGGTAATGAGTCAGTCGTGGTTCGTCCAGTAATCAAAGTCTTTTTGGGATTCCTTCTCGCCTGTTTTCCTGTCACCTTGCTTCGCTGTCACTCCAGCCATCCACAACCTGAGGATCACTTCCACGCTCGCCAGTCTTCCTTACCGTGCTTCCTTGGTTCGTTTCCTTTGGATGTCAGTCATTCACTACCATCGACCCACGCCAACCCCGCCATGAGGTCCATGCACCCCGTCCAAGTCCTCAGTAAATGTGTGACAAGTAAACGCTCTTATTCTACACTGAAAAAAAGAGACTGACCATCTCTTGGATTTATGTGTTTTCAAGTTAAGTGTTAATTTAACTCAGTTGTTTAAGTTGCTACTGTTACGAGTTCGAAATTGAGGACGAGAGTAAAACAATGATGGTCCAGAAGAGGTCATTCAAACAATTGATTTTAATGAATGCACGCAGCGTGGAGAGGTGCAAACTGCAAAACAGTTGTACATCTCTACCCAAAATACACTCTAGATTGCTTTTATAACATCAGGGTATTGTAACGCCCCTTCTTGCGTTTACAAGCACATAATTTGCATGTACAGAACATTCATGTATTTTAAGAATTAACTGCAACATAGAGGTTCCTCCTTGTGGCATACTCTTCCGAATATAGTGATGACCTAAGGCCTTCGAGGTCACCATGGACTGGACATCCTTCCGTCACCTGTAACTAAGCAAACTCAAATACCACAAGAAGCTGAATACATTCAGGCCTTTGCTCAGCTACTATTTTACTGTAACAATATACTCAGCATATGAGTTATGATATATATATATTTAACTCAATCATTTTAAAGTAGTTATACTGCACCTGTAATAAACATGTTAATATTTGATTATGATAACCCCTATAATATAAATTATAACATAATGCCAGCAGCTTCAATAAATGCTTGGATGAAATGATAATTAATGCAATGACAAGATGATGGTTATGTAAAATAGTCCCTATAATTCTACACTACCAAAGCAAAACATCTGTGTGCAACAGATGTCCACTATTGAATTATGCAAATCCAACATGGTTTTTTTTTTTCAGTGTTCGCGTAACTCCCGTCTCCCCACCTTTGCCTGTTTAGTAACCTCTTTGTCTCTCTCCCACCCCAAAGAACGCTCGAGCGTCTCCTTGAGTGTGCTTCCTTGTCCCCTTATTGTGTTTGTATTTTTCACTTTAAATAACTCTGTTTGATTACTACTACAACCCGTGTCTGAGTGATCTGCTACCAGGGTCCACCTGTGTTATTTTTTAACAACAGTTACGATGCACTGCTACAGATTAACGGACTACAGAAAACATTATTCAAAAACACTTTGTACTCCTCATCCAGCACGTGGACAGACGGGAAGTTCACACAGTCAGGGAGTGAACATAATGTAGCTGCAGACAGAGCAGAGCAGAGAAATAACGTTAAAGTGTCGAAACTTGTAAGTAGTTTGAAGAGTCACATAAGTATATGTGATCGGTTTAATGTCAAACAGTGCTGCTTTATTGCTTTGAGGGGTTTCTGTTTGGAGATGTTCGGCCGTAATTCAGCAGAACAAACAACAAACCCATAAAACAAATTAAAAGCTCATATTCCACATTTCCTGTTTCAACACCGTATGAAGGGCCTTGAACTTTGTGTGTGTGCGTGAATGTGTGTTGGTGTGTGTGGGTTGTGGAGGAGGGGAACTATGTGTTCTAATCAATAATTATAATTTAATTGTACAAACTGTGTCAGTCTTGTCAGATACAAACACGGGTGAGCAAATTTACTCAAATTCAGTTCATTCAGGTTTTTAAAGACTTGGGTTTACTGTATTTTGCCGCTATTATCATGTACAGCTGATTGTGTTGCGGAGATTAGGAGGTTGAAGGTTTCACAGTCACGGGGAAAACCCCACAACGCCAACCTGGGGAATTTCACCCAGAGAATATCTAGTTTGAAACTCTGCAAATTACTAAGAAGGCACCCAGGTCTGTAACACCTGAGACACAGGAGTGGTTCAGGGTGTAAAATAAATAATTTATTGACAGAAATGTAAAACAGACATCAGAAGTTCAAAGCATTTATTTGCTTGTGTACTGTTAGCTGATTCAGAGCTGTGGCTTACCAGTGTGCGAATGCATGAATAATCACAAACCACGGATGATCTTACCACCATAAGGGCACCCAGTCACCTCCACTAACCCAGATTCTGAGAAAAAAAATAACTTATTAATAGACTGAAAATGTGAAATCAAATACATCCTCTGTGGTTAACCCTACTACAAAACCCTATCCTACTAAACTTAGGATGTATGTATCTATGAATAATAACTTATGTTATGCATACCAATATATTTATATAAACAACTAATTTCTAACGATACCACAACATACATACACAAACATACAAAAAGCTGTATAAACCAACCATAACCAATCTAAATCTTATATAAATAAAATACAGGATGACAAAAATAAAATGACATGAATACCACAGAACTCAATAAATGAGTATAGAAACAAATAATGGACAAATAAAGCCTTCAAACTGGGTGTTTAAACTCAGAAGTTTCTTTTTTTTTTTTTTTTTGTCTAATCCTAACTCTGTGTAAAAGACATGACATCCCTATAGGGTAATCTCTGACACTGATTTGAATGTGAGCCCCACACACCTACTGATTGAACACACTGCCATGAGGTCCAGCCATTCATAATTAATTTAGCCTAAATGGAGAAAAGTCAGAACTTCTTTTTTCAGAAAAAGAGTTTTTAGTTTTCAATGTTAAAAAATATCCAGTGGTCTACTTTTGTGGGTGTTCATGTTTACAAGGTGAGTGGGAGGCCCATTGTAACACAAATTCACTTCCAAAAGAAGAAAAATTAAAAATACAAAAAGCTTAACACCAGAAACACCAGAAGAAGAGAAGGGAAAAGCAGGATGATAATTAGCAGCTTACACAAAGGCCCAGTGTCAAAAGATATAAATAAGGAGCTGAACGCCAGAATTGTTCTACTTTCGCTACTCAAGCTGTAATCATTTAATCTATATAGGAAGAATGGTACAAGAGTAAATCCTCTGTAATAAGTCTAAGGAGCTTGGAAAGAAAAGCGTCTGGACTTCTTTGAGTTGCTTGAAGACGTTTCACCTCTCATCCGAGAAGCTTCTTCAGTTCTAAGGGTCAATGGTGGAGAGTCCCAGATTTAAACCCAGGGATCTCAAAACTGCTCAAAAACATCTGCATCTAAAGGACAAAGGTCACTCTTTCGAGGATGCCAATGTTCACATTTTGGACAGAGAGGACAGATGGTTTGAAAGAGGAGTGAAAGAGGCCATCTATGTCCACTGTGAGCGACCATCTTTGAACAGAGGCGGGGGTTTACGACACCAACTGTCTGCCATCTATAATCCAGTTTTGAGATCCGTTCCCAGACGCCTTAATGCCCACGCACATCCTGGGCCATCTGACCTCAGGAAATCACATGATAGGTTTCACAATGAGCTCACCCGAAACCCTGGCTGATTGGGACCCACGCCCACTTTCACACCTTGGCTCATGTGATTAGGTAGAGGATCATCAGGGGGTCCTTTGTCCCTCTTTGGGGGGAAACTCCCACTGGGTTTAAATCTGGGACTCTCCACCATTGAACTAAATAAATATTCCTCTTTATCCCTTAAGCCCAGCAAAATTTTCAGATGAGATGAAAATGCCAGGAACATTTTATAACCAAAGTCAAATTTGGTCTGAAACTCTTTTCAACAGGCAGATTCATAATTTTAGATATGCAATGTTTTTCACACATATATGTTTCATTATCACATCATCATCCTTATTAGGGTGTGATGAATGCATCTAAAACATGTTGAAGGAAGTGATAAAAAGGAAACAACTAATTAAGTAACAGATGTTTTCTGATGATCTGACAGACGGAGTGAAGTGTCAGACTCAGTTCTTCTCAAGTTTAACAATTTTTCTGCATCAAGATCAAAATCAGAATGAAAATCCTCCATTTTCTTTTCTTCTGCTTCTTGTCAGGTGAGGACTGATGATGTGATTTTTTTCCTTAATGCTGCTTTTTAATTTTGAAAACGTACCTTTGTAAAACACATATATTTACATAGAATAGATAATGTTGTGATTGTCTATCTTTATTTTACTTTATTTTTTTCATCTGATAGACGCAGCTGTGCTTGTCAAAGCAAAACACAATATTTGGTCTGCAGCTGAAGGATTAAATGCTTCACTTAGCTGCAACTTACCTTTGTCTGGAAGCACAAAGTTCTTCTGTAAGGAAAAATGTGAGCGATCAGAAGATATCCTCATTAAAACAGATGGAAGCACAGCTCAGAGTGGCAGATTCAGCATGAAGTATAAAGATGGATCTCCAAGAAGAGGAATTGTGTTTTTAAGCTTCTCACAAATGATCAAGTCTGACTCAGGAATGTACAGGTGTGCTTTGGGAAAATCTTCTGCTCCAGATTCATACTTTGACTTTGAGGTCAGAGTTTCAAATGGTGAGTTTGTAGTAAAGGTGACTGAAATTCAAAATGTGGAGACCCCCCCCCCAGGTCTCATTTAGTAATATAGAGCACTTTTAAATCAAGCTGTTTAATTAATTCATACAAGCAACTTTTTAACCTGCTATGACATATAGGTGTGCATTTTATATGGCATGGAACAACTGTACTTTGATAAGTTGAGCTGAAATTCTAGCACCTTAGTGTAAAGCCTACAAGTACATGCAATGATTTATTGACTCAAATTTCAGCTTTCAACCAACTCAGTTTTACACCAAATCCAACTCTCACAGTCTAAAGCAAAATGTTGCTTTTGTTCAGATTTAATTTTCTCTAGAACTTTTTTTAGGCATCGTATGTAATACATCAACTCTACTAATGTAATGTCTGTGATGAAGAGCAGCAGAAGTAATGTTTGAACTAAAAAGGTTATGATCTTCCAAGGGTCTCATCATGCTAAAAATAAGTTAGAGTCACTTTTTTATATAAGTTTTGATACCAGGCTCATCTTCTAGCTGTGAGTCCTGAAAAAAAAAGACACAAAATAGATCAAAACAAAATGTGAAAAAAACATTCTCACTCACACCTGTGTACTTCCAGGGTAAATCTGCCCTTCATGTTCATAGTATGTAGGTAAAATTTTGCATGACTTAATTTTTTTTTTACAACAAAAACTGTTGATTCTGAGGGGATCAGGTAACAATCTTTTTCTACATTTGACTTATTTAATATGAAATGATAACTCTGTTTATATCTGATCTAGGAAATATAAACATAATACAACAGCTTACAGGTTCAGTTCAGACTAATTAATGTTCTTCTATTTCACAGATCTGAGTAAAATGGTTGGTTTTTATCACACAGAAACTGAAGGAAAAGAAATCACATTGGCATGTTCCAATAACACATATGGACAGAGGAAGTTCTTTTGTAAGAATCAGTGTAAGAATGAAGGGGAGATCCTCATTGACACAACTAATAACAAATCTGAGAGTGGCAGATACAGCATTGAATACAGACCAGGATCTACATTTGGACTGTATGCGATCATCACACAGCTGACCAAGTCAGACACAGGAGAGTACAGCTGTGGTTATGGAAACCCTCTGTCTCCAGATTCATACGGCAGTGATAATATTCTTGTCATTGATGGTAAGTATCTTTTCAGAATAGCAAAAACATTTTTCAGATTCCATGTGCCTTAAATAGTACTACTAATACTAATATTAATAGAAGATTACAACTCAGAAAGTGAAATAAACACAATAAATAAACAACACAACAACAATATATAAAATAATGAAACTTTTGATGATTTTGACAGTATGAGATTCTTGCTACTGCCAAAGATCAGCTGATACACTGCATGAGAGATCATTATACATTTCTAACATCAGAGGGATTGACAAACAAACAAAAAGTGTCCATGTTTTTGTTGTTGAAGATTTCCCAGTTTAATATGTAACAGTACTAGCTGAACCCGACTTTGTTTTACTTTATCAGAAAGATTTTCGTTATGCACAAAATGCTACATTTTGTGTTTGAGAAATGGTTGTATTTGATAGTATGAGAGTATTTTAATTATTATACTGTATTTGTCTGTATATCTATTATTTTTGTGTGTGTGTTTATTGTTCACAGATTCAAACACAACTGTTTCCACACCACAAACAGCAACACAGAGTGAAAGTGTCACTCCAGGAGTCTCTACACATTATCCTGACTCCTCCTGGCTTCTGGTTGTGCGTGCGTCCTTGGTTGGAGTTTTGCTGATGGCTGTTTTCCTCATGCTCTTCTACATTAGTAAGACAAGGAGGGACTTTGGACTGAACACCAGAGAGAATGACACAAACAATGACACAAACATTTTCAAAATGTAGATTGCATGAAACTGTGATGTTGCATGAACTTATTGAAAATCTGTTTTGCATCTCAGGTTTTAAGTTTTTTGGATTTTTTTTTTCATTTTCAATAATCTGTTGGGTATGAAAACTAGGATCCAACCTCCAAACATGAAAAGTCCAAAAGCAGTAGGACCAAAGCTACTCTGCATTATTAAAGACCAATATCTAAAAAGTAAAAATGAAATTTGGCCATTTACTCTCAGAGGTTATCTCCACTTCCACGTCTGTTTCGTTTTCATGTTGTTTGACCTCTATCTGAGATTTCATGATCACCTTCCACATAAACTGCTTCACTATGCTTTATTTTGTTCCTGTTATTCATATGCATACATGCATTGGCGTACTTAATTGCAGAGGCGCGAAGTAACAAAGTTCAAATACTTCATTACAATTTTCAGGTATCTGTACTTTTTATGTGTTTATGTGATTCTGATTGCTTTTAAAAAGACCTTTGTAACTTGAGTAGCTGTATGTTAAATGTTAGCTATTGAAAGTGAATTTTTCATGAAGAACTGAGCTGATGTACTAGTTTGCCTCCTTATCCACTATTGTTTCATTTTCATAATTTTAGCATATTTCTGTAATTTTATGATCATCTCCCATATAATTTACGTCCCTGTGTTCCTAGCTCCTAGTTCCTAGTGATCCTCCATCTGGATGGATGATAACAACCTTCTGAACAATCTAGCAGGTGGATGGCCCACATCTATGGGACTGATTTCTGCTAATAACGCCCATTGTATGGACTGATAACAGCCGAAGAGGGTGAATAAAGTCACCGTGTTGCTAGCTGTGCCATTACCCAGCATACACCTCTCCCTCCATAAATGCAATAAACGATACAAAAGTAATAGCCTATAATTAATTTATCTGCTGTATCTGCTGTTTCTCAGGTAGTTGTTTACATTATATAATATATTGTGTTCAGTATACGTCACTACAATGTGATTTCGGAAATGTATAAATATACGGACAACAGGCTCTTCCACGGCAATCTCTTGTCGTCAATAAACAACGTTTAGGGAGCTCTATAGTATTCAATAGGAGGACCCTGCACGTCAATTCTCGACGCGAGGGGGGTACCCTGCGCGTCGATAAGTGAAGCAGAGGGAGCCTGACCATGCGTCACACATTTGACGAGTTGGGAGTGAGAACGTGTTGAATCCACAGCTTTACATATATCATAGAGGAGCAACACCACAGCAAAAACAGTTTCACCAACTCTAACTCAACTAGAGTATGGATGCAGTTTTTTTCTAAAAAAAAAATCAAACAAAAACCCAAAAAACCCAAAACATCCATCCAGATATTTCCCCAGTGTTAGCCAGATGTTGGTGGTACCTCACTAACCTGAGGAGACAGGTTAGGAGACAGGAAACTTCACTACTTTCAGTTTGATTTTGAAGATATTTATGATTCTTTAAAAAGCAGGAGTAATAATTTTATTCAGTCTACTTTGTATTGATACATAATGCAGCATCTAGTAAAGATGTAATTCCGGCTGTTACAGCAACAGCACTGTTGCCTCAAAGAAAGATGTTGTATCTTCATTCAGGAAAAACCACCATCAATACATTTATTTTTATATTGACCTCAGAATCTGTTTCCAGAGATGATTTGTGTCCTGCAGTCAGCATCTTTATAAATATGGGATGCAGTCAGGATTCCATATATATGAAGATTTATTCAACTTTAACACTGAAAGAAATAATAGTCACATTTCTGTTTACAAAGTTAGAAAGTGTTTCAGCATTAAGTCTCACATAAATGCTGCATTTTTAACATCAACACTCAGCTACCAGTTAGAGCTGAAATGAGCCTGCCTGTTCAGATGGTGGCGCTATAAGCTCACTTTTTCCTGCTCTGTTACAGAGAATACAAAACTGTGGAAAAATGTGGAAACTCAGCAGAGACGGACAAGGCCACACCAAAACTCAAAACCCTGTAGATCATCTTCTTCCTGTGATAAGAAACAGCTTCATTACTGGAAGATTTGGAGGAACATAACAAATCTTCATTTGCACACTGTTATTTATTTACTTGTGTGTGTGTGTGTGTGTGTGTGTGTGTGTGTGTGTGTGTGTGTGTGTGTGTGTGTGTGTGTGTGTGTGTGTGTGTGTGTGTGTGTGTGTGTGTGTGTGTGTGTGTGTAAGGCATCAGCATTGTATAAAAAATGGTAAGAAACCAAGTAATATTTTGGTGGCTCAGGCACAGAAAACACTAGAAACACTAGAAAAAAAAGTAGAAGTCAACTAAGGGTTTAAATGCACAAAGGGCCAAAATAAGACAAAAATAAAACAGGGAACAAACACTGAGAAAGACACTAAGACACACAAACTTGACAGGGACAAAAAGGAAAACAAACATGAAGATGAAACTGACTAAACATTTGAGGGTACATAAGAACAACAGGCAAATTTTTACTCAAACACAGAGACATTCATGCCTAACTATCACAAAACGAATCATCCAGGGGAAGGACAAGGAGCCCAAAACAGTTAGTAGTTTATCTGTAATTCTGTTTTTATGTATTCCTTTATCCTTCTTCTTCATTATGGTCTAGTAAGGCTTCTAATTCTAGTAAGGCTATAATTAGGTAAAATGTTCTTATTCTTATGAAATAGGCCTGATACAGTTTGTTTGCCCTGTCTGCTTTCAGAGTTTAAAAAGAAGAAACATCAGAAACTAACAGAGATCACTGGAATTATTTCCTCTTCACACTAATCCACTGACCTTCACTAGATCTTCACCAGATTTAAAAGCTTTGTGAGCTCCTGATGTCATTTCAGTGTTAGAATTCATAGACACTGTTGTGTCTGACATTTTATTGTCAGGTTGAAGAAACCTTTTGTATTTCCCATCAGTTTCAGTGCAAAGTGTTTTCACACGTAAAGAACAACATGGGGAAATTCTGTAATTCTCCAGCAGACGTGTCTGATCAGATTACTGGAATAAAGAAATATTTATGGCTTTTTAACTTATTCCATCTATCTTCAGTTAGAAAAAATAAAAACATTTAATTGTAAACTGATTTGGTTACGACATATTTGTGTATGAACATATAAACTCTGTTGATTCTTGCATGGTGAACTTCACAGTCACCATCATTATGTGAGTTGGATGTGCCAAAGCTTCATGTAGAGGCACAGGACTCCCTTGAGGAGGAAAAAAAAACTGACCAAAAAAACATTGAGTCACCAGAGCTTTTCATCAAGACTCAATCCAACAACAGACTGTACGATTATCTTACTGTAACGTCTGTTTTATTGCCAGAAAATAAATTATATATCAGGTAATGAAGCCACATCTAAGGAAGGTTATATACATATGTGGATAGATACAGTGTTGACAGTGACAGTTGACAGTGTTGCAAATACTTTACTTTAAATTCAGTTTCCACCCACATGTAAGCTACAAGATCTACAAATCACTGTTTTTACTTATTATTACTTTCTTTTAGTCGTGTGAAGGGAACCTGCAAGTAAGAATTTCATTGCTCTGCGTAACCATTTGTGTTTTGCCGTGTACATGACAATAAACTTCTTGAGTCTTGAATACTTTATTAATCCCAGGTGGGAAAAAGTTCTGTTTTGGATGATCAGTTAAATTATGAAAGCTAGAAAATGTAAACATTGGAAATATAAACAAAATAAGTAAAATAAAGTGAAATGATGAATTAAATATTTCAAAGTTAAAATAACACCATGAGGAGATTAAGACTCATCATGAAGATCAGTTACTCTACAGAGCTGGGACACAAGCTCTGAAGACTGGGGTTCACGCCATCAGGAAGCTTTCTTCTGATTGGTCAGCAATCAAGGTGAGTGTGTGACTGTTCATGTAATCAAAGTTTGGCGTTCCAGTCAGGTCTCTCTCCTGACATACACAAAAACTTTACAAAGCATGTAAACATATTACAGTGGTTATCACCCCTAACATTAAATGAAACAAACCCCAAAACCACAGTTTCTATCACAAAAATCAAATGTATCAACACATAGAAAATATTAGTCATTAGTCATTGACTCGTGTGAAGAGACGCCAACATATTACTCCGGTGCTTGTTTCCCTTCATTGGCTTCCAGTGCATTTTAGAATTAAATTTAATTTCAATTTTTACTTTTGACTTTAAAAAAAACAGCTGTTTTTAAATTCAATTGGAGAATATTTAAACAACAAAGGTTTAAAGTTAATTACACACGTTTGTTTGCACATGGGAGAAGTAAACACCTTATACACTGGCACTACCTCAGTGTTTGTTTCATATGCAACAAGTCAACAAGAAAAAATCCCGCTGTTTACATCTAGTTTTTTTTTTCTTCACCTTAACTTTTCTGTTACAACTCAGGATTGTGTTTTTTAACATAGAAAAAACAAAAAAACAAAAATCCAACTCTGAGATTATAAAACAGTTTCTGATCAGTCTAGAAATATGTCTGTGAAGGTTCTCAGTCATCCAGGTCATCTTCTTTAAGTTAAGTTAAATAAGTCCAGACGCTTTTCTTTCCAAGCTCCTTAGATCAGTCATAAAACACAGACTGGAGGTCATCTATAAGTCAGACTGTTTTTACTGAACATGAAATGAAGAGGGATGTCTCCAAAGCTTCCAGTTACAACCTCCATAAACTGCACTTATATCAATATAAGTTTTTGAAGCTGCATTTGGCTCAACACAGATGAATAAAGTGTTTATGAATCCAGAACCATCTGGATCAACTGTTGTGAAAACTGGTCACATGGTGGTGATATCGCCTTTTTTCAGGAATTAATTGTAGTGAAATGTTACTTAATTTGCATAAGAACAGAGAGAAACACAAATGTGGAGTTGTGCAACGTGAAAAATTAAAGAAGCCTAAACACAAATATTTAAACCCTGCAGCTCTCCTCCTCACAAAGCCCAACAACGTCTAACGACAACCTTGTGTCTTCCTTTCATATTTTATTTTCCCTTGCTGTAAGAGCACTGTAACACTGAAAGTTCTCATCCGTGGGATAATAAAGGTTTATTCTATTCTATTCTATTCTATTCTATAATGTCTAAATTTTCTGTTCCAAAGATTTGGGTATAATGGAAGAAATAGAATGTTTGATGACAGTAATGCAACAGATTTTAAAGTGGTCCTGTGGGTATTTAAAATGTAACATATTAATAGAAACTGATAACTGCTCTTAAAAAAGGCACCAAAGACAATAAGATGATAAAAGATATTTTTTTCAGGAGAATCAGTCTAATCCAACAACTCTGGACTGCAAACCAAACTAATATATGTACAATGTATGAGACAATTTACCTGATATATTTAACATTCACAATATTTAACTACGAAAAAGTATGAAACACCACAGTAAGTTTATTATTCTGAGTCAGCACAGAGGTGGATACTAGAATCAGGCGTCACTCTAAACCCAGCATATACAGGTTCAGTGAAGGTGGTGTTGAAGGTGAGGAGGTGGATCAGTTTGTCAGAGGAGACACTGTAGAAGGACACAGTTCCTGCAGAACAGTCCACATACACTGCTACTTTGTGAGAGAGAGGTGAGGAGAGCAGAGGGATGGCTCTTGCTATGTAATCATGATTTCCATAGTAACCCCTTTTGTCCCTGCAGTAGAGACTCCAGGATTGATAAGTCCTTCCAAACCTGCTTTCATCCTCTTCTCCTTTCCGTCTGATTCCTCCATAAGTTACAGCAACATGAACTTCTCCTCTCCACTCGACCTCCCAGTAACAGCGACCACTCAGACTGTTGGTACACAGCAGCTGAGGCCAGTGATCAAACCTATGATCATGATCAGGATACAGCTGGTCTTCTTTCACATGTGTCACCTCCTTCTTCTCGTCAGACAGTTTGAGGTTCCTGTGTGCTGAGTTTGGATCCAGCATCAGATCACAGAAATCTAAAAGGGTCAATAAGACACAGTGCATAAACACTTTGCTCTAACAACTCATTAGCAAATTATTAATTAGAGCCAATGTGTAACAGTAAATCTGGTCCTCATATTTTGTGGTCTGTAGCTTAAAAATTCAATAATGCAGGCAGTGTGATGATGAGTGTGAATGAGAAAAAAGAAATCTTAAAAAACAAAATTATCAACAATAATTATTTGAAAGGGAAGTGACTAAAGCTATAAGTATACAGGCTTTGTATTTACATTCACTTCACATGCATTAATAAATACAGCTAATAAATCAAAAACACACTTACATTTTCTTAGACCTGGTCTCATCCACCGGACTCCTTGAGGCTCCACACTGAAATAAGCACATTATCTTTTAGTGTTAAAACATGGCCTTTATATTCTCTGATTCATCTCTTCTGGAGAAATTATCTTGTGCTTTATTTGATCTCACAATAAAGTGAAAATAATCATACTTTCTCATTTACTTCTAATGTTTTCTTTTTGTTTTTATCTATCGAAGCACAATTAGAAAAAAAATATTTGGTCTGTATCAGGTGAAGTGTATAAGAGATGTAAAAAAGTCAAAATCCTGTATAAATAACACTCTGTATAAAACAGTGCACCCCTGTAGGATCACCTCAACAATGAGTAGGAATTGAATCACTTAAGAAGAATTCTTATGTTTTTCACATGACTATATCTGCACCGCATGAAATAGCAAGTACTTGATTCAGTTTTATTTGACACTAGGACAGTCAAAATCCCATCAAAGCTTACAGTGATTCTGCAGTTATTGGCATAAAGGTACACAGTAAGCTCCAGACTGAGAGTAAGTCTGGGAAGACAATCTGACCCAAAACATTGGCAAGGGATGACAATACATCTGGTAAGGAGTGACTCAGTTACTAACTCAGTTACTTTTTTGAAGTAGTAACAAAGAACTATAACTAATTACTTTTTCAAAGTAACTTGCCCAGCACTGCTGAGGACATTGTGTGTTCAAAGTCAGCTGTCCAGGTGTGTGGTGACTTCACTGAGAGAACACTGTGTCCAGCTTGTCTCATGCTTCTACAATCTAACACCTTGTACTTATTTTAACCACGGTTATATTTCCTTCTGAGTATACTGTGTCTGTATGGTTGTAAATATACATTGATTTTTTTTGTTTATTTAAAATGGCAAAAAAGTGGAATGTCCTCCTGTGAAAGTGACAGTTCATTCAGACTGCTGCCGACACCGTCATGGTCCCAGGGCTTCAATCCAGTGTTTGTGTTTGGACTCTAAGTTCTGACTGATCTTTATTATTCTCATATTTTTATAACTGAGAGTTTTGATGGAAGGTGTCTTTGATTTAGTGATCTTAGGTTTCTTCATTATTTATTATGAAATTATGCTTTTTGTATTCCTGGTTATAGTCATTGTTTATTTTGATTCCTGGACTTTCAGATTGTTGCCTGCTTTCCCTGTGTCACTCCTTGAGTCTCTGTCTCCGAGTTTATCTACCGTTCTGTCTCTGTCAAGTTCATGTGTCTCTGTCACAGTCTCGGTATCCTGTTATTTCTTGTTTTATTTTGACAGTAGCTCGTCTCATGTGTGTCATGTTCAGTTTGGCTTCCCCAGTCTTATCAATTAGTTTCTGTTCAGCTGTGTTCTCCGGGTGTGCCCACTCTGCTCCAATCTCCACCTGTGACTATACTGTCTGCGTCTCACTCTGCTCTGTGTTGCCCCCTTCCTCGTGGTGCATGTAATCTCTGTTAGCCTGTTTGGTATCAAGTCAGGTTGTTCCTGTCATTGTTTTTGTTTGCTTGCTTTGGTTATTTCCAGCCTCATTAGAGCTACTGAGTCCTGCATGCAGGGTCCACTCTCAGCTTGCCTCATGTCCTGTTCATATGACAGAGTGAGGATGAATCCTGATTTTTAGTAAAAGTTTCATAACATTTGCAGAAAAAATTAGAACAGAGAAGTCAGAGCTGACTAAAAAGTGGGAGGTACGGCTGTGACTGTGTGGAGCACGAAGTGCTGTGATGTGGGTGTTTAGAGCCACACTTTAAAGAAGTGTTTTAAAAAATCTGTAATTAGGAAGATCGACACAGTCTTGAAGCGTCAGTATTGAGGGTCCCATCCTTATGTATTTGTTACATTCTCCTTCAAGCTGTTCCTTGTGTGCCCACAGATGGGCTTTTAACTGTGATTGGTTCTGAGTCGTTCACCCACACAGGTGCCCACTTAACTGGACATACAGACTGTATTACTGGCATTAAGGTCAGTAGTTACCTTACAATATGCTGGAGAAAAAAAAAAAAACAGCTTTATTTCCTCTTTTCCTACCAGAGTATGTCCAGTTTAAAATGTGGATCCTCCTTTAGAGCAGACAAAAGCTTCATTTCTGAGTCTCCTGGGTGATTAAAGCTCAAGTCCAGCTCTTTCAAATAGGAGGGATTGGAGCGCAGAGCTGTGGCCAGAGAGGTGAAGACTGTTCCTGTGATCTGACAGCCTGACAACCTGCAAACACATACAACATGTCACATCATTGTAAGGAACTGCTCTGAATTTGATGATGCACATGCAGTCAAATTAACAGATTCTGATTTCAGTTAAAGTTGTTAAAAAAACAAACAAACTGGCTTTTCTGCACTCAGTTTAAAAAAAGAACAAAACACGTTGACTTTCTGTCTTTTTTGCTATGATGGACAATCATAAATAAAGTTATATTTTTCTGATTTATGAAGTGTGTGTTTCAATTCTAGTCTACTGTTCTCTTTCAGAGCTTACACCACAACAGAAACATCATCTTAAAATCTATAAAATAATGAGTTGTGAAATATACAAATCTTATTAAACAAAGCATCAGCTAACCTGAGAGTTTCCAGCATACAGTGAGGACTCCCAAGTCCAACACAAAGCAGCTTCACTCCTGAATCCTGGAGGTTGTTGTTACTGATGTCCAGCTCTCTCAGTGTGGAGGACTGAGAACTTAGAATTGAGGAAAGAGCTTCACAGCTTCTCTCTGTGAGGTTACAACCACTCAACCTAGAAACATATGTATATCAGTGAACTTTTCAAACTCTAATAAATAAACACTTTAAAGCAATCTCTTGCCAGGATTAAACTGGATACTTACTGGGCTTTCTTACAGACTTTGACCACTGGCAGCAGCTGCAGAAGAGCCTCTTCTGAAGCTGAGTATTTCCTCAAGTCAAACACATCCTCACCCGTTTCTGATGACAGTAAGATGAAGACCAGAGCTGACCACTGAGCAGGAGAGAGATTAACTTTAGACAGGTGTCCTGAACTCAGGTGATGCTGGACCTCCTTCACTATTGGGTCATCCTTCAGTTCATTCAGACAGTGGAGCAGATTGATGCTTTTCTCTGGAGAGAGATTGCCATTCATTGTTTCTTTAATGTACTTGACTGCTTCCTGATTTATCTGTGAGCTGTTTCCTTTTTGTGTGTGCAGGCCTTGTAGGAGATCCTGATTGGATGGCATCGAAAGACCAAGGAGGAAGCGAAGAAACAAGTCCAGATGTCCATTTGGACTCTTCAAGGCCTTGTCCACAGCACTCTGGTAGAAATTTTGTACTAAAGACTCTCCAGTCTGCACTGATGCCATTTTTTTCCTTTTCCAGCAGGTTGACACCAGAGTTGGTGAATGTCAGATGGACATAAAGAGCAGCTAAAAACTCCTGAATGCTCAGGTGGACAAAACAGTACACCTTGTCCTGGCATACTCCTCTCTCCTCTTTAAAAATCTGTGTGAACACTCCTGAGTACACTGAGGCTTCTCTGACATTAATTCCACACTCTGTCAGGTCTGATTCATAGAAAATCAGGTTTCCTTTCTGCAGCTGCTCAAAAGCCAGTTTCCCCAGTGCTTCAAACATCTTCTTACTCTCTGGACTCCAGAGAGGATCTGTCTCAGCTCTTCCATCATACTTGATGTTCTTCACTTTGGTCTGAACCACCAGGAAGTAAATGTACATCTCAGTCAGTGTCTTGGGCAGCTGTCCTCCAGCCTGTTTGGTTTTTAACAAACTCTCTAGAACTGTAGCAGTGATCCAGCAGAAGATTGGGATGTGACACATGATGTGGAGGCTTCGTGATGTCTTGATGTGAGAGATTATGGTGTTGGCCTCTTCCTTGTCTCTGAGTCTCTTCCTGAAGTACTCTTCCTTCTGTGGGTCAGTGAACCCTCTGACCTCTGTAACCATGTCTATATACTCAGCAGGGATCTGATTGGCTGCTGCAGGTCGTGTGGTTATCCAGATGTTGGCAGAAGGAAGCAACTTTCCCCTGATGAGGTTTGTCAGCAGCACATCCACTGATGTGGACTCTGTAACATCAGTGAGGATCTCAGTGATGTGGAAGTTCAGAGGAAGTCGACACTCATCCAGACCATCAAAGATGAACACAACTTTGAACTTTTTAAAGTTACAGATTCCTGCTTCTTTGATTTCAGTAAAGAAGTGATGAATAAATCCCACTAAGCTGAACTTTTTATCCTTCAGTAAATTCAGCTCTCTGAATGGGAATGGAAACATGAACTGGATGTCCTGGTTGGTCTTGTCTTCAGCCCAGTCCAAAGTGAACTTTTGTGTCAGGAGTGTTTTCCTGATGCCAGCCACTCCTTTGGTCAGAACTGTTCTGATTGGTTTGTCTCTTCCAGTCGAAGCTTTAAAGATGTCTTCACACCTGATTGTTGGTTCTGGTCTGTTTGGTTTCCAGGAAAACATTTCAATCTGTCTGACCTCATGTTCAGTGTTGACCTCTCCGGTCCCTCCCTCTGTGATGCAGAGCTCTGTGTAGATCTCATTTAGAGTGGTTCGAGTTCCTGGTTTAGCGATCCCCTCAAACACACACTGGAACTTCTTCTTTAGGTTACATTTAAATGTATTCTCACAAAGTGGATCAGGATTTTCTACAGGAAAGCACCAGAAACATGAGTGTTATGATTATAGGAAATATGACAATTTAATTCCTGTAAAGACTGAATTTATGAAGAGAAATCCTCTCACTGCTCTGCAGACAGTCAGCCAGCTCCTCCTGTTTCATTATTCTCAGGAAGTTAACTGCAAGTTTCAGAAATGCCTCTCTGCTGCTCCTTCTCTGCTTCTCTTCCTCACTGTCCAACACCTCCTCTTCATCCCTCTGACACTCTGAATAATCTGGATTCAGATCATTCTGCAGCTTCTTTAGCTCTTTCTTCACAAAAGTGATAATCTTTTCCTCCAGCATCTGGAAAATAAATGACACAATCTAAATTCATGAAAATTCAGATCTTCATAGTAAAAACAATTTTTCACAGATTTGCTTTGTGTTTGTTTTCAATTTTAAAAAAATGAAGTTTTAAATTTTATGCAAGTAACATTTTAAAATGAAACTCCTGCCAGTCAAAAAAAAAAAGATTATTCCAACATGTTATAGTTTTATAACATTACTGGATATTTTTTGTGGACTGTCAGTTTGGTTCTTATTCACATAAGAACATAGATTATTAACATTAATTTACTTTTCTGAAAAAAAATGTGATATATAAATACATATGTATATAAAAAAGCCTCTTGATCCATCAATTTTAAGTAGTTTTATCTCCACACTACGCTTTTTATCCACAATATAAAAAATAAAGTCAAACTAATTTACTGTCTAATTATTTGTGGAATTTTGCCATTATTTTATGATGAACATGGGACTTTGCAACATAAAAACAATTTAAAAAGGAGGTATGTGTACATGTACAAACCTTAAACACTGAGTCCAGATCGGTTTGATGCTGCAGACTCTCCTGATTGGCTCTGTGGAGACATCATGAAGAAATTAGAACCATTTTGCACATAAATACAAGCCAAAGATTTCTTCTTCTACTGTTTCGTGATCATCTTAAATAAAACAAGCACTACTGTGCTCTAGCAAACCTATTATGTTTATTTACAGACTTATTTATTTATTCATTTTTTGGAGTGTGTTCTTGTAATGACCATATTATGGATGTGCCCTGAACATTGCATGAACATAAAGATCAAAGAGAATTTTATAAAAAGGAAAAAAAAAAAGATTTTGTGTTGAAGTGTTTTTTTTTTAAATGTTGCCCTTGTGTCTAAAAATACCAGCAGCAAGGAAGAGCATGTTAGTCAGCTGAAATTTTTTCTGAGGAATAAACTTATAACACCCAAAAAAATGACATGATGACACTTTGAATCTGCCTACACTCAGCTACATCTGTGGTGTTCAGTGTCCAGACGATGAACTACAAAATGGTCATCTTACTACAGCCTAATCCATTTTGCCGCATTATTTCATGCAGGCCATATAAAAAAAAAAAAGAACCACTTGGGAAAAATGTCAATATTAAGGTAAAAAAAAAAAAAAAAAAAAAAGATTAGGTGTGGTCCTTTGTCAGTTTTGTTGATGATCATGAATGCCGGGATGGTGGTTCACTATGAATTATGAGATGGAATTATAATAACATGGATCAAGGATGGTCCATACTTAAGCTGGAATATAAAGGAAGCATTGAAGCTCTCTTATTTAATATTTAGAGAGTTACAGCAGCTCATGGCTTCCAGCACCACAAAGACAGCTGTGGATCATTTCACCTTCCTAAGCAAAACTGGCACCCACAGTATCAGAGTCCAACTGACTAACTGCTGACACATTCCTGCTGATTACCACATAAATTACAATCAGTGTGATGGCAAGTGCAGGGAATGCAAGGCTGTTAAAATAGATATTTGTTTTTTAAATAATCAATGCCAGCCACTTTCTAATTAATTTTTAAATCTCAGGACTGAGGCCAGATGTACCACACAGCTATAAGGTAAATTTAAAATGTCTTACTCCTCAGCAACAGCAGATTTAGTTCCTTTAAAGTTGACGGTGTTATCCATTGACTGATCACTCTTCAAAGACACACAGCTGGGTCCAGGTTCAGGGGCATCTGGTGTCTCAGTGATCCTGGTGAACAGAGAAAAAGACCATCAGACAGAGAAATTAAATTTTTAGACTTCAGACACAAAAAGTACTGGATCAACTTGGAGCTAGTCACAGTAATAATATTACAGTAAGGCTAAAAAAAATTGATGCTCTTCTTCACAATGAATAACTTCTGTTCTTTTTATTCTGTTTGTTGCTGTCTTTTCTTCTTTTTATGAACACAGCAATAAAATAATAATAATAATCATAATCATAATAATAATAAATGACTACACATGTGGTAAACCAAACCTTCTCAATGTTTACTCATGTAGTTTAAGATATGTTTAACATTCAGTCAACTCTTACTTCGCATCAGGAGACAGTTTCCTCGTTTTAAAGTCAGGACGGTATTTCTGTGGAGATGTGGGTCTGGTCTCAGGCTCAGGAGAGTCTGGTCTGAGGAGTGAGGAAAAGAATCAGACAGCGTTATATATCTACCATTTTTACTCTACAGCGGAACATATGCTGGAAAAACTTTAATTAAAATTAAATTAATAAAAGCAAGAGCAGATGATTCTGGTAAGCAGATTAGAGATTTACTGTAGTATGAAATAATTTCTGTATTTGTTCTTTTAGCAGTGAAGATAATGTGAGGTTTTGAGTGTGATACCTTTCCATGTTGGTAAAAATCTGCAGTCACCTGATGGAAGAGAGAATAAAATATATATTAATAAATAATAAAATATATAGATAATTTTTAAATTTAGTTTTATTTCAGTTTATTGATATATTTTTCATAGTTAAAAGGTGGTGACCTGTTTAATTAAAATAATAGTTTTATATGATATTATATGATATTATATTATATTATATTATAATCAAGGCTTCATTGTTTCATTGTCAAAAACAAAATCTGAAATAATGTGAGCTTTTTTGTCTGACCATCAACAACAACTTTTTAAACAGAAGATAAAATCGAACAACAATAAAAAAACATACAAGATATAAATCAGATCAAAGATTCACTTTTTTAACATCTTCCTGAACACTGTCTGTCTGCAGCTCTTTGCTGTCTGCACTGGGATACAATCTGAGTGTATTCTTTCTCTATTAAGGTCTTGTCTTACTTCCATTCATCACTTTATGCTTCAGGAGTTTGAGTCTGTATTTAAGTAAAAGTATTTTCCTGCTACATATCATAAATCACATAACACAGATTTTAACCATGCTCTCCTTCAGCTGTCTCAGCTTTTCTTTCATTCTTGTTTAACTCTCCAAAGTGTAGCTTCCTCACCAGACCGTGTGTAACCACTGCAGGATTTAAAGAAACATCTTAAAATATCTAAATTGTGCGAATGGTTGTCTGTCCCTGTGTGTTGGCCCTGCGACAGACCGGCGAACTGTCCAGGGTGTACACCGCCTCTCGCCCAATGACAGCTGGGATAGGGTCCAGCACCCCCTGCGACCCTGAAAAGGATACGCGGAAGCGAATGGATGGATCTTAAAATAATACATTAATGAAATTTTTTTTTTTTTTTTTTTACATTTTTAAAACAAATAAAATGAAAATAATTCAAAGCTCGCCAAATGTCCACCATCAGTGTGTTTTATTCTGCAGCTCACTTCCTTGTTTTTCTCTTAGATGTTAATGATTTGAATACAGGTGCTCACTGTAGTGATGACACGCCTACACTGTCCGACTGGTTAAACGAGTTTATGCTTTGTTCCAGTGTTTTGCTGAATTTCCTGCCCCTGGCTACTGAATTTCATCTATCAAGTGAAAGTTTTAAACAGCAAAACATAAATTATCCACTTACTAAATGGAGTATAACATTCTAATCAAATAATAATTGTCTTAAAACTGTAGGACTCATCACCCAGAGGCATTAACGGTTATGTCAAAGCACATAAAACCATCATATGCTTAAAAAACTCATGTCTGAAAACAAAAAACACCAAATTCATGGTTCATATCTCACCTGTTATCCTTCCAACAGAGTCTGTTCTGCCTGCAGTTGGAAACCTTCCGTCTCCTCAGTCCAGAAAAGAGGTTCTCAAATGTTTTGTGGTCACGAGCCCCTAGTTTGAAGCAGGAAGGAAGACACAGAATTACAGTAAAAATAAATAAATGCTAAAATACATACATCTGCCGTGTGTCCTTCTTTCACTCTGTACCTGTTTCATCAGTCCTTACAGTACACTGAACCAAGTGTATTTCCATATGCAAACACAGCTGTCATGCCCGGCTGCCTGGGTCAGGTTACATCAGCCAGTTTGTTCCTCTGTTTGTGTTCACTTCAGCTTCAGTTCAGTTTTCAGTAACTTCGAAGAAACGCACAATTATCTTGGGGTGGTTTCATGAGTAATGTTTGAAGACAGCAGTAAAAACAGGAGTAAAAACTAATAACAATTATTTTCATCCCCTTCGATGCTTGTCCCCTCCCAATACAGATGGCGGGTCGAGTGGACCAGCGCAGATATGCTGCAGGATCGGATGTGCTGTCTACACCGGCTCACTGTCACCCCGTACCCACAACTGTTGCTTGTCATTTGCTTCTATGGTGTATTAAGATTCATGTGCTTTTCTGTGCTGAGGTGTATTTTCTGTTCCCAAACTGTTCTCCCATTAGGAGCTCAGTCTGGGTGGAGCTTTTTTTTCTCCTCCTCTCACCTCGTTGTGTACTTTTGTTTTTCTTATCAGCCTACCTCTCGGACCTGTCTCCCCAATGTGATGTTGTGTAAACTATGTTTGGTCGGAGGGCTCCTTTGTTAGTGCGCATGTGCCAACCAGCATGCTGCCTGCTGTAACCCATAATTTCCTTCGTGATTAATAAAGTATTTCTGATTCTTTTACTTGGTGATCCAAAGCCTGGCAAATGAAGCATCTAGCCGCTAGCCTGGGATAGATAACTCAACCGTTGTACAGGCCCAGGGAGATGGAGTTTGGAATTTGGATGAGATGTCCATCCTCATCCCTCCGCAGACGAACTTTAAACTTCCGTACCCCGTACCACAGGCCGAATTTATCCATTTAATTTAATTTAATAGGTGGATGTAGCACATCACAATATCTTTTCAAATATAATTCAATGTCTTGATCAGGGATTCTTCCTGTCCAAAACTTGACCACGAGTGTTGTCGTTTTAATTTGAAGAGATGGCTCTATAGTCCAGTCTTTCAAACTCTGGCCACCCAACATGGAAAGGACAATTTCCATGAAACATCGAAGCAGGGCTTCCTGGAAAAACCTGTTTGGCAGGGAGATGAAAGAGTAAATGTCGTGAGGATTCACCCAAGAGGACTGAAATAGCAACTCCTCCGCAACATATTCTGTTGTAGGGGATGGACCATACGGTAGTGGAATTCGTCCTGATCGGTGATTGGTCAAAAGTCTAGAGTGAAAGACTGGGAAAGAAGGGGACTTCTGATTGGTCAAAAATGTGCAATGAAGGACACTTCTGTTTTTCATTCGGTCCGTTGTCTTTTTTCCTTTATCAGGTGATGTTTCCAGCTCCTTTATTCCGCCTGATGCTCCGACTGCCGTCTGTGGTCTTCAGCATGAGCCCAGTGTGTTATTTATTTATTTTGACTGGTTCACAATGACAACAGTAAGCATTATTAGTGTATATACAGTATACACTGATAATGTATATTCTAGTTTTTACTCCAACATTGATGAGGATTTTCCTTTGGCTCTTTTGAACCAAAAGAGGTTGGAAAATCCCCTGAAATGAACAGAAGTTGAGAATTGCTTTCTTCTCTTCTGTGTTATGATGTGCAAAGACTAGGCATAAGGAGTCTTTTAGGTTGTCCCGATGAGACAATGTAATTGTTTTACTGTTATACTGGTAAAATCTGAAGGATTATTCATACCATGACACTGTCATTTACAGACAGGCAAGAAATTAAAGGCATAACCTGAACTCTTGACCCCTACACGGAGAGAGATTGTTGCACTTTGCTGCCATGTTAGGCAGCAAAGGAAAAAGAGTCGAAAAAGCAGTACAAAGTTGCTGTGAGAGATTATCTTTGTCCTGTGAATGAGTATTTCACTAGCTGGGACCACATCCTCGGTAACGATGGGCGATGAGGGACGAGGAAGTGTGAACTGGTGCTGCGGTTTGGGGAAGGCCTCGAAAGGGACTGGCAACGGCTTCCGGGCCGGGCAGATCCCCATGTACTAACGAGAAATGAATGAAGGAAAGGAAAGGAGGAGAGGAGAGGAGAGGGAAAATGGAGGGGGGGGGGGCATGAAAATGAGAACAGCAGGTATTGGTGAAGGGGGGGGGCTTTTATAGCCTGAGGCCGGAGGGGGCGTGAAGGAGGAGTGGTCCCACTCCTGAAATTCTGATGATATCTCCAATTGAAGAGGGGTCACTGAATAATTGATTATGAAAATGGCGTGATCATATATCATGGCTTTCACAGTCACCAGAGCTCAACCAAGACTATCTGGGGGAAATTTGACTGACATAACAGACAGATAATCAATTCCAGGAAACACTGAAGCTGTTGGGGAGGCATGTGTTGTACAAATACTTCCCAAACTTTGCCACCTGCCTGTACACATTGCTTCTTTGGTTCTGGTCTGGTTCTACATAGTTGTGTCTTGTGAGCCTGCTGGCAGAGAATGCTATTAGTGTGTAACTTAATAAAAAACATATCAAACACATTTCTCTTTCTATATATTTTACTTATTTATACTTGTATGTTTTGTCAGTGCTCTTAGGATTATTGTGATGCTGATTCAAAGAAGGTCAGTAAGTCTAAGGCAGATTAAAGCTAAACTTAGGCATGCATTAAGTGATTCCACAACTCACTGTTACTGTAACAGAGGACACTTTATTAAAGTGGATGAAACAAGAATACACAAAAACAGCACTGCGGGATAGTCGGTCAGTGAACTTGATTATGAATGCAATGCGAGGTGCTTTACAAAATCAACTATGTACACAAAGTCAAAAGTGCCTGTCAGGTATGCTGGAATCATCCACGTTATCATCAGTAATACCAATGTGAATGTTACACACTTTAAAAAAAAAGTTTACAACGAGCAACATGTACTGACAATAGCCATACACGGGTAAATGTGTAGTTAGTGGACGTGCAGTAAATCTGCTTAGTATGATAATAAATATATGACACACTTACTACTTCATATAACTCACATCGTTTGTAACGAGCCACCGAAAGCACCACCGGGCACTGCTGACGTGAAGGCGCGTGGATACCCTCTGCTCGAAGAAGCTTCTGCGCGTGAGTGAAGGCAGCGACTCGGCTGAGCAGCTCCTGATGAGGTTTGGTGAAGACCATACTTGTCACCCGGCCTGCTGACGAGGTGCAGGGGCATCTGGATTTATAACACGAATTGCTGGTGTCGTCATCATCAGTCGTAGCCACTGAAAAGACTAGAAATGGGCGTAATACATTAGATGTTAGCTAGCGCGCAGCTAACATTTACCATAAAGTAAAAGCGTTAAATGCGGTATTCAGCCTCGTGTAATTTCCGCTAAATCCGGGAGCGTCCTAGAGTCTATAACTTACCGTAAACATAAAAGAAATGCCAGTTTCCAGAAAAACAGCGGAGTTGGCCGCTTCGCTGTCCCGCTGCCCTTTGTTGTTTTGGTGACACAACTTCCGTCGACAGACGATTGGTCGTCTACAGTGGGATTCAGCGCTCCTATTGGGCCAGAGTCCAGTCACCGTAGACTCCGGGCCAACGAAAAGACGTAATAGTCTACGGTCACCGTAGACTTTGCGCTACCGTAGACTCAAGGAAATTGTTCTTCATCATATTTCAGTCTAAACTTAAAATAAGTCCAAACATTTTCTTTCCAAGCTCCTTAGACTACGATGACCTGGAATACTGAGAACCTTCTCAGACATATTTCAGTCTCACCCACAAATTGCAAAATCTGTGGAGACATACGGTGCAGGTGTGTAAATGGGCACGATGAGCACATTGGGGCAATACAAAGAGAAGGCCTGAATGTTCAGCGTTTTTGTGCCAGTGAAAAACACACACACACACACAGAGTAGAATCAGCTCTATCGAAGAGATGGGTGGTCCTTAAAAGGACCTTTTGTTGCTTGGATCAGTACTGTAAACTTAACCGCCGAAGCCGTACAGAGTGCGGCCCTGCCTCTTCAGAGCGTACACCACATCCATGGCGGTCACGGTCTTCCTCTTGGCGTGCTCAGTGTAGGTGACGGCGTCGCGGATGACGTTCTCCAGAAACACCTTCAACACACCACGGGTCTCCTCGTAGATCAGACCAGAAATACGCTTGACACCACCGCGACGAGCCAGACGGCGGATAGCTGGCTTAGTGATGCCCTGGATGTTATCACGGAGCACCTTACGGTGACGCTTGGCGCCTCCTTTTCCGAGTCCTTTGCCCCCCTTTCCTCTTCCACTCATTTTTGCTGTTCAGAAATGAATATGAAGGGTTGCTTGATGGACTCCTAAATTTACATGTCATCTGAGGACGTAAAAGAAAACAGGAGCGGGGGAAACTACCGCCATCTACTGGCCTTTGGCGGAAATGAGGGACAGTTAAAATCTTTAATAAAGGCCAATAACCAGTGATGCCTCCAACGGAGCCAGAAAAGGAGGGAAAGGTCATGCCATGAAATATTATTGGTGGTCCCCGGATCGAATCGGTTGTTAGCCAGATTTTACCTTGGAACTCTGAATTCCAGACAGCACACCGTACAAATGTATAACACTGACTTAGGTGTGAAATACATTCACATCACAGGGGATCTTTCAACATGTCTTTGCTGGTGAATACACAGCATCTGTCTCATCACTGAGGTTTTCGCACGTTGGAACGAGGTCTCAAGCAAACAAAGAAAACAGCTGAAGCCAGCAACCTGCACAGCCTGTCACACATCCATCACAACCATCTCTGAGAATCAATGTTGTTTTATAAGTTTGTTTATATTGGCTTTCCTGCATGAAATAGCATTCACAGAAGATCGCATTTCCAACAGATTACTCAAAATGTCAATACTATATTTTCTGACTTGAAAGTGGCAGCGAATGATACTCTGGGAGCACTATACCTATGGTCTCACCTTGATTGGACTGTTGTGGACAGTGAAAGCCTCACAGTATCATTTGTGTGTATGCTGTTCAATGTTAATAGTCTGAAGACAGTTTGTGCAGTGAAATTAGTTTAACAGTGTTCCCAGAAGTCAGCTTCTAAAAACCATAGGAGTTCACCAGAGGTACTTTAGAGCACAGGGTCTATCATTTGGCCTACCACAAAGCACTCCAATGTGATGAGCTTTGGAAAAATAATAAATGAATAAGTAAGAGAGGGACACATTTTAGAATTGAACTGTATTGTTACCGTTTCCCTGCTGATAAGGAAATACAACAATTGATGCTATAAAGTAACAAAGCATTTTTCTAAGTTACTACAGTAGAAGTCTCATTTAGTCCTAATAATTGAAAGTGATATCAGTGTAGCAGAAAAGAATTGTATTCTTTCATTTGAGTCATTGTTGACCTTAGCCATGTTTTTAGTCTTGTGAGAGCACTGAAGCTTCTTTCAGCCTCAGCCGAGGATACTGGGATGACTAAAAGCAGCCTGAGAATTGTCATGATAATAAATACTAGTTAATCTATAGCACCACATGTTAAGCTTACTGTCATGTCTATAGTATTTTATAGCACATTTAAACAACAGGAGTCTACACGAGGTACTTGAGAGAACTTGGTCTATCATGTTGTCTAGTGCAAAGCACTCCAATGCGATGAGCTTTGGAAAATAATAAGTGAATAAGTAAAGGAGGAAGCCATTCTAGCATACAACAATTCATGCTAAAAATGAATGAAGCATTTTTGTAAGTGAAGTCAGTGAATTCCACGTTGATGCCGACTGTAGTTTCTAGTATAGAAAGAGCATGAAGATTAGAGTGTGAATATACTATTGATGTAATAATAAAGGAGCGAGCTCTTGATGTGAGTGAGGTGGCTCTGAAAAGAGCCGTTGTTTGTAGGAGAGCGTGTAGCTTAAGCTCTCTCTCCGCGGATGCGGCGAGCCAGCTGGATGTCTTTGGGCATAATGGTGACCCTCTTGGCGTGGATGGCGCACAGGTTGGTGTCCTCGAAGAGTCCGACCAGGTAAGCCTCGCTGGCCTCCTGCAGAGCCATGACGGCAGAGCTCTGGAAGCGCAGGTCGGTCTTGAAGTCCTGGGCGATCTCGCGGACCAGGCGCTGGAAGGGCAGCTTGCGGATCAGCAGCTCGGTGGATTTCTGGTAACGGCGGATCTCGCGCAGAGCCACGGTACCGGGCCTGTAACGATGAGGCTTCTTGACACCTCCGGTGGCCGGGGCGCTCTTACGAGCGGCCTTAGTGGCCAGCTGCTTCCTGGGGGCTTTGCCTCCAGTAGACTTGCGAGCGGT
This sequence comes from Oreochromis aureus, assembly GCF_013358895.1. Taxonomy (NCBI): domain Eukaryota; kingdom Metazoa; phylum Chordata; class Actinopteri; order Cichliformes; family Cichlidae; genus Oreochromis; species Oreochromis aureus. Next base: position 43,000,460 of record NC_052944.1, on the reverse strand, counting down.
TTGCTTGGTTCTTGCCATTCTTTCTCTCTTTTCTTCTTCTGTGCTAAGAGCAGAAAATGTAGCAAACAGACGAGACTCGCTGCTCTTAAAGTGTGTGACAGGCTGTGACGCGGTGCCGCTCCGGCTCGTGATTGGCGAGGGGCTCCACGTGGTGCGCAGCACCGTTCAGAGGAGCACCGCCCCGCCTCGGTGTGTGCCGCTCATTGGAGAAAAGTGCATTGAATTTGCGCGCTGCCGCAAGCCTCTCTGCGATTGGTGCGTGACGAAGCTGCCCGCGCTCCGCGGAAATATAAGCGAGGCTTTGAGCAGATCGGACCACATTTCCTCTTAGTCTCGATACTACGAAGAAAAGAACCTGTCAAAATGAGTGGTCGCGGAAAAACCGGAGGCAAAGCCAGAGCTAAGGCTAAGACCCGCTCATCCCGTGCCGGGCTTCAATTCCCCGTGGGTCGTGTCCACAGACTGCTGCGCAAAGGAAACTATGCGGAGCGTGTGGGAGCCGGCGCCCCCGTTTACTTGGCAGCTGTGCTCGAGTACCTGACCGCTGAGATCCTGGAGCTGGCTGGCAACGCAGCCCGCGACAACAAGAAGACTCGCATCATCCCACGTCACCTGCAGCTGGCTGTGCGCAACGACGAGGAGCTCAACAAGCTTCTGGGGGGAGTCACCATCGCTCAGGGTGGTGTGCTGCCCAACATCCAGGCTGTGCTGCTTCCCAAGAAGACCGAGAAGCCCGTCAAGGCCAAGTAAACGCAAAGCGCTTGGCTTCACCAACAACAAAGGCTCTTTTAAGAGCCAAACACTTCTCTCTGAGCAAACATCCTTCTTGTTGTCACTGTGTCTTTAACAAGTTGTATACTAGGAAATGTAGGAGGGAAGCCTCTTCATTTACTTTAAACAGTACATTCATTTCACAATAACGGATTCAAATGCACTTTTAAAAATACACTTTTGTTGTCATCAGACAATAATAGACATTTAAATTTAACATTAAATCTAGAAACTAAAGTTAAAAAGCTTGCAATATCTCTCTCCATGTGTTCAAGGTTTGTGCTTTGTCCAACCTCTGTGCCCTCATCTTAATAATTTGGGGTAAATTGGAAACTTATAATTAGCAGATCACTAATGATGACTGTAGACATGCATCATGGTTTACTTGGTTGATAATTAAAGCAGATCCTAAGATCATGGAAACAGACAACACGCAGTTCATGATGTGGCAAGACCACAGATCTTGTCAAACGCAATAAGAAATCGTAACACAGAACATGAGGAGGACGGATGGAGTTCTTTGGTGTGGCAGGAACTATCCAGGTACAGAGGGAGGAAAATGTGGAGCTGTTAGCAAAATGTTCAGCACTGCTGCTGAATTTGGAAAATTTTGGGGGTGGCTGGAGATCAGAAGAACAGAAAATTTTTCCTAAGTGTGGGTTTTGTTAGAATGACTTTGTCAACCCATTTGAAGGACCATAGTGAATTTGAGTTCTCAAAGCATTTCATGCGAACTTAAATCTCTCAAGAATGACATTAAGTTGCTGAACCCTGACCTCTGATGTACCAAATCAGTTGGTTCAGCTATAAACTTTGGAGTGTAACTGTACAGTGTGAAAAATGTATTGACAGTGGGGGTCTGCCTGTCGTAAAATAAGAGTTACACAGTTACTAGCCTGGGGAGAGGACAGCCCCCCCAGACTGAAGAATAGAATTAGTGGAAAACTACAGAGGAGGGGGACACAGGGCAGCCCCGGACTCTTCTTCAGCTGGGATATCAAAAGGATCGGTGAGGTCAAGAAGAAAACCTCAAGACTATATTTTGAAATAATGGATTTCCCCTCATCCTTAACGCTACAGAACTCAATTTGTTCAAATGTACATGAATCAAAATGGGTATGAAATGACTAATGAAATAAATACATGCTAAAATAAATAGCTGCATGGGTTCAGCTTGGAGTAAAACGTGTGTCCCTGAAATCACCCAATATCAATTCAGCTGGCCTAGATTTAGTCAGGTAAGGTTGTAGAGTAGAGCATTTCAAGTGTTATATTTTGGCTAAGTATCATTAAAATATACAGTGTACTTCCACTACAACAGCCAGTGTAGGCTTTTAAAAAATAAAAATAGAAGTGAAACATATCTCATATATAGATAATAACATGCATCTATAAATGTAATATTTTCTATCACGTTTTTTAATAGAATATTTAAAAACATAGGTGATAACTTTTAAAGGTGTATTTCTTGTATGATAGTGTTGCATAGTAAAACAAGTAGTGTTGTGATGTCTTGTATTATGAAGGTCTGATTGTAAATATTGAGTTGTTAATATTTGTATTGGTGTCTTTTATGAAGCTGTAGACTTCTGAAAACAGCACTAATGTTCATAATGAAATGTGATATTAATAAAATTTGTAAATGTAATGAGGAAAATGGAAAATGTGCTTTAATAATAAGGACACTATTGTGAATAACAGAGTGGTGAGTGAGTGTGAGGAAGGAGCTCTTGTGTGTTGCTGTGGTGGCTCTGAGAAGAGCCGTTGTTGAGTGTGAGAGTGGTGGCAGCTCACTTCTTCTTGGCTGCTGTGGCTGCCTTCTTGACTTTGGGCTTGGCGGCCTTCTTGGCGGGGGACTTCTTTGCTGCGGGAGCCTTCTTCAGCACCTTCTTGGGGCTCTTGGCCGCCTTCTTGGGGCTTTTGGGCGCTTTCTTGGCCGCCGCCGCGGGCTTCTTGGCCTTCTTGGGCGACTTCTTAGCCGCTGCGGGCTTCTTGGCTGCTGCTGCCTTCTTGGGCGACTTCTTAGCAGCTGCTGCCGGTTTCTTGGCTTTGGCAGCGGCGGGCTTCTTGGCTTTAGGAGCGGCTTTCTTTGCGGGCTTCTTGGCTTTGCTGTCAGTAGCCTTCTTGTTCATCTTGAAGGATCCGGAGGCCCCGGTGCCCTTGGTCTGCACCAGAGTGCCCTTCGCCACCAGGCTCTTGATGGCGGTCTTGACGCGGGCCTTGTTCTTGTCCACATCGTAGCCTCCGGCAGCCAGAGCCTTCTTGAGAGCGGCTGCGGACACGCCGCTGCGCTCCTTGGAAGCGGCCACGGCTTTCACAATCAGCTCGCCCACGCTGGGGCCGACCTTCTTGGACTTGGAAGCCATCGTCTTCTTCTTCTTGGCCGCCTTGGCCGGGGCTGGAGCAGGTGCGGGAGCTTCCTCGGACATTTTTCCCCTTTCGCGTCTGATCGAGATTCAACGAGATTCAGGGAACAGTGATGGCAAGTCGGAAGCGCCACGCTGCACTTAAACGCACCATGAGAACCATGGAGAGTGAAGGTAGCGCGCGCAGCTCTCGCGTGTGCCCCGCAATGCTTCATTTTGTGTTTCGTGTCTCGGGTTCAAAGAGCTCAAAGTGAGTGTGTGAGCAGCACTGCAGGCCGACAGTGGAGCAGTCCACAGCGGGCTTGTGTCCCCTCGTGCAGGCCTCGTGTCGGACTCTCGTGCTCTCTGCTCTCTGCTCGTGGAGCTTCCAAAGCTCAGCGACTCGGTGCGGAGCTCAGCGCTGCTCGGCGGCTTCTTGCACTCTTTTCTCTGCTAAAACCGATGGAGCCGCAGCAGAGCTCCGTAAAAAGCCTTTTCCAGCTGATACACATGTTTGTTCACCCACTCCGAGTTAAAAGCAGCATCTGGTGAGCGCGGCTGTGGGACAAAGTGACGCCGCGAGCTCCCAGCAAACACACCGATGCTGCTGGAGGCCCACGGAGCAGCGACACTTCTGTGACAGCTGCTCACTTCTAACCAAAGCACAGTTTCACTCACATTGTTGCATATCAGAAGCTTCATTAGTGACCTCACAGCAGCTCGCTTCCACACTTTGGCTCTGATCTCTTAGTCTGCATTGACTCTGTTTCCTTCTACAGTTACTGACTCTACAATAAACAACAGCAGTCAATGAACACGTGAATACACACATCCACAAACGGATCACTAAGTATGTCAATGTGTAATACTCAATACCTGCTTAAAAAAAAAAAAAAAAAAAAAAAAAAATCCAACATTGTCTTGGTGTTGCTACTAGTCAAACATATTTTATCACTGTATCCATTTTATTTACTTAATCATAGTAATATTGGTGTAATTGTTTATTTATTTTATCCTGCTCTGCCCACGTTGGTGAATTTCCCAGCTCTGGGACTAATAAAGCTTATCTCATGTCCTGGATAGCGACCTCAGTTTAATCTAGTATAGTATTTAGTTATGCCCAGTATATCTCTGCTGCTCTTTCTGGAGGATTCTGTTATTCTTCCATTTACTGAAAAATATGTAAACTGATACCTTCCACCCACTCCATCATGTGCTGACCAGTCACAGGAGTGAGTTTAGTGAGAAACTGAGATGACCAAAATTCATCTGAACACAAGAAATCATTCCTACCTATCCCCCTGTACAATCCTCCATCTTATGCACAGCACTTTATATAATGCAACTATTGTATTAAGGCAGCTAGAAAGTGAAAGGTGGTTACGGAGCCATCAAATTAGGAATTAGATTGAAGATGCTTTGATGGAAATTCCTCTTTGGGCATCGCTAGGAAAGTTGGATGCGAAGGACACAAAGCTGACTGTGGCATAGGCAGTATAAGGCAAATGCTAAAGGTGTCATCCATCCAGGGGCACAAGTGGGGGGAAAAATACAAAATACAAGTACGAATAAAACATAACTCCAAAAAGTGATACCAATTCATACCTTTAATATGCATTTGGCATCTAGTCATTTTTTGCCCTCTGATAGTCCAAAAAACCACCTCTTAATGTCGGTTACTCAAGTGCTGTGTGTTTATAATGTTACAGTGCGCATCATCAAGTCAAGTGGGTTTGTCATTTCAACCATGTGCAGTGGTACAGTACACAGCGAAGCGAGACACCAAGACGGGACCACAAAGTGCAGATGTGCAAACGTTGCAACAAAACAAAAACAGTGCAACCCCAGACAGACCAGAACGATACAGACAAGACAGTGCAGTTGGGGGGGAGAGAAAAAAAAAAAAAAAAAAAAAAACCCCACACACAACAAACTGCAACATGAATGTTGATACTAGTTTTCTGCTTCTTTGAATTGTGCGTCACAGCATTTCAGTCCAATGATAATAAATTTAACATTTCTTATAATTAAAAAAAAAAATGCATGTTTAGAAATCAAACAAGTGTCAAATACAAAGTCGCATTTATATAATAATTTGTAGTGAGTTTCAATTTCTGAAAACCAGAGATACACTTCAGTCGTCTGGGTCTGTGCAGCGGATTAATACCACCCAGTGACACAAAGATCTACGTCCGCGATTCAAGTAGTTGGCAACATAGTAACTGCATATTTGACAGTAGGAAGTATGCTCATCAGTTTAAAGTGTGTGGCTCTGAAAAGAGCCGTTGGGTTGACGTCTGTTAGTCAGTTTACTTGGAGCTCGTGTACTTGGTGACGGCCTTGGTGCCCTCAGACACGGCGTGCTTTGCCAGCTCACCGGGGAGGAGCAGGCGCACTGCGGTCTGGATCTCCCTGGAGGTGATGGTGGAGCGTTTGTTGTAGTGAGCCAGGCGAGATGCCTCGGCAGCGATGCGCTCGAAGATGTCGTTGACAAACGAGTTCATGATGCTCATGGCTTTGGAGGAGATGCCGGTGTCGGGGTGGACCTGCTTCAGCACCTTGTACACGTAGATGGCGTAGCTCTCCTTCCTGGTCTTTCTCTTCTTCTTGCCGCCCTTGCCGGCGGTCTTGGTCACGGCTTTCTTGGAGCCCTTCTTGGGCGCGGACTTCGCGGGTTCAGGCATTTTTCTTCTTCGATACTCAACGAATGAGCTCTGTGACTCAGAGCAGCGGTTTTTATACAGGCTGTATGCTAATACCACTGCGCAGGCCCTCGGATCTCATTGGTGGAGCCGCACAGTGGGCCGGACGTTGTGTTGGAGGGAATTTGTGAATTTTGCTGAAACAGGCGCGCATCTAACAAAGACAGTGGACTGTGTGATTGTGTCCTCGTTTGCTGAAACAGTCATTTGTTCTAAATGAGCAGTAAATGTAGAGCTCTGTGTAGCAGATATGGATGTGTTAGTATCAGTATTATCTTCACCAACAATGAAACAATTCCGCCTGGTTTCGTGTCTCTGTGTTTCTGTAGCGCCCATGTAACCTGGTGATAGTCACAGTTTACCGTCACCAGCACACAGCTTTAAAACTTCGCTGAGTTTTAGCTCTCAGTGGAGATTAAACACTGTGAATAATTAGGTTCTGTCTGTCGGGTCACGTTTACTTCACTCTTTTATTTACAACTAAGCAAATCGGTTTGGCTCAGATTAAAGTTACGTTTCATAACTGCATAGTTTTAGTGAAGTTTAATGTCTCACTACAGCACACATTAGACTGAACCATTCACTTTTCTTTATTATCTGGTGTTCATATATTTTTTTAACTGTGGATTTTGAATTTAAACTAACATTAAAAATCTTTAAAAGGAGGAAAAAGAAGGTGCACTTCCACCGGGAGGATCAGTGTCTGAAGCAGCATGTTGTTCGTGTAGGATCATTTTCTGTGGGAGAACACAGACATGACCCGCGAATTAGATTCGTAGATGACCGTTAGATTAGTTGATGCTGCCAACACTTCCACAAGAACGCTCTGGGAAACCCTGGGTTAACTTAGAGAGCTGGTAACTAGCTCCGTGTGAACGTTTATCCAGGTCCCAGTGTTAGGGTCAGTGATTCCAGACAGCAGAACGACATCTATGCTGACCTCGCTCCGTGGTATAAAGGGCTTCGAGACAGCAGCTGGACTGTCTTTTTACCCTCATGATTAATATTCACAATGAAAATATTATTTGAACATCGCGTGAATCTGTATGTGTTTCATAGTGTCCAACAAGCTAGTATCAAAACAGGTAACAGCTGACGGTGAGCCGCCCACACAGGCGCCATCTTGGTTTTACCAAGAAGCAACCAACAAGCCTTGTACAGTTAAACCTAACGGTTAGTACATGACAGAAACAGCTTTATCTCGTTTAATAAAGATTATGCATGTATACACAGGACATGCTGATTATTGAAAATACAAAGATCAGATGTTAATCGGATTTATTTGCTCTCTCTCCTCCTTTAATACGTTTTTAATGTTTGTTTTAATTCAAAATTGGCGACCGAAACGAGTATGACACATACGAACATCAGGAGATAAAGACTCGATAGATATAACCTCAGTAAATGAAGTCGGTGTTCAGCCTCCAAAAGGTGACAGTCAGCGGGGTTATGCAAGTTGTACGGGCCTCAGTACAACACCGTTCTAAATTTATGTCAGTATTTTGTTTCATTTTATTATGTCTTTAAACAGTGATTCAGTGTCAATTTCATGGAGTTCACTATAGTGAGTAAATGTCCTGGTGGGGATTTGCTCCTACATGATAGATACAATAATGTACAGGTTTGTGTAAGTTACCGCTTGAACATTAAAAGCTTGAGAAGCTCTTTAGTCTTTGATGGTGCAGAAATGTTTACGTCACAAGATGGCGCCACTTCATCAGATAAAGTAAAGGGAAAACCCTGATGTTCGTTAAACCACATTGTTTTAAAAACATTTATAACTATTATCATGTTTACAGCGTGTAGAAGATTAGTTAGTTAAAATGCTATGCTAATATTTCATAACTTTATTAATATATTAACTTAGGGAAACTCTCAGCAACATCAGAAATGGATTTCAGAGACAACTCCATGTTTGAGCTTCACTCAGATAAAAAACGAGTCGCTCACAGTCAGTGTTTGTAGGTTTTCAGGCACTTTGTCTACAGCTTTCAATAAAAATCATCTCTTCCACTGACTGTGGTAACTTTTCTTAAAACTATTATCTTAGAGAGGACAACTAAACAAAACAACAACGATCAAAAAAAGTTCTTTTGTATGTCACTCTGTGCATTTTATTATCCTCTAGAACTCTAAAACAGACATAAAGAAAAGAAAAAAAAACAGCATTAATAATCTGAACTTCATAAATTACCCCCTCTGTATTCTGACACAAAGGGATATCAGTAGGCACACTTGTGGACGTGTATGATGTATTTTGTGCCGCACTCCCTCTTGTTTCATACGCCTTCTTGTGTGTCTTCTTTCTGATTCACAACTTTCAATAATCACGAGCTTCAAACCTCGAGGGCGGAAGGAAGTTCCCCCAGATTTACCGTGTGTCTCTTCTCTAACCACCTTTCTTTTGGCTGTCCAATGTTTAAAGGAGCTACGTCACTGCAACTCTAACGCAGAAAGTAATGTGCTCAATTATTTATTCATTTAGCTTTAGGAGGGGGGTATCGGAATCGTCACTTTGTGTAGATGAGTTAAAGATGTGAGAGTAGTGCCAAAAATTTGTCTCTGTCCTAAAACACTTCATATATTCCTCTCGCTGATACTGATCGGTATCGTAGGTTTAGTTGGTGTTTTAGATTTACAATTATTTTAAACAGTTTGTTAAAACGGAGGTTGTTATTGTGTGATTCATTTTTTGTTTATTCTTTGATCATTCTGTTTGTGTTTTGCAGCTGTTGTTGAAAAAAATTTTTTCCTGCTGTTCTCTTTTTTTTTCATGTAGTTGCAGTTTTGTTTTCCTAGTTCGTTCTTGCAGGATAATAGATGTAGGGGAGAGCGGGGTAAGTTGTCACACGGGTAAGTTGTCACACTGTTCATAACTCCAACACTAGAGGCTCTATCTCAAAAATGAAATAGCCACTTTGTGTGACTTCTTCTTCTATAGTCAACCTCCTGTTCACGTGGTCAAGACTGCTCTAATCTGAGGTGAGCACATCTTTTTTATTTTTTTGACCTAAACAGAAAAATAAATCACTTTAAATTTTCTTCAGTACAACTTTGTTAGGTATAGATGTTACAAATTATTATTTTACACAAAATAGAGGAGACATTAACGTGTCTTTTGATACTTCAGCTGATGTGCTATGTTGAGCTAGCCCTGACATTTAGCCAAAATTAGCATAAATGTCAGTTTGGGGCAAGTTGTCTCATTAACTTTGGGGCAAGTCGTCACATGTGACAACTTGCCCCAGTACACATAAATGCTCCAAAAAATTGTGATATTGTAGGCTAATTCATTTGTATTTGTAATAAGGCTTTTGAAGAAAGGAAGGAGAGGCAGGAATTAAGGAAGGAAGGAAGAAAGTAAGATGGTTCGAAATTATCAACGAAAGACAGAGCGTGGCAGAACACCACCTGACATTATGTTAAAGGCAGTCAGGCAGGTAAAGATGCTGAACAAATCAATCAGAAGTACAGCAAAGGATTTTGACATAAATTACCGTACTCTAACTCGGTATTGTCAAAAGATTACCAGAGAAGAAATTGAAAGTCAGACAGCCATGCCAACAACAATGGTTGGTTATACAATGCCAAGGAAGATTTTTTCCCTGATTTGGAAAAGCAGCTTGTTGAGTATATTACTAGGTCAGCTGACATTTATTTTGGTCTGTCACCAAGTGAGGTCAGAAAGCTTGCCTACCAGTTTGCTGTGGCACACGAACTGAAGTTTGTGCCTTTGTGGGCAGAAAAAGAAAAGGCCAACAAAGAGTGGTTTACAGGCTTTTAAAGCGGCATACAACATTGTCACTGAGAAAGCCAGAAGCAACTAGCCTTGCCAGGGCAAGTAGCTTCAACAGAGAGAATGTCAATGCTTTCTTTGACAACTTAGAGAAAGTGTTATGCAAATATGAGTTTGGACCAGGAGACATTTGGAATGTTGATGAAACTGGGGTCACCACTGTACATAAACCAGACAAAGTGTTGGCCAGACGTGGATTCAAACAAGTAGGGTCATTGACCTCTGCTGAAAGGGGAACCCTTGTCACACTGGCCTGTGCTGTCTCAGCCATAGGGAATAGTTTACCTCCATACTTTATTTTCCCGCATGTCCACTTCCGTGACCATTTCCTGATCAACGGGCCACCCGGCAGCAAAGGAGGGGCAAATTCCTCTGGATGGATGAAAGACACACACTTTGTTGACTTCCTGCAACATTTCAATGAACATACAAAGTGTTCAAAGGAGAAGCCCTGTTTACTCCTTTTGGACAACCACGAGTCTCATCTGTCCATTGATGGACTCAATTATGCCAAAGAAAATGGCATAATCATGCTGTCATTCCCACCCCACTGCTCACATCGGCTCCAACCATTAGACAGGTCTGTCTACGGGCCACTAAAGAGGCACATCAACAGCACGTGTGATGCCTGGATGAGGAACAACCCTGGGAAGACAATGTCTATTTATGACATTCCTGGGATTGTGGCAATTGCATATCCTCTGGCTGCAACCCCATTGAACATTCAGGCTGGTTTTAGGGTGGCTGGGATTCAACCTTACAACAGAAATGTATTTCTGGAAGCCGAGTTTGCACCATCCTACGTCACAGATCGCCCTATTCCGGACCCTGCCCTGCCAGGCCCCAGCACCAACTCTGACCTGCCAGGCCCCAGCACTACCTCTGCACTGCCAGGCCCCAGCACTACCTCTGCACTGCCAGGCCCCAGCACCAACTCTGCACTGCTAGGCCCCAGCACCAACTCTGAACTGCCAAGCTCCAGCACCATCTCTATCACGAGCTCACCCTTACCCAGCACTGCAATTACTGACAGCGGACTACCAACTCCAGAGGACATCCGCCATATCCAAAAGCTGGCCGCCAAAACCATCCAGCAAAGGATGAAAACGATGCAAATCAGCAATTCTAACCGACACGCCAGTGAAGCAGCAACTAGAAAAAGAAAGAATAAGGCTGAATCTAGCAAAAGCTGTTTCAAAAGAGAGGGACGCGAGGGGAAAAACATCTGGACCTATGAAGAACAACGCAGCTAAAAGAAGAAAAATAATTCAAGAGTCATCATCAGATGATGAAGAGTGCTTCTGCCTTGTCTGTGTGGAGCCATTTTCAAACAGTCGTCCAAAAGAGACCTGGGTAAAATGCGAAATGCAACAAATGGGCCCATGATGCTTGCACCTCAGGCCAGGCAATTTATGTGTGCCAGAATTGTGACTCTGAAGTTGAGTCTGATTAATCAGAAATAGGGCATCTGTTTTGTTCAGAGGATAAACATGTTAAGTAAAGCAAGTTATTTGCAACATTCCATTCAGTTATGATGGATTTATGTGCAAGCCAGAGAACATTTGAGTTTAAAGTTCAAACTAAAGTTTTCTTTCTATTTAATGTTTTGATTAAAATGTGTATTGGATTGAAATAATTGTTTTTTTCCAAATTCTCTTGGCATAATTGTTCAAATTTCCAGTTTTGGTTTGAATTTAACAATTAAAATCAATAATCACAATTAAGTATTTGTGTTCTTATTTTAAGATAATCTAGTGTGACAACTTACCTGCCGATGGGGCAAATTGTCACAAGTGCACATTCTCCATTCAACAGTCTACAACTCCGTAATGAGATAAGATATGAAAATGTAATGAATACATCATATGTGCCCGAGACTTCCTTCTTTCATTTGGTGAAACATTTATTACGTTGTGATGTATGGTGATCAGTAAAAGTTAGTCAGTGTGAAAAGTGTGACAACTTACCCCGCTCTCCCCTACACGACCGGGATTAATGAATGCCACTGTACGTAGCGCCTCAGCTCTGAGTCATAATGCAATGAATGATCTGTTGTCAAAAAACAGACGGCCACCGAAAAAGACACATTCATAACTGTATAACTCTGTCAAACAGGTACAAACACACATAGCCGGTGTTTGCTTTGAAGAATGAGCATCTGCTTAGTGGTTAGAAAGTTATTCAGTTTAAGTGCAGAATGAAACTGAACAACTGCAGAGACTGAATCTTGTTCCAGATTATGCTAAACACAGAAAACAACAAATGATCTTTTTTTTAAATTGAAATTATTATGTGTGGTCATAGTGGATCTGAAATTGATCTGCAATAAAGAGACTATTAATTAATTTTACACAAAAACAGTTTAAACGTTGTTCCAGTCATGTGATCTGTATTTCATCTTCAGCTCCTGTGAGAAGACAGAAAATATCCAGTGGCTTTTGTTTGTCCTTTCAATAAAGATTTTAAAACAGTTCAGAATATTAGAATATAATAATGCTACTAATATTATAGTTATAATAAATTATAATAGTTATATATATCCCCTCTTCTGTTGCATTGTTTCACACGAAGTCGTGTTACTTTTCATCCTGAAAAGGAGACCTAGACATGTCTCTTTATTCTTATACAGTTTTTATTAGTAAAGTTTTACAGTATTATATTAATATATACATATATATAAAATTTGTACTTCTTACATTAATCTTTTTTTTAATTCGTCAACTATTATTTGACATAAATAACATTCCATTGTGTCAATATACAACAAGGAACCACAAAAACGTAAATCAGAGTAACTCTATTGGCACACAGACTCTGATATCAGTGTCTATCAAAAGCTATTAGAATGGTCAACATTCCCTGAAACATTTGATACACAACAATAATCAAATCATATTGTCAGTGCTCAGTGCTGACCTCATCAGTTCAAAGATGAAACAAGCAGCATGATGAGGTCTACTGAATTCTGTTTGAGGTAGCTGACAGGAATTATCAATGAAAATGATGTGTTAATATACACCCAAAGAGTTTTTCTCTTCTTGATTGGTAAATAAAGTTCCTCATGACTCTATGTGGGAAAAAGCCTACATCAGCATAAATACTGCAAAAAAGTCAGTGCTCTCAGAGTCTACCCACTTTGCAGTGCACCCTCACAACCTCCACATCCCACCCCAGGTGGTGACAGATCAGCTTTCTCTCAGTAGGTTTGAGGTAATTTATTTTTAAAAAAATAATAAAGACAGCTTAGGCTGAAACATGTTTGAGTAAACCTCCACAAATTGTGGATCCTTTCCTATTTAGTGCATCGTTCTCAAACCCTGTCTCCAGGTTTGCTGGTAAACAAATAGCTGAGGCTGAGGTATGTGAGTGTCAGTCTCGTTGTCAACCTCTGCTAATGATAATAAAATAAGATTAATCTGAACGTTTTACTCAGTGAAACTTTCCTGCTGTTCTGCTGCTTTTCTCTGAAATTTCTGAAATACAATGCGTCATCATTAAAAAAAACAAAAAAAAAAAACAGTGTTCATTCAGTCAGTTACAAAGAGGTGATGGAAAAAAGACCTCGAGGATCTAACACTGGAATTAAGACCAGAGGGATTTACTATGGTTCTACAAAATGCTCAGAAAAATCTAACACCCCAGTCAGAGACCAAAAAAGGTTATTAGAAAGTATAACAGAAACAAATAAGGTGAGAGAGCATCTCATTGGTTAATCTTATGAATTATTGAGTTATTTCTCCAGTGCTGCTTTTTATTTCTAAAATGACACCTCCACATTAGAGCTCTGAAACTTTAAAGCCCTTAAACAACAGCGCGTTCAAATATGGCACTGTCTCATATCTAATAAGGAGACTAAAACCATTAAAGACATTAAAAAATATATATTTAATGACTCAGTATCCTGGGTAATAACCTACAAAAAAAGAAGCTGTAATTCCTGCAGGGAAAAATTATTTTGTGTTTAGCTTAGTTCCCTTTGATAAAACAAGAGTCGTGTCCAAATTCATGGGCTGCATCCTCCTGAGGACCCGGCCTTCGCGGTCTACGTGGGCTGGGTCCTCAGAAGGTCGGGTAGGCCGGAAGTAAACGGCTGTGAAATTGGACGGTCTGGCCTTCTGATTTATGTCACCGCTGTCTCGGCCGTCTGCTCCTTGCTATCTAAAATATAACAGGACACTGGCATAAATTCTCGACCATCTCACACTTCTGTTAAATCAGTTTTCTGTTTGACGTTTATTCAGCCGTGTGAAAACAAAGGAGGAACCCACTCGGGGGATTAATAAAGTTTTATCTTATTTTATCTAATCTAATAACTTTAATCTCAGCCAAACCGATTTAGTCACGAACAAATAAAACACTGAAAAAAGCCAAACAATAACATTTTTAGGTTGTCTAAGTGACTTATATATTACGTTTAACCTGAGCGAGCGAAAGTCCGCGGTGATCTGAAAATGATGTGCAGGGAGTTGTGCCGTTCTCGGCAGCTCTAGTGACCCTCGAGCTCCCGGCTAGCTATCGAGCTGGTGGGTAACAGACGTCTCCGAAAACGTCGAAGCACTTTTGCAAATATGCGATATCTTGATAAACCGAGCAGATATTTGAAGTTTACACACCCACATTCTCGCCTGAAAACATGTTAAAAGTTTATTTTGTGACCCAGAAAGATTAATAAGAGTAATTTTAAAACTTAGTAGCGACCGCCATTGCCGGAAACTGGAGTTTGGCTGGGCCGCGCTATGAATTCTGGGATATGGTGGGCCACAAAGGACACACCTGACCCATCCTTCAAATTCGGGGAAATGGAGGATGCATTTGTCGGCTGCATTCGGAGGAGTCTACGAATTTGGACAGCCTTCGGCGCGTCGCTGTGACGTAATCGGTCTACAAATGCGTCCTCAGAAGGATGCAGCCCATGAATTTGGACACCCCAGAGGTAAAACATATTCCACTAAGTAATTAATTTCACTTTATTGGACCTCTCTGGTCACACCAACAACTTAAAAAAATGTCCAGCAGACATTACAGTGTCCGGTGGATGATTAAAATCTGGCCAGGAAATCCCAGTTAATATTAACATGCCATTACAGAAAGAGGTTAACTGAAAGGGTAATCTGTAATGGGCGACTGCTAAAGTTGATAATATGGGGTACAAACATGTCAAGGAAAAAAAAAACAACATTCATCAAATTACTGATTCTAATCAAGTCTTTGTCATCAGCTGTGAGTAAAGTGCACTGATCGGTGAACTTCATAACACTAGTTTGCATTAATGACAAACAGCAAACTATTTTGATCATGTTGAGCTTTAAAACGTAGCCGCACATAAACCTTTATAAAGTTTAAACTGCTCCATAGAAGAAGATGGTTTCCAAACAGAAGCTGATACAAA
This sequence comes from Oreochromis aureus, assembly GCF_013358895.1. NCBI lineage: Eukaryota > Metazoa > Chordata > Actinopteri > Cichliformes > Cichlidae > Oreochromis > Oreochromis aureus. The sequence continues at coordinate 42,985,457 of NC_052944.1, read as the reverse complement.
AACACTTCTATGTAAACTGAAGGAGCTCCATTAGCACCAGAGTTAATTAGCAGCATATTTTTAACTCCTTCAGTACAAAAACGTAAATTTTAAAGTTGAGGTAGCATTAAAACTGTAAGAACTATAACAAAGCAGCTGTTTACCCTATTACCTTCAGTTTATGGTTAGCATTTGTGCTAGCCACACATTGTACCAATGAAAAATAAATACATTGTGTGAATAATGACAATATTGTGGTGTGAATAACAATCCAGCGAGGATGAACGAACATGTTTGACATTTGGGATAAATAGTGTTTTTGGTAAAGTGATGATTAAATTTCTCTTTTCCACATGTTTCAGTCTAAACGTAACAAAATGGGATGCAGCAAGTCAGGGTGTAAAATAATGGAAAAATAATTGAAAAAAAACAAACAAACTTGGGAATAAAAGTGCATAAGTTTGTGTTAAATATGGGAGAGTGGAGGATGATGTAAGTGTGCACTGCTCTGTGGTACAGCTCTGAGGAATTCTGACAATACTTTAAAAAACTGTCAGCAGCCTCATTACAGTCAGAGGTGACCTCAGGAGTGATCTGTAATGGGCTGCTACTTCACATAAATACACAGCAGTTATTTACAAAAGGAAAAGTACAAAAATCACCACTATAAACAAAGCTGGCACTGCATATAGGCCGTTCCTCCCTCTCCTCACTGGTGTCGATCTCTCTGCCACAGGTTTTTTGACAGCAGCTGGAAAGACATTGAACAAGCATGAGTGACAGGATCAATAAATATGAACTTCTGAGGACAAGAAATCCTAGTTCCTGGTTAATAAAGTGGAGTTTTTTGGTAGCTTAAATCAAGACCAAGCACAAGGGTTACACAACACAACTCCTTTCTTCCGTTTCCTTGGTGTGTGAAAACAATTTCCAAAAACCACAAACTGGCCACTTCACTCATTACATCTTGCTGCCAGGTTGGACCATCATTTGCCTTTAGAGTTGCCTCCTTTCTTCATGGTATAGATTTAACAAGGTGCTGGAATGAGAATTGGGTCCATGTTGACATTATGACATCACACAGTGACTGTAGATAGGTAAGCTGCACATAAATTTTGTGATTTTTTTTTAATCCAACATCAGTGTCTGACCTCACAAATGCAATTCTGGAAGAATAATCAAAAATTCCCATAAACACTCTTAAACCTTGTGGAAAGTCTTTCTTGAAGAGTTGAAGGTGTTACAGCTGCAAAGGGTGGGCTGACATCATATTAAACCCTGTGGTTTAAGAATGGGTTGTCACTCAAGTTCATATGCACGTAAAGGCAGACGAGCAAATACTTTTGGCGATATATTGTACAGCCCACTGTGATATGAAGTGGGCGGGGCTAGTGAAAAGACGCTTTCACTGTAAAGATGTTTAACCAGACAAGGCAGAAGTTACCCTCTCCATCATCAAAGCCTTTATTACTAATGTGCTAGACAAATTATTAAAAGTTTCTCACATCACACGTACTCATCTGTTATGATGATAAATGCTTGGGTACTTGCGAATGCTACCTCTGTTTCCACAGTAAGCACAGATTGAAACTGATCTCAGAGCAGTGAAAGTGGAGCCAGCAGTAGCTTGGCTAGTGCAGTAATCTCCAATTGTTTCTGTCCTTGATAAAGTTTTCACCTTACTTGTAATGACATAATTGTAACTGTAATGTGACTACTAACCTTGCTGCATTAATACATTACTGAACAATGTAATCGTATCATGTTACTTTGTGTTACAGCCAACACTGGATGACATCAAGTTAATTATTTACAATTTATGATTGTCACCAAACTGAAATTAAAAATGTCTGTTTTCTTCATTGCACTGTAAAAAATGACAGTGAAATTGACATAAAAACCATGTAAAATCCCTACAGAAAAGTATAGTAAACCCCAAAACACAGTTTTTCTGTTTCAATCACAGCTGACTTTTGTAAACTATTAAACAGAATGTTTTTGTTATATTTACAACATCAATGTGTGATCATAATCAAATTTGTTTGTTAAAACTCCAAATATTGGGAACAAAAACAGTGAAATACTTTAATACTCATAACAAAACAATTATGTTAATTTGACATGCAAATATTGTAAAAACTATAGTTTTAGTCAGTTGTTTTCAAAAATACACGAATTATATGTAAGTCACTTTACAAGTTTATACTGTAGGCCTGTACCAGACCTACTTTTTAAATGATTCATGAAATTATGCAAATTCAGATATAGGGCTAATAAAAATGTTTTCACAGAAAATGTCATTGTGAACCTGTGAGATTGCCTGTCTATTTATAGGCTATATAAAGATATACAATTCTAGTGACATTGTCGGTTTTTTAATCATTCAGGCTATTTGCAGCCTATTGTGGAGTAACCTATAAGAGATTATTATTATCGATAGCCTAAGTAACACTTCTGTTCAGTCATAATCCTTGTACTCTTTATGTTTCTTTTAATTGTAATGTGATACTTAGACTAGACTACTGTTTTTGGGTTAGGTTAGCAATGTATCATATCACAGGCTAAACAACCTAACAGTGCCTCCCATAGGATGTCTATGGTGCCTCCTCTCCACAGAGCTGTAGGCTACTGTAGGCTACTCTCTGCTGCACTGAGTGCGCCTAATTTTGAATGTGGATCTGTAGCTCGTCTCTGATTGGATAATGACATGAGGGCAGGAGGAGCAGGAAAAGAGCTCCTAGTTCATGGCTACAGCGAAAGAACCAGCAGCACGCACCATCTGCAGAGTGGAGAGAGAACACGGGAGCAGAAAACATCGAGCTTTTACCAACAATGTTTTTAGGACAAATCACAAATATACAGTTTTAATTGTTTTTTTTGAGGATCTGTGGTTGTTCATCTGAAAGTTTGCACAGTAAGTTTAACATCTAGGCTACTTTTTTCGAGACCAAATCATCACTAGCACCAGTCGATATTTAGACTAATACTTGATAACTTAGCGTTAGCATGCTAGTTCAGCTGAAAAGCACGGGCAAACTTTTAAAATACTAAAAATGATCACCTGCCTCTTTTGTAAAAAGATACTGGTCACATTAAGAGGCTATGTACAGTGGTCCCTCATTTATCGCGGGAGTTACGTTCTAAAAATAACCCCCCATAGGTGAAATCCGAAGTAGCCAGCTTTATTTTTTACAATTATTATATATGTTTCAAGGCTGTAAAACCCCTCATTACACACTTTACACACTTTTCTCAGACAGGCATGAACATTCTCACACTTTCACACGTTTCTCTCTTGTTTAAATACTCTCAAAGGTCAAGCCTTTATAGAAAAAAAAGTCCAGTATTATAGAATGAAACCAGATCAAACCCTGTTTTCAGGTCCAGAACATGGGAATAGAGCAGCTTCCAGAGAATTCGACATTAATGAAACAATGGTACGGAAGTAGAGGAAGGAAGAAGAATGAGTTGAGTAAAGTTTGACTTATCTGACTGTTTGTTTCGCTTAATGTGCCTTATAATCCGAAAAATATGGTAACTTCTACCTTCCTTTAGCATGTCCAGAAGTCCAACTTTTTGTGCGATGGTTAGCATCTTCCTCTGCCTTTTGGGTGCTACTGCAGGTGCCTTTGACGGTGCAAAATGTTTCGTCGACATTGTTGTGTTTGTTGGGGAGAAAACTTACAAACATACAGTATAGCACTTCAGCATCACACTGCTAGCGTTTGAAGATTTATGTAAATTTGACAAGCTGAACGCATTCTGTACCATACAGGAGACACGGCACGAGATTGACTGACAATAGTCACAATGCTCTGTTTAAAAAAAAGAAAAGAAAAAAAGAAAAAGCATACAAAATTGCACACAAAAAAATCCATGAAACAGCGAGGCCGCGAAAGGTGGACCGGGTTACAGCGAGGGACCACTGTACTACATTGCAGAGCGCATAGGAATGAGCCTTGTTGTCTTTTTTAAATGCGTTGGCACCAATTGTAGTCAAACATTCACCACTTACTCTGCTTTCAAGTGGCATTTTTATTGTGTGCACAATGCACCTGCACTTCAAGCTGGTCCTAAAGCTGTTGTTGCATATTTAAAATGTGCGGTTTCATTATGTGTCCACCATTTTCACACAGTGAAAGAGCAGAGGTCATATTGCAGAGTTCAGGTCTGTGCCATGTCCAGTAAGTGGTTGTATGCATGCGTTTACAAAAAAGTCATCATTTACTTCTCACATGTGGAAGCATAAAGCATGTTCTCCAGATGGTATTGATGACATGTACAATCTCGCCCTCAGCCCCCAAATGGCAGTACAGATTATTAAGAAAACACACATGAAACCATGCCATTTGCTAGTTCAGCCAGTGATACGCCAGAGAAGGATAGTCAGTCTTATCTCAGAAACATGTGTCTCTTTTACCTTAACCCTTTAAGACCTACCATAGAACCAAGTCCGCCAGAGCTTATATTGTATTTTTACATGCTGTAGTGCCATTTTTGGGAGCATTTCAAGTTGATATACATCAATACAACCATTATAGCCCAAATTTTGATAATATGTATGTATTAAGTGCATAGTAATTACATAAATTGCAAAAAAGTGCAATAAACTACAAAAAAATTGAAAATCGTTTTTGTTTTTTTAACATATATTTCTAGTTAGAGAAATTTAAGAGGCTTATCCCTCAAAACTGTAAATACAAAAAAGTTGCACAAACTAGTTTCCCACCACAAGAAATTTATTTTGAGTGTCTTCATAGTTTTATTATTGAAATACACCAATCTTTATATACTGCAGGAAAAACGAAAATAAATATTATAATGCAAATTTGCAAAGAAAAAGCAGGATGTGCATCAAAATAAACTATTTCCAGCAGTGCAATATGAGTCCTAAGCATCCCAGAAACGACACAGAAAGTCATAAAGGCAAACATAACTTTTAAAAACACCAGTATAGGCTCATAAGGCCCTGAGTGTAAAAAACTACATTTCCGCAAAATGACGTCACTTCCGGTTTCGGGCAGGTCATGGCGGACATGCGATAGTTCGGGCTGATGGACGTAGGAATTGTTACAAACAGCTGATCGGATCGGCAAAGCATGTTTCTGGAATATTATGTTTTTGTTGCTGCAAGTGCTTTTTATGCAGTTTTTGCAAAGCTATATGTGGAAGGAAACTGTGACCTAGGGCAAGCTGATAGCATAAGATGTAAGTACAACTCCTCTGGTTTCATATGCAAAAAAAAATATTGCGCTAGCTTACGTGGTTGCAGTGCTACCGGGATTTAAAAATAGTTACGCAAAATGGAGCGTCCCGCTCCGACCGGCTTTAAAGGGTTAAACTGCAAGGACAGCTGCTGATTCCTGCCTCTATTTTACAGACCACTTGGATTTGAAGGGAAAATGGCTTTTGGACTACATGACCACAGTGGCTGCTCAGATGATGTGAAAGAGGTGGTCCTGCTTCTGCTCAGCTACTTTGAAGAGAAGGAGTCCATGCTTTTCCATGTAGAAGATACATGCCTGGCAGATGACGTGCAACTAGAGCAAGTGTCTCTGACACCCACTGTTATTGTCTTTGGTAAGTCTGTTTCATAGCTCGCTCTCTCTCTTTTTAATTGCACTGTTTATAGAATGTCATGTGACTGCAGTGCTTATTAATATAACCTGTTAAATAATTTGTTCACAGGACAGTCCTGCTATTCCTTAAGAAGATACATGCTGAGTCTTGATCACAAACATATCCTCCATCTCTGCATTGTGCCTCATGTTCAGGAGCTACTATAATTTTAACATCCATTATCCATCTGAACTGGCTTCTACTCTGGAGGTTCTTCAAAAGTGAGCAAATATGGATTTCTTATTTCTCAGACCTGGACTCGTAATTGAGACCCTGGGATATGGAGTCTGGCTCTGAGGTGGCTGGAATCCAGGTCTGGCTCTGACTCTTGGCTGGGTTTGGACCTGGATTAAGACTGTTTTTTATAAAATAACAGTCTGAATCTAGGTCCAAGCCTGGCCAAGACTCAGGGCCAGACCAAGACTTAGATGACGTCTGACCAGTGATGGGAATAACGGCATTACAAGTAACGGCGTTACTAACGGCGTTACTTTTTTCAGTAACGAGTAATCTAACTAATTACTATTCCTATCGTTTCAACGGCATTACAGTTACTAACAAGGAAACGCGGTCCGTTACTATTTTTCAACAAACAGACGGTTGAAGCTGTGTTCAGCTTACCGCATCTTATATCGGCTGCATGGAAGTAGCTGTAAGTAATCTGGACGCTACAGCTTTAAGCAGCTGCGCGCTCCCGCGGACGGTAATCATGATCACTGTCTAGCACAACACCTGGAGCTAAGGAGGCAAAACAATCGCATCAGTGCTGCTGTTTGACTGAGGAAGAATAAAGTAGTCGTGGTAAGTCAATCACATGACCACTTAAAGACATAAAGCAACAAGGTGCCAGTTTTTAAATTGTGTTGATAGGCCACGTAAAACCAGAGTCATGATAAACAAGATATACGCGGCGTTTTTTCCTCAATAGTTTCGCCACGTTAGCGCTAGCAAGCACTCTCTGTTTATGAGCAAAAAAACAAAACAAAAAAAAGTTTTAGGAGTGACGGCGAGAGAAAGAGAGAGAGAGAAAGAGAGAGGGAGAAAGAGAGAGAGAGAAAGAGAGAGGGAGAGAGAGAAAGAGAGAGAGCAGGAAAAGAGAGAGAGCGAGTTTTGAGATGTGAGATTTGTGACGTTTAGCGTGTTTGGAGTGTGTAGTTAATGTGTTGTCTTGTGTAGTTAGTGTGTAGTGTTGTGGATAGTTTTGTGTTGTGTGTCAGAACAATGAGGCGACTGCTGTCTCCAGGTAGAAACAGGAGTGATACACCTGCTGCTGTCAGACCTGCAGGTATCAGGCTGTGATGTTCTCCTTTATAGTGGACAGAAATTATTTTTTTGGAGTGGCACAAATAATTTGTGTGGCATCTTATTGAAGAACAGCTGATTGTTCTTTAAATAGTTTGAAATGGTTATTTAAAAAAAGGGTAAATGGTAAATGGATGCAAATAACTTTGTTGTTTGCAAAACTTGTGCATAGGATTTTAAAATTGACAATTAATATTTGCATTTGAAGTTATGAAATATGATTCATTAAACATGTTTATGGTTGTTACAGTAAAAACATAACTTTTTCTACTGTGATTTTATGTTGTTTGTCTGATTTTAGATCAATTCTGGTTATACAGTATGACAAAATGAGAACATAACTGTAAATTCAGGCACGTGAGGTTGCGCTAAAAAGAATGATACCAAACAAGGCAAAGTAAATAGTTTTTAAAGGTAAAATGTGGAGAGAAAATCAAGAGTAGTAAAAAAAATGGCCAATTATACCCTGGACCCCAGGGGGTTAAACGTTCTTTGTTTTTTTTTTAAGTAATGCAATAGTTACTTTTCCAAGTAATTAATTACTTTTAGAATATTGTAACTCAGTTATTAACTCAGTTACATTTTTGAAGAAGTAACTAGTAACTATAATTGAATTGCTATTTCAAAGTAACTTGCCCAACACTGCGTCTGACTACCTATTACCTTTGCACTGGATTTTTAAAATGCAAAAGTGTGATTTATCACTGCAAAAGACACATGTTGTGAAGGGTGCCAATACTTTTGACCATGCAGTGTTCACTTCCCACAGCATTTTGGTTATATTTTGTCTTGAATTTGGGGAAACCAATTGTTATTCCAGTTTGGCCATGACTGTGTTTGTGTACGTATATGCTTGTACTTATTTTTTAACTGATCAATTAAAATGCTTAATATGCTTTTATATGATTTTATTCTACAGGTGTTTCTTCTCCATAAACCCAGAAAAATGAACCAAAATAGCAAGGGAATGAACCAAAATTCCCTGTTAATTTTAAAATTTATGGATCCACAATAAGCAATTATTACATGTAAAAAATACAGGAAATAATCTATGAATATACAACAATCGTTGTGTGAAATTAATCAGTTTACATATTTTGTATGTAAAGCTATCTACAGGTGCTGCTGTATTTCTTACAAGAAGTCCCTGGTAACCCCAGCTGCCAGCGTTTTCCTGTAAAAACAGCACTTTTGTACTTTTTTTTTTTTTTTTACAGTGTTGTTTTTTTTTGTCATGTATTTATTTTTGACAGTGATATAGATGCAAAAATGTCCCTTACTGAAAAGAAACACACTGATTTGGTATCCCTTAATTATCCAAGGCTAAATATTTGTTTACTATTTAGTTATTGTGCTGGATACCAACAGTGATGTCATCTTACCTGTAACATTGAGGTCACAGGTTTTGGAACTAGCTTCTTCGTTAAGGACAACGATGCAGTGATATGTCCCCGTGTCGTTGAGCCTGAGATCAGTTAAGAGACATTCAAGTCGTCCTTTCCTGGCGAGCTGTGGATCACACTGCAGTCGTCCTCTGTAGTTCTCATCTGGATACACCTCAGTACCAGTCTCACTGTTATAGAAGAAAACCCGTGTCTTCTTTTTCACATTTATGAGGTTTATTTGTAGGAAGTCAGGAGGCCTGTTGATGTCGAAATGGAGCAGCCAGGTCATTGTGATGTTACTGTTTTCTTCTGCTTGGTAGACCTCCTGTTCTGCACTCATAGTGAATTTAGTCTGACCTGCAAGAGGAAACAGACACAGAGTAAATGAAGAATTATAAAATGCAGAAAGAACTCACTAAATGAGTATAGAAACAAATAATGGACAAATTAAGCCAAACTGGGTGTTTGAACTCTTTGAAGTTTTTTTGTGTCTAATCCTAACTCTGTGTGAAAGACATGACATCCCTGATAAGGTAATCTCTAATATGCTGATTTGAATGTGAGCCCCACCCACCTACTGATTGAACACAATGCTATTAGGTGCAGCCATCCATACTAAATTTACCCTAAATGGAGAACTGTCACAATTTTTTGTTTCAGACAAAAGAGTTTTTACTTTTCAATGTTCAAAAATGGGTGATGGTCCGTCTTTACAAGGTGGATGGTAGGCTCAGTATATTATATAAAATATATATATAAAGCTACAGTGGAACCACCAGAAGATGTCTCACGGATGACAATTATCAACTTACACAAAGGTCCAGTGTCAAAAAATACAAATAAGGAGCTGAAAGCCACAATTGTTCTACTTTCGCTATTCAAGCTGTAATAATTCATTCTATACATGAAGAATAGTACAAGAGTAAATCCTGTGTAATAAATAAATAAAAGAAAATAAGAATTTTTCTAATGATTCTTATAAGTATAAGAATATTTTTGTTGACATAAAATACAAAATGTGCAGTTTTGATGCCACATCTCATATTTTCTGTAGCAGCAAACCTCTGAAAAAAATCTGTTTAATTACTGTATTAAATACCGTTCTTTTAATATATATACATATTAGAAACAGAAACATTAGCAGCTACTCACCGACTGCAGCACAGAAGAGAGTCACTGTTAATGCTGAGAGGAAGAGAGCTGTGCAGCCTGGCATTCTTCATTGAGCCCTAAAGAGTGAAACCGCAGAACGAGAACATTGAACTACATCATTATTTACAACGTTTATTAATTAAATGAGATAATCAACTCATATCACAGCTGCAGTAGATAATCAAGCATTTTATTATCTACTGCAGCTCAGATTATCAGATGTAATATGGATTTAATTCTGCTGAATGTTGTCGATGTGTTGGTGTTTTTATGCAGCAGCCCGTGTGGAAACTATATACAGTGAACAAACATGTCGGACATGTTTCTGATCTCAAGAGGTGTGCGGGTTTTAATTTCAGGCCACTGTTGTTATAACATTTAATTTAAAGCATACAAATATCAGGAAAAGCAGGAGACTTCATAACACTGGATGATGCAGCAGGCCTCTGCACAAATGTACTCACTGCCGTGTCTTTCTTTCACGACTCGGACGCAGAAGCAGCGCAGTCTCAACTAAAACAAACAAACAAACAAAAAACTTTGATCTTCCTCTCAAAAGTTTTATCCAGATATCTGCGGTAGAATCCACATTCCTGCTCATCCAGAGCTCAGACTTTACGTCAAGCTTCACATGGCTCCAAACACGGGGAAATAAATAAATGACGCAGTTTTTCAATGAGGAAAAGAACTTCCACGGCTTCCTCGTTAGTTCTGCCGAAAAGCCCTGCCCACCCTTACACACGTGCACACGTCTCCAGACCTTTTTATAAGTTTTCCCCTAATATGCATAATTACAGCTGCCCAACACACTCAATCCAACAACACCGTTATAAACTTTATCTGTATTAACTCAAAAATCTGCAACGGCGTTTGACATTTCCAATAACCACTGAGGCGTAACATGTAACGTCTCAGTGGTCCTACATCTGTTAGGAGATGGGTTGACCCGTGTTTTGCTTTTGTTTCCCGTTATGTAGCAGGCGGGTGGGGCTGTAATTCTCGGGATTTCCCTACATACTTGTGAAAAAGCCGAGTGGTAGACGTCTGTTGTCAGAGTATTGTCTGAGCCAATCAGTCGTGTTTCGTGTGGAAATCCTCCAGTAATCGAAGTGTTTTGGGATTCCTTCTCGCCTGTTTTCCTGTCACCTTGCTTCGCTGTCACCCCAGCCGTCCACAACCTGAGGATCACTTCCACGCTCGCCAGTCTTCCTTACCGTGCTTCCTTGGTTCGAAGACAAAAACATCTAATGGCTGTTGTTCGTCATTTCTATAACAATTTGAAAAGAGTTCAGAACATTAAACTAATAATATTAATAATAATATAGTTATAATCAGTGTTGGTCAAGTTACTTGAAAAAACTAATCAGTAACTAATTACTGATAAACCCCATTCTTTATCTAGCAGTGCTCTCCTGAGGTAGTTTCATTCTTGCCAATCCAAATGAGACTGTCACTGCATTATTAAGTGCTGTCAGGCAACATGCAGTCTTATTAGGTCTAACTAGATGACAGTGTTTCTTTTTAAGTTGCAATCGCTTTGCCTTTTATTCCAGTTTAGTTTTAGCTGAATCATTATGTTTAAAAATCAAATGTAGAGTAGATTTTGGTAGATACCAGTTTTATCAGTTTGCGCACTGACACATTCATATTCCAAGCACGCATTTAAAACGGTGGCTCCTCCCTTTCTGTAACCGTTGTCATGGTGATTCATTGATGTTTCATTGATGGTTTTCTTTCTCATGCATGAGGTTAACTAAGGGTGAAGATATTTAGAGTAGATTAAACTAAAGTTGGTCAGCTTTTCTGAAGCCAAAAACATACTGCAGACCTTTAAGGTGGCTGTAATAAACAATTAAAAAAAATCTCTTGACCCAGCTTATTATTAATAGCTTATTATAAAATAATCTTCAACCTTCCTTTTATCTCAAAAATTCTTGAAAGATTAGTTGTAAAACAACTTATTGATCATCAAATGATCTTCTGATGGCCTCTGACAGTGGACTCATCTCTGTGGGAGTCCTGTTATAACTCAGTGTAGCATTCAATACTATTGACCATAATATTTTATTATAGAAATTAAAACGTCCTGTTGGAATCAAAGGTCTGACTTATAAAGTCAATTTTTTTGTGTCATCTTCACAAAATAAGGTTAATTATGGAGTCCTACAGGGTTTCAACAAGCACTTCTGTGTCTGTAATCTGTGTGTTGCAGGGGATTTGTGCGCACACACCTAAGGTTCTGTAAGAGAGCAAAAGGAAAGTCACAAATATGTTTAGACATATGTTTGCACAGGAAATAAAAATCATTCGATTTGTAAAGCTAAACTTAAAAACTTTTGATTAAATCACAATTCAGGTTTGGATGTACACGTTTGTAAAATAAATGTTCACACACCAGTGTGTGAATGGGTGAATGACTGGATATGTAAAGCGCTTTGGGGTCCTTAGGGACTAGTAAAGCGCTATATAAATACAGGCCATTTACCATTTACCATTTTCAGTGTGGAGAAATTGCTTTGTATTATATTGTATATGTGTCATCAAAAGTTACACACACTGTACACATTTGTGCATATTAGCTTATGAACAGAGTAACAAATTACTTCCTCCTGGGAGGAATGAAGTAATGTACTGCATTACTTATAAGAAAACTGTTCTGCATAATACATTACTTTTTTTGAGTAATGACCCCAACACAGATCACGACAAAGAGGGGAAATACCTCCAACAGAAATGTTTCACTATTCAACATGCAATTAATTTGCATGAATGTAATGACTTTAAATTTTAAACAAATATAAGGATGAAGAAAACGGGGTTAACCCAGGATGGTAATGTTGTTGATGATGGTGTTTTAGTTTGTTTGTTTCGTAATTTGTGAATCTGTAAATTTACACATTTTGTCTTGATTTATATGAAAAAAAACTTTACTGTTTGTTTGTTTGTTTGTTTTGTATTTTTTGTTTTGTTTTGCTTTGTGTGTTTGTTAAATTAAAGACTGAAAGAAAATTAAATGAATGAGAGGTAAAACCTGAGGGGGTAGTGCCAAATAAGTGTGTACTTCTGCCTGCTCCTCTTCAAACAAAAGAATGGAATGATATTTTTTAATGATGATGAATGTACATATTTGAAATAAAAATGGCGTCTACATCTCTGAGGACCTCACCTGGTCACTGAACACCACACAGCTGGTCAAGAAGGCTCAGCAGCAGCTGTATTTCCTGAGGAGGCTGAGGAAATTTGGGATGTCGGCCAATATCCTCAGCAGGTTCTACAGCTGCATTGTGGAGAGCACCCTGACCAGCTGCATCACTGCATGGTACGGCAGCACTACTGCTATGGACTGCAAACGCCTGCAGAGAGAGATAACAACTGTGGAGAAGATCACCAGGACCCCACTGCCCTCTCTGCAGAGCATCTACCATCGCAGAGTCCAGAGGAGAGCTGCCTCCATCCTCAAAGACCCCACACACCCCCAACACGGACTGTTCACACTTCTGCCCTCGGGATGAAGGTTCAGAAGTGTGAAATCCAGAACATCCAGACTCAACAACTTCTTCTTCCCCACTGCTATCAGATTCTTGAACAGCTGACCTATTTTTGAACAGTAATAATAATTTTTATTTATTATTAATAACATCAGGTCATCCTGCATATTAAGCTACAGCTCTTTTGCACACATCTCTGTTTCACACTTCAATATTTTGCCTCCTTTTCTGTCTTCATTTATTTATTTGTATTATTTGTATTTTATCTGTTCTATTTCTATTGTATATATTAACCAGCATCTGAGGGTGGACACCAAAGAAAGAATTCCATTGCTCAGAGAAATGCCTTTTTTCTTTGGACACATGACAATAAACACTTTGAATCTTGAATCTTGAAACAAAGTATATTTTATCAAAGCAATAATAAATGAATTAATCTACATAGAACAGTCATTCAGTTCAGTTCACTTCAGTCAACTCAAGACATTTCACACTGTAAGGTAAAGACCCTAAATACTGGAGACAAAACTTCAACAATCAGATGAGCCCCTATGAGCAAGGACTTGGTGACAGTGGGAAGGAAAACTCCCCTTTAAACAGGAAGAAAATTTGGACAGAACCAAGCTCAGGGAGGGGCGACCATTTGCCATGACTGGTTGGGGATGGGGGCAAGAAGAGAACAAAGGAGAGCATAGAGAGACACATTAATGACATGCAGCAGTGGTGAGTAAAGAAAAGAAAGAAAAGCGTGAATGAGAAGAAACGGTCAGTGCATTATGGGAGGTTCCTCAGCAGCCTGAGACTATTACACCAGGACCAAGGTTCAGGGTCAGCTGATCTAATGAAAATAGCAATGAAAATGTATGCATGCATCCTAATGATATTACCCAAGGGAAGCATGTATAATGCATATAAAACTTCTTAAATCCCTTTGCAGCCAGAATGGAAGAAGTGCAGCAGAAAGGTCTGTTCACATCTGATGTAACATATCAGCCAGTTAATCCAGTTAATCCAAAGACACAAAAGGAACACATGAATTAGTCAGACATCAGATATTTTGTTTTCTTTATTTTCATCCTCACTGTAAATCTGTTTCACACTTACCAATGCACCAAATTCAACTTTCGGAAACATATTAACTTATTATTTATTATTCTCCCTCACAGTGAACTTGTTAATTATTTTGTTCATATTTTTAGAGTTTTTGGTCTCTGATAAAAAAGAATTATATGCAGAAAAGTAAAAGTTCTTTGAAACAGATATAAATATATACACATTACAAACAGTAACATTAGGAAACTCTTCAGAAGACCAATTTGGGGAGGCAGGTGTGTGTGTGTGTGTGTGTGTGTGTGTGTGTGTGTGTGTGTGTGTGTGTGTGTGTGTGTGTGTGTGTGTGTGTGTGTGTGTGTGTGTGTGTGTGTTTGTTTGTTGGGGGGAAATGTAAAAATTACACCAACTGTTATAGAAAATGTAAAGCCAAACAACAAATTTAACGTCAAAATCTAAAAAAAAAAATATTTTACAGTTAGAAATGAGAACTTGACATAAACAAATGGTCATATAAAATAAACTTACAACTTCTATTGTAGCTATAAATTTAAACATTTTTTAAGAGTTTGTATTTAGTGCGTTTAAAAACATCTGTGTGGCTTATTCACTATGTCAGCTTTCTATGGTTTTAAGGATTTTGTAAAAAACAAAACAAACAACTTTAAAGGAGACGTATTCTGCTCATTTCCAGCTTCATAATGTTAATTTTAATTTCAATTCAATTTTATTTGTATTGCACCAAATCAAAGGTCATTTCAAGGTGCTTTATATTGTAAGGTAATAACCCTACAATACTACAAATAATGGGTGTTAATGCATGATTTACAATCCAAAATAATCTTTATCTTAGACCAGATCATGGTGCAGCCCCTTAGCTCATCCTGTGTTGGAAACCAGATGTTTTAGCTCCTCCCCTTTGAGTCCAACTTAATTTAAGTAGCTGCCCCTTATAAACAGAACATTTCAACAGTAGGTGGGTGGGTCAGTCTGAAGCCTGTATTTTTGGCTCAAGGAGATTACTTATACATATACTGGCCTCATTTTCTGAAACTTTGGCCATGTCTAACATGAACATTCGTCACTACAACATTACATAAGGAAAAGCAGAATAGATCCACTTTAAAAATACAAGATGAAGAACAAAAAAATAAACTTATGAAAACATGAGAGCTAACTAAATTTGCATGTATAGTGATCTCAGTGTGTCATTATACAAGAGAGAAACAGTTACAAGACAAACGTGAATCAGAGAATAACTCTTTTGGCACACAGACTCTGACCTCTGATACTGATAGTGTTTTTCAAACTGTAGGTGAGGTTTTCACCTTTAGTGCTTTGTAACATATTCATGAAAATGATATGTGGTAATATGCACCAAAAGAGTTTTTCTCCTTTTCATTAGTAAATAACAGAGTTCCTCCTGGCTCAGATTTTACATTTGGATGGTACTACATGCATAAGCAGACAGTCTTATCCAACCAAAGTTAAAAGAAACCAATTCTCACTATTTGGTGAACAGAACTTTGGTAAAAACTGTTTCCACATAGTTTGAATACAATTTATTTTTTTTTTTTTTTTTTTCTTGGCTCTGAGAAGAGAGAAAAAAAATGTGCATAACCCCGCACTAACACAAACACTAAAAAAATCAGTGCCTTCAGAGTCTACCCACTTTACAGTGCACCCACATCATCTCCACACCCCAACAAAACTGATGACAGATCAGGTGTCAGTCAGTAACGTTGATGCATTTTATTTAAAAATAATAATAAGGCAGCTTAGGCTAAGGTATGTTTGGGTAAACCTCCACAAATTGTGGATTGTTCATTTCCCATGGAGTGCATTGCTGTTAAACCTTGCCTCCAGTTTTGCTGATAAACATACATCAGTGAGTTAATGAGAGGTGATGGAATAAAGGCTTTGCTCATTCAAAGAAGAAACTGTAACCATGAGTGGAAGAGGCAAGGGTGGCGGCAATGCCTAAGTTTTTCCCTTCCCTTCCGCTTTACAGCCCTTGTGTTTAAACATGCCCCCCTATGTACCTCTACCCTATGCCTCTAAATTTGGCAATCTATGGGTGAGGCTTAAATATGTTGGAAGTAACGATCCACCTTCTCGTGATTATGTGGCGGAGGAACTCCTTTTCCAATCTTCTTGGGTAAACCCGCAGGACATCTATTCTTTCATTTCTTTACCCAATAGAAGAGAGTTCGAGTTGTGCTTCCTCCAAGAAGCCCCCTTACGACGGTTCTTGGAAATTCATCATGCCAACTTAAATCATCCTAAGTGGAAGGAATGGTCTGTAGAATCTTCAGTGCAGCTAGAAGTTACAACAATTGTGGTGAAGTTTTGGACAGGAAGAGTTCCAGACCAGGACATTGAACTTTACCTACAAAGGTACTGTGAAGTCTTACAACCTCCCGTTAAGCCGGTTGATAAATTCGGCTTATGGTACGGAGTAAGGAAATTCAAGGTACGAATGCGGAGAGATGAATCAGGTCATATTGTTTCCATCCCTAACTCCATCTCTCTGGGCCCTTTTAATGGGCGTATCATATATCCTGGACAAGCAAACAGATGTTTCATCTGCCAAGCACTAGACCATTAGGCAAGAGACTGCCCTACCTTTAAGTGCTGGAAATGCGGGGAGTTGGGTCATAAAGCTAAAGAATGCCAAAATGACAGCGAGTGTTCTCTGTGCGGACTGAAGGGTCACACCTTCTTTAAATGTCCCAAATCCTTTGCAAATATAACTAAAGCCCCCCAACAGCCCTCCACGAGTGCTCTTTGTACAACCTTTCCATCCACCTCAGCGCTGCCAATAGCTGCAAATCCAACCTCGCTACAAGAAACGCTCTCATATGGAAATGTGTCCTTAACAAATCCATTGGCTGTCCCTGAAGCTGTTTCAGGACAAGAACCAGGCAACCGTATCTCGACAAATCTTCCAGGAGTAACAGAGCTGCAGACAAACGATAACATCATAGAGGAAGATTTGACGCCCTTAAGACAACTTAAAGAAATAACAGCAAAAAGTAAGGAAGAATCGGAAGACCAACCCTTCTCAGAAACTTCTGAGGTGGAATATGAGAGCGATGACGATGACGAGCGAAGGGAAAGCGAGGAAGAAAATTCATCGGAAAGCTACCTAAGTGCAAGTGATAGTGAAGAATCACCCATTTCGACTCCTGTGGAGATTTCTCCTACGGATATCCCAGCAAGACGAGATGAAGCGGATACACAAACAGGGATTTTTCTAAACAAACAGCATCCCGCAATGGAGGAATTGGTCAACGAAACAACGAAAGGAGGTAGGAAA
Source organism: Oreochromis aureus (assembly GCF_013358895.1). NCBI lineage: Eukaryota > Metazoa > Chordata > Actinopteri > Cichliformes > Cichlidae > Oreochromis > Oreochromis aureus. The sequence goes on along the minus strand of NC_052944.1, from coordinate 42,968,163 downwards.
AGAAGTGTCTCGACGACGTCTTATAGCAAAGACAAGAGAAAAGACGATCGATCCAGCCCTCTGCAAGGTAATGTTGAATCTACAATGTTCCCTCTCTCTACCGAGTAACCTTCTACTACATAAATATGAGTACTCTTAAAATAATAACATGGAATGTTAGAGGGTTACAATCAGAAAGACTAAGAAAGAAAAAAGTGCTTTTTCTGCAAAAACTAGACTATGATATATTGTGTTTACAAGAATTAAGATTGAAAACCAATGAAGATATTGGAGAGCTGAATAAATTATGGGGTCCAAGCCACTCAGTAATCTCAATAGGGGAAGATAGTGCAGACGGGGTGGGCTTTTTCTTCAAAAACACTCATGTGAATATCATAAAGAAAAGAGATATAATACCTGGACAGCTTTTACTTGTGGATTGCCATTATGATGGTCAAAAGTTCCGGTTAATTAATGTATATACCGCACCCGAAAGAACAAAGAAAATGCAATTGCTAAAGAAAATGAGACATTTGTTAGAATGTGGGTTTAATACTGTTTTATGTGGGGATTTTAATATGGTTACGGAAGAGAACGATAGGATTGCTAGTACGACCTTCAAAGAGTCCAGGGAAGGCAAACTACTGACACAAATATGTAAAGATGCATCTCTTAGGGATTTATATAGGATCTTAAATCCTCAGACAACTCTTTACAAGGTTTGACTCGTCCTCTAAAACTAGAATAGATAGAATTTATATATCTCCTGAAATTTCAGCTTTAAGATATAATGACTTCGTAACTGAGTTCTCTGATCATAAGGTAGTCAGAGCTACGATTTTGTGTGGCACTGACCCCCCTTCCACTTATTGGAAATTAAATACGAGCTGCCTAAGTGACGGGACACTTGTTTTGGAATTAAAGGAAGAAATTAAGAAAGTTTTACAACTTAAAAAACTCACAACATCTGATATACAATTGTGGGAGATACTGAAAGAACGGATGAGAAATTTTTTCAAATTTAAATGTAGAGAAATAAATTATGCAAAAAATATGAAGTATAACGAACAAGTAAATCAATATATTTATTTGAAGAATAAAAAAAATTAGAAATGAGGATGAAGAGAACCAGATTGAGGAGCTTAAAGTTAGTATTGAAAAAGTAAATAACGAAATATTATTTAATATACAAAAATCTATGGGAGGTGATATAAATGGAAATAAGGACTATATGATCGGAGCTAACCAAAAGAAACGTAATAATGATTTTATTTCCTCTATAAGAGATGTTGGAGGAAACTCCTTTGTTAATGAAGTAGATAAAAGGCGAGTTATCAGAAGGCTATGTTCTCAAATGTTTTCTCCGTTATCTACAAAAACAAGTGCAGTAGAATCCCTGTTAAGTAAAATAGAGCCCTTAGACTCTATCCAATATAACTCACTTCTAGGAAATATTACTAAAGATGAGGTAGAATGTGCGGTCAGTCAGTTAAATATGAACAAAACCCCTGGTTTAGATGGGCTCCCGTCTGAATTTTATAAAATAGTAGTGAATGAAATATCTGAATTTTTAGCCACTGTTTTTAATGAAGGCATTCATAAGGGAACATTGGGTGACTCCTTTTACAATGGGGTAATGTGTTTGTTATATAAGAAAGGGGAAAGAGATGATATAAATAATTATAGACAATTAACAATAATGAATGTCGATTATAAGATATTTGCTAAAATAATCATGAATAGGTTTGAGGAGGTATTAGAGAAAATTATAGAAAAAGAGCAAACATGTGCTATAAGGGGTCGTTTGATGTGGGATAACTTATGTACTTTGCGGGAAATAATTTATAGTAGAAAAGACACAGAATTTTTTATTTTAAGTCTCGACCAAAAGAAAGCCTTCGATTACATCTCTCACTCCTATTTGTGGGAAGTTATGAAAGCCTACAATATGCCTGAAACCTTCATCTCTATGATTAAATTATTATACAAAAAATCCCTTGTCCAGATTAAAGTAAATGGAAGACTGACCAAACCCTTTAGAGTTGAATGTGGAGTGAAACAAGGATGTCCTCTAAGTGCAGCTCTATATGTTTTAGCAATAAATCCGTTACTCAAAATAATAGTGATAGCCGTTTTACTGGATACGTCCTAAACAACCTATACAAGGTGACAGCCCTTGCTTATGCGGATGATGTCTCAGTAATTATTAAAGATCAAAAGGAGCTATTGATACTTAAGGAGTTGTTAACAAAATATGAACAAGCCTCCGGTGCCAAACTAAACCAGGAAAAGACTGAAGGAGTGTGGTTCGGACAAAACTCAAAGGAACCTGTAATTGAATTAAAAACTAACAAGGAGATGAAGATTTTAGGTATTTGGATTTCTAAAAATGATCCATGTCTTTTGAATTGGAAAAAGAAAGAGAGTGAAATAGAGAATGAAGTAGCGAAATGGGACAACAAAAATACAAACTATAAAGCGCGTGTGAATATTGTGAAAACACATGTAGTCTCAAAGTTACTTTTCCTAGCTACTGTCTTTCCCCCTCCTCAGAAAACTGTTATTAAATTAAGTAAATTGTGTACTAAATTGATTTGGGGGACAAACGGCGAAGTAACGCAGAGGAAATTGATGTACAAAGGAAAAGAAAATGGAGGATTAGGAGCGCCAGATCTTGGTATCATTTTGATGATTCGCTTTTTGAAAAATGTATACAGCGCATTAGAGCGAAGCACCCACTGGATCCAAGGGAAGAAATCCTTGTGGAAAAAAATGAAAGGGAGAGCCCGAACGGGAGTGCCATACTTTAAACTTGTGTTCGGAGATTTAGTAGATCAGTGGAAACTGTGTGGTTTAAATCTTTTACAATTAAATTCAAAACAAATATATAATAAAATTAATCTTAAAAAAAAAAAATGATGGTATGATACAATATAAGTTTGCTGAAAAAGAAGAAAATCAGAAAATAGTTAAAAACATATATGACAAAGTAATATCCGAGAACATGAGAGATACAGTGTGGCTTATCTCTGTCGGACGTCTCCCAGTAAGAGCTGTGGTTCAGTGGAGTTGTTTCGTTACTACAAAGAAATGCCCTATGGAAAATTGTGATGAGGACTAAACTCTTGATCATCTGTTGATATCATGTTACAGGACGGTTGAAATAAGACAGAAGATGGATAAACTCGGATTTGATATTGAAAATAATACAAAAGCAGTAAGATATGGTTTGTTTAAAGAAAAGATGAGTGAAAATAAAAGAAGATTATTTTGCTTGGTGATGTGCATTATAAATGTACACATATGGAAAACAAGGGCTAAAGGGGTTATAGAACAAAAAATGATAAGTAGTTCCGTAGTATGTAAAAATATTGTAGCGGACTTGAGGAGGAGGAAAACTATAGATATGAACCTATGTAATGTCTTGCCGTGGGAGTTTTTATCCTTGTAAAATGTAAAACATGACATGAATAATCTGTGCATGATGTTTATATTGTGTGAATTTGTAATTGTAAATTTTGATATTTAAATAAAGTATTTAAAAAAAAAAAAAAGCAAGGGTGGCAACGCCTGAGTTTATCCCTTCCCTTCTGCTCCTATTGTGCCCAGTGTCAGAGTCTATCATGCCGCCTTATACACCTGCACCCTATGCCTCCAAGTTTGGCAACTTATGGGTCAGATTGAAATATGTTGGAGAAGGAGAACTTCCCACCAGGGATTTTGTTGCGGTGGAATTGCTTTTTCAGTCCTCTTGGGTAAATCCTCGTGACATTTATTCCTTCATCTCCCTCCCAAACAGAAGGGACTTCGAACTGTGTTTTTTCCAGGAAGCTCCTCTTCAACGTTTCATGGAGATTGTTCTTTCAAACTCTAGCCAACCAAAATGGAAAGAGTGGACGGTAGAATCATCTCTTCAAATTGAAATGACCACACTAGTGGTCAAATTTTGGACAGGAAGAATTCCTGATCATGACATCGAATTATATTTGAAAAGATATTGTGAGGTGTTACATCCACCTATTAAACCGGTGGATAAATTCGGCCTGTGGTATGGGGTTCAGAAGTTTAAAGTTTGTCTTTGGAGAGATGAAGATGGACATCTCATCCATATCCCCAATTCCATCTCCCTGGGCCCGTACAATGGTTGAGTTATCTATCCCGGTCAAGCGGCTAGATGCTTTATTTGGCAAGCTTCCGATCACCAGGTAAAAGAAGGTCCCACGATCAAGTGCTGGAAATGCGGAAATCTGGGACATACAGCTAAAATATGTAAAAATGAAAGTGAATGCTCTCTTTGTGGTCATAAAGGGCATACTTTTTTCAAATGTCCGAGATCATATGCAAACATAGCTAAGAATCAACATCAATCTCTTTCTGCTTTTGAGACATCTGGTCTACAGCAGACAGCAGGAACTCTAGAACACTCTAATGAGGTCCGTTTGATTGTGACTCAAGCCCCAGCAGAAGAACAAATGCTTCCAGAACAATCAGGAAACCTTCCAGAAACTGAGTCTCAAGTGTCTCCTCCGATTGTACATAATGCAACCATCACAACAGAAGGATCTACTGAACCGGCTGTACTGGAGGAGGAGGAGCATCTGGATCTACACTTAGAACAGCAAGAAAGCGGGGAAGGTTGTGAGGAGGAGCAAGTAGACACACGGGATACAAATGGATCTAACTCAATATCATCAGAGATTGTCAGTGAGAATCACGCCAACAAGGAAGAAAAGGATGATGAAAGCGATGAGGACATCACATCTGAAAGGTATGAAAGCGCGAGTGAGAGTGAAGGATCTCCTGGGGAAATACCAATGGGAAATATTACAGTAAGCCATGATGACGATCTGACGGAAGCAGAGCTACGGTGGGCAGTTTTTTCCAATAAGGATCACCCTGCAATGGGTGAGCTGATTAATGATTCCCCTAGTGTATGCAGAAAGAGGAGTGTCTCTGTAGTCTCCTATAGTAGGGAGAAATGGAAAGACGTCCAACCCAGCCCTTCGTAAGTAATTTGCTTTACACTAATCTCGAATATAAGTCTCCTCAGAGTACTAACCTGGAATATTAGAGGCTTACGGTCAGAAAGATACAGAAAAAAGAAGGTTGATTATTTATTAAAGCTAAATTATGATATCCTCTGTCTACAAGAGATGAGACTGAAAAGTGACAATGATATATCTGCCCTAACTCTAATGTGGTGTCCGGGGCACTCTATAGTTTCAATCGGGGAGGATAAAGCAGATGGAGTTGGTATCTTCTTTAAAGACTCAAATGTGAACATAATCAAACGAAGAGACATTATTCCTGGAAGACTTCTTTTAGTTGACTGTTTTTATCATGGACAGAAGATGCGGATCATTAATGTTTATACTGCACCTGAAAGGACAAAGAAAATGAGGCTGTTAAAAAAAAATGAAGCAGCTCTTGGAAGTGGGTTTTAATGTAATAATATGTGGCGATTTTAATATTGTAACAGAAGAGAGTGATAGAGTTGCTACAACGCCTTTTAAGATCAATCGTGAAGGTAAATTCTTAGAGCAAGTCTGCACAGATGCTTCCCTCAGAGATTTTTATAGAATAATACATCCCACTAAGATTCATTTTACTAGGTTTGACACAAATGTCAAAACTAGAATAGATAGGATCTATATTTCTTCTTCAATACGTGCCCTGTATTATGATACCTATATGACTGATCTATCTGATCATATGATTGTTAAAGCTACAATGCAGTGTAGTCTCGACTATCCTAAAAGTTATTGGAAATGAAATACGGCGTGTTTGAGGAACTTAGCATTAACACAAGAACTAAAATGTGAAATTAAAAAAATGTTGCAATTAAGAATTCTGGTAAGTTCTGAGATAGAACTGTGGGATTTGCTTAAAAGCCGGCTGAAAGATTTCTTCAAATTCAAATGTTTGGAGCTAAATCATGCTAAGAATATGAAATATAATGAAGATGTAAAAACATATATAAGTTTAAAATGTAAAAAAAAAAAGAAATGAAGAAGAGGAACATCAGATGGAGGAGTTGAAAAAAGGAATAGAATTGATAAATAATGAATTATTATTTAATATGCGGATAACAACAGGGTGTGATGGAAATGGAAACGCTGATTTTGCGATTGTCTCTGGTCAGAGGAGACGTGGTAGCAACTTTATCCCCTCTATTAGGGACGGTAGTGGAAAACTAATTGTGAAAAAAGACACGCTATCAGAGAGCTATGCTCTTCCATGTTTTCGGCATTACCTTCAGACAGCAATGCTCTACGATCATTGTTAAATGTTATTGAACCTCTTGAGCCTTCAGCTTTTGGTCCACTCCTAGGGGTGATAAGAAAAGAAGAGGTCGTGGCTGCTATAGAGCAACTGAATAATAATAAAACTCCAGGTCTAGATGGTTTCTCAGCTGAGTTTTACAAGTTGGGTATAGAGGAGGTAAATGAACTTTTAACCTCAAGCTTTGAATTTAGGACTTGAAAAAGGAGTATCATGTGACTCTTTCTATTATGGTCTGATGTGTTTATTATATAAAAAAGGTGATAAAAGTGACATAAATAATTATAGACAATTAACAATAATGAATGTTGATTAGGTGATTAGATTGGAAGATGTATTAGATAAAATTATTGTGAAGGAACAGACATGTGTCATAAAGGGTCGCCAGATGTGGGATAATCTGTGCACCCTGAGAGAGGTAATATACTCCAGAAGAGACTCTGACCTTTTTATTCTTGGTTTAGATCAAAAGAAGGCATTTGATTATCTTTCACATTCGTATATATGGGCAGTAATGGGCAGATGCCATCGCCACAGCCCTCCACGCTGTGCTGAGTCACCTAGAGCAGCGGCAGAGCTACGTCCGAATGCTCTTCGTGGACTACAGCTCAGCCTTTAATACAATCATCCCGGACATCCTCATCACCAAAATGGTCACTCTTGGCCTCCCTCCTCTCACATGTGCCTGGATAAAAGACTTTCTCACAAACCGGCCCCAGACTGTAAGACTTGGCCCTCATCTGTCCTCCACTCGCACACTGAGCACCGGCTCCCCACAGGGCTGTGTGCTGAGCCCCCTCCTGTATTCTCTCTACACCCACGACTGCAGTTCGACCCACAACAACACTCTCATCATCAAGTTTGCTGATGACACCACGGTAGTCGGACTCATCTCAAAGGGAGACGAGGCAGACTACAGAGAGGAAGTCCTGAAGCTGGCAGCCTGGTGTTCAGAAAACAACCTGGCACTGAACACTAAGAAAACCAAAGAGCTCATTGTTGACTTCAGGAGACACAGCACTGACTTGGCCCCCCTTTACATCAACGGGGAGCGTGTGGAGAGGGTCCACACCTTCCGGTTCCTTGGTGTCCTCATCTCTGCTGACATCTCCTGGACAGAAAACATCTCAGCGGTCGTCAAGAAGGCCCAACAGCGGCTGCACTTCCTGAGAGTCCTCAGGAACTACAAGCTGAACTCCAACCTGCTGCTGACCTTCTACCGCTCGTCCATTGAGAGCCTGCTAACCTACTGCATCACGGTATGGTACGGCAGCTGCACCAAGGCGGATAGAGTGAGGCTTCAGAGTGTGGTCAAGACAGCACAAAAGATCATCGGCTGCCCTCTCCCCTCCCTGTTGGACATTTATTCCTCCCGCTGCCTCAGCAGAGCAGCAAACATTATCAAGGACAGCTCCCACCCTGGTTTCAACATGTTCAGCCTGCTTCCCTCAGGGAAGCGCTACAGGTGCATCAGCACAAAAACCCACAGACTCAAAAACAGTTTCTTCCCCAAAGCCATAACCACCCTGAACTCACACATGCACCGATAACACAGCCCCCCACTTCCCACTTCCTCTTTGGACCACCACTGTGCAATACCAATTCTATGTGCAATAACCCAACTGTATATACACAACACTATTTATTACATATTACTTTTTTTAAAACCGGCTTGTATATTTGTACATTTTATATATCTTTTTCCCTATGTTAATACTGCCCATATGTATATAGCGCTGCAGAACTGTACCCCCCCCCAGCATGTTTGCACTGAGTAGGAGATGCTCTGTATCTCATTGTACAACTGTATAGTGACAATAAAGGCATTCTATTCTATTTTATTCTATTCGAATGAAGGCCTATGGGATGCCGGACAGTTTTATCACAATGGTGAAATTGCTGTACAAGAAATCCATCATACAAGTCAAGGTAAATGGAAGTTTGACCGAACAATTCCATGCTTCGTGTGGAGTGAAACGGATGCCCGCTAAGCGCTGCTTTGTATGTTTTAGCCATCAATCCTTTATTGAAACTAATCAATAACGATTCTAATATTAAAGGATACTGTTTAAGTGACGGCTATAGAGTGACAGCCATGGCTTATGCCGATGACGTTACAGTTATCATTAGGAATCAGGACGAGTTAGGTAGGTTATTTTTTCACCTCAAACAATATGAATTGGCATCAGGGGCAAAATTAAATCAGGAAAAAACCGAAGGAGTGTGGTTTGGTTCCTCGTTACAAAAACCGAAAATAAACATACAAGTAAATGATGAAATGAAAGTCTTGGGAATTTGGATCAACAAAGGAGACCCCTGTTTGGTAAATTGGTCTAAAAAGGAATGTGAAATTAAAGAAGAAGTAGCGAAATGGGAAAATAAAAACACCAATTATAAAGCGCGAGTTAATATAGTTAAAACCCATATAGTATCGAAACTTTTTTTTCTCGCTACGGTTTTTCCTCCCCCTCATAAAACAATTATGCTTTTAAACAAATTGTGTGTTAAATTAATATGGGGAACAAATCGAGAGGTAACGAAACGAACCTTGATGTATAAGGTAAAGAGTGTGGTGGATTGGGTGCGCCAGATCTCCGCATCACTTTGAGAATTCCGTTTATTAAAAATGTTTTTAGCCCTCTTAATAGGGAAGCTCCGTGGATTAGCGGTCATGTAGCACAATGGGAAAAATTAAAAGGTAGGGCTAGATCAAATATACCTTATTATAAGCTTCTTTTTGGTGACATTACAGAGCAGTGGAAAGATCTTGACATTAATTGGACACAAACATGCACTAAACAAGTATATAATATAATTAATAAAAAAATTAATGAAGGACAGATAAAATATAAGGACGTGGGCGTAGGAGAATACCCGATAATAGTTAAAAATGTTTATGATAAACTAATTTCTGAAAACATGAGAGACACGGTTTGGTTGATTTCTGTCGGACGTCTCCCGGTTAGAGCCGTGGTTCAGTGGAGCTGCTATGTCACCACTAAAGAATGCCCAATGTCACAATGTACCGAAGATGAAACCCTGGAACATTTACTGTTATCCTGCTACAGAACGGTAGAGATCAGACAGCAAATGGCTAAAGCGGGGTTTGATATTGATAATAACATAAAAGCTATAAAGTATGGTCTGTTTAAGGAAAAAATGTATGACAATAAAAGACGCCTTTTTTGGCTAATCATGTGCATTATCAATACCCACATTTGGAAAACAAGAGCCAAGGTGGTCATTGAACAAAAGATGATAGATAGTGTGGCTGTTTGTAAGAATATTTTTGCAGACTTGAGGAGGAGGAAAACTCTAGAACAGAAAAATAATAGTCCTTTACCTTGGGATCTTTTAAAGATATGAATAATGTTAAAATGTTTGAGTATGATTTTGGGAAGGTTAACTGAAATTTTAGTTTCATGTATTTGTTGTAAAATATCATGTGTATTGCCATATATTTTGATGCAAAGTTCTTATGTGTTGCTTTGTTATGAATTGCCATGAATTTTGAAAATAAAGGCTTAAAAAAAAAAAAAAAAAAAAAAAAAAGAATAAAGGCCTCACAGTGAAACAACACACAGATCTAACACTGGAATTAAGACCTGAGAGATATAATATGGACCAGGTTCAACATAGCCTGACTTTCTTTATGTTAGCTTGTTTAAAGAAATCTAAAACCCCGGTCAGAGATGAAAATTTTTATTTTAAGTTATTAACAGCAACATATAAGGTGACATATAACCCACAAAAAGAGGAAGCTGTACTTCCTGCAAGGAAAATGATTTTGTGTTTAGCTTAGCCCCCTTTGATAAAACATGAGGTAAAACATATTCCACTAAGTAATTAATCTCACTTCATTGGACCTCTCTGGTCACACCAACAACTTAAAAAAAACCTTCATTTCACAGAGTCTGGTAGAGGTTTGACTGCTGGCCAGGAAATCCCAGTTAATATTAACATCAGCCTCATTACAGAAAGAGCTGAACTGAGAGGTAATCTGTAATGGATGGCTGTTTTAAACTAATGTAAACTGAATAATATGAGGTAGAAGGAGGGAAAAAAGAAAAAAAATCAAATTACTGATTCCAATCAAGTCTTTGTCATCAGCTGTGAGCAAAGTGCATTCTTTTTAAGGTCAATGTTGGATAAACACTGATCGATAAACTTCATAACACTAGTTTGCATTAATGACAAACAGCAAACTATTTTGATCATGTTGAGGTTTAAAACGTAGCTGCACACAAACCTTTATAAAGTCTAAACTGCTCCATAGAAGAAGATGGTTTGCAAACAGAAGCTGATACAAAAACACTTCTATGTAAACTGAAGGAGCTCCATTAGCACCAGAGTTAATTAACAGCACATTTTTAACTCCTTCAGTACAAAAACGTAAACTTTAAAGTTGAAGTAGCATTAAAACTGTAAGAACTATAACAAAGCAGCTGCTTTCCCTATTACTTTCAGTTTATGGTTAGCATTTGTGCTAGCCACACATTGTACCAATGAATAACAATCCAGGATGAACGAACATGTTTCAGATTTGGGATAAATAGTGTTTTTGGTGAAGTGATGATTAAATTTCTCTTTTACACATGTTTCAGTCTAAACGTAACAAAATGGGATGCAGCAGGTCAGGGTGTAAAAATAATAGAAAAATAATTGAAAAAAAAAACCAAACAAACTTGGGAATAAAAGTGCATAAGTTTGTGTTAAATATGGGAGAGTGGAGGATGATGTAAGTGTGCACTGCTCTGTGGTACAGCTCTGAGGAATTGCAACAATATTTTAAAAACAGTCAGCAGCCTCATTACAGTCAGAGGTGACCTCAGGAGTGATCTGTAATGAGGCTGCTACTTCACATAAATACAAATTATATTGATTATTTACTTTACAATACGTTAAAATCAAGTAATGCAGGGAAAGTGCAAAAATCACAGCTGCAAATAAACCCAGAGCTGAATAGAGACCGATCCTCTCACAGCTCTCTGGTTTCAGTGTTTCTGTCTTCAGTTTTTCAACAGCAGCTGCAAAGATATTGGAAAAGTATGAGTGACAGGATCATTAAATGCAAACTTCTGAGGATAAGAAAGTGTAATTAATGAAGGTGAAGTGTTTAGTAGCTTAAAAGATTTTGGTTTGGACAAACAGGTGCAGACCAAGCACTGAACTTACACAACTCCAAGTGAATTTTAGCTTTACACTATTTCCTCGTGGTGTGAAAACAATTTCCCCAAACCTCCAACTGGCCACTTCACTCATTACATCTTGATAGCAGCTGGACCCTCATTTAGCTTCAGAGCTGCCTTGTTAATGGCATAGATTCAGCAACCTGATGGACGAGTCTGGGTTGTCCGGAGAACTGCATTTGTCTGACTGCATTGACCCAAGAGTCAAGTTAGGTGGAGGGGAGATTATGGTGTGTGTTTTTTTTTTTTTTTTTTTTTTAGATTTGGCTAAGACCCTTAGTTCCAGTAAAAAGAAGTCTTAATGCTTCAGTGTACCAAGACATTTTGGACAATTTCATGGTCTCAACTTTGTGGGAATAGTTTGGGGATGGCCCCTTCCTGTTCCAATATGACTGCACACCAGTAAACAGAACAAGGTCCATAAACACATGGATGAGGAAGTTACTGATCTTACGGCTGCTGATCTTAAGTGGGCAGGGCAAGTGAAACTACACTTTTACTCTAAAGCCATTTAACCACACAAGGCAGGAGTTACCCTCTCCATCATCAAAGCTTTCATTACTGTAGGAGCCATATGAGTTGTTCCCTTTTTGGATTAAGAGGGTTGGTTTAAATGCACACACTGTATTGGTGCACAGGTGTGGGGCGTGACTCATGGGTGTGTTAGGTGATAAATGTGGTTGCACTCACCTGTTCACCTCACCTGATGTTAATGACCATGAGTTTAGTTTAGTGCACTAATTGATGCCATAGCCAGATGCTGTAGTTTGGCATAATAATTGATGTAATGTTTATGAGTTGCATTCATGTTTGTTTGTGCAGTCTGTGCATTTGTATCATGTTTTGATCCCATGTACTGATTTTTTATAGTGGACAGTACAACGTGGAATTAAAGGAGCAAATAGTACAGAAGTGCATCTCATGTGTTTATTGTTGTGCATCATCTGTGTCCTCATGTTTAGCCTGCCGCGGCCTTTGGTTGGAGGAGCCGCAACAATTACTAATGTGCTAAACAAGTTATTAAAAGTTTCTCACATCACACATACTCATCTGTTATAAAGATAAACGAAAGTGCTTGTGTACTTGTGAATGCGACCTCTTTCCACCGTAAATGCAGATTGAAACTGATCTCAGAGCAGTGAAAGTGGAGCCAGCAGCAGCTTGGCTAGTGCAGTAATCTCCAATTGTTTCTGTCCTTGATAAAGTCTGCACCTTACTTGTAATGACATAATTGTAACTGTAATGTGACTACTAAACTTGCTACATTAATACATTACTGAACAATATAATCCCAGTATCACATTACTCTGTGTTACAGCCAAGAGATGTAAAAATCTCCCTTACTGAAAAGAAACACACTGATTTGGTATCCCTTAATTATCCAAGGCTAAATATTTGTTTACTATTTAGTTATTGTGCAGGATACCAACAGTGATGTCATCTTACCTGTAACATTGAGGTCACATGTTTTGGAACTAACTTCTTCGTTATGGACAACGATGCAGTGATATGTCCCCGTGTCGTTGAGCCTGAGATCAGTTAGGACACATTCAAGCCGTCCTTTCCTGGCGAGCTGTGAATCACACTGCACTCGTCCTCTGTAGTTCTCATCTGGATACACCTCAGTGCCAGTCTCACTGTTATAGAAGAAAACCCGTGTCTTCTTTTTCACATTTATGAGGTTTATTTGTAGGAAGTCAGGAGGCCTGTTGGTATCGAAATGGAGCAGCCAGGTCATTGTGATGTTACTGTTTTCTTCTGCTTGGTAGACCTCCTGTTCTGCACTCATAGTGAATTTAGTCTGACCTGCAAGAGGAAACAGACACAGAGTAAGTGAGGAATTATAAAAAAGCCTGAAAGAACTCAATAAATGAGTATAGAAATAAATAATGGACAAATTAAGCCCACTAACAAGCTCAGGATATACAGTGGCTTGCAAAAGTATTTGGCCCCCTTGAAGTTTTCCACATTTTGTCACATTACAGCCACAAACATGAATCAATTTCATTGGAATTCCACGTGAAAGACCAATACAAAGTGGTGTACACGTGAGAAGTGGAACGGAAATCATACATGATTCCAAACATTTTTTACAAATAAATAACTGAAAAGTGGGGTGTGCATAATTATTCAGCCCCCTGAGTCAATACTTTGTAGAACCACCTTTTGCTGCAATTACAGCTGCCAGTCTTTTAGGGTATGTCTCTACCAGCTTTGCACATCTAGAGACTGAAAGCCACTGTAAACTGCTTTTTTTTTTTTTTTTCCTCCCCCTGTCCCGTTTGGATCTTTAGCCATCAGAATTGTTGTCTTAAGGCCAAGAGAGATGCCAAGCGGATTTACTTTACCAACTGGATCATCATGGCCTTGCCATATTGATCCATTTGATTGACCTTTATTATAATTATGTATTTATTTTATTTTCAGTTGTTACAGTCGGGACAGACATGACTGGGAGATAGGACAGGGAGAAAGAATGAAAGAAAGAGAGGGAGAGAAAGAAAAATTGAGGGGAGAAGAGATGGCGAGAAAGGGGAGAAGAAAGAAAGAAAAACAAAACACCTGGATCACCTGTATGGAGAGAAAAAACAGAAGAGACAACAAACAAACAAACAAACAAACAAACAAACAAACAAACAAACAAACAAAAACAGCTACATAATAAATACAGCACCATCACAATAAACTAGCTAGCAGTAGATAACAGTAGATACTAAATATTAAATGTTGTTGTGCAGCACGCAAGATAGCGCACAATGTGCTTTGAGGTAGCAGCCAAGAAAGGTGTAGTTTGTGTCTGTGAACACCCGTGTATACACCTGTGTGGATAAGTATGCTTGTATTCCAAAGGTTTCTCCATGTAACGATCTGCTAGGGAGTGTGGGGAGCCATAGCCCGTCCCCAGGGCACAAAGCAGCTATGGAGGAGATCCAGGCCCCAGACATCCAGAGGCCCCAGAGTATGAGGACCCAAGGAGGACCACCAAGGGGGGAACCGTGCCACCCTCCTGGGAAGAGCTGAGTAGACCCCCAAACGAGATGTCACCCAGCAGCCACAGAGCAGAGGCCGGAGGGGTTGCAGTGGCGTGCCCGCTGGCTCTGCCGGCAGCCGGTTGCGCCAGAGAGGACCGAGCTTCAGGCACCAGAGGCCAGAGGCCTGAGGGCACCCCACCCCGGAAGGGCCCAGCCGAGCCACAGGTGCCAGGCCCGCCAATCGGCCACCAGGAGTGAGCCGGTACATACATGAGTGCCCAGCCCCAGTTGACAAGAACCACCAGCACACCAACGTCTGAGGGCATCAGCCACCGGCAGGGAGTGTGGTGAGGGAGATAGGCCTCCGTGCTTTGGAGGGCCTGATATGTTCCCAGAGAGGTAGAGTCTAAGGCCCAACCTGACATATAGACACAGACAAACAGACGCACACAGACTCAAACGTGCATTCCCACCCCCATATACACAACCAAATACTCGGCACTTACCCAACATGTAAACAGACACAAATAGACACTGCACAGACAATCACACTCCCCAAACATACTCTGTATCCCAGGTCCAGGTACCCCCGCCCCCAGAGGGGCAAGCCGCACCTAGACCCAGGAGGTGTAACCCTTCTCTCTGGGGTGGAGGCAAGCGGACCGCCCCCCTATCTGCAGTAGCAGGGAGGCCCCGCATCCCAGACCCCAATCTGACGGCCAGCACCTCCTCCCAGCCCTGACGGCTAACAGAACCGGGGTGAGTGAAGACCCCAAACCTCCCTCCGCCCGCTCATATGTAGTGTTGCTGTGTGCTGTTTTAAAGTGCATTTAAAACACAGGAGGGCATGGTGCTTCCTGCCAGAGAGCAGCACGGCTCCTCCCGAAAACCCTCAGTGTCTATATGCATTAAAATTGAGGGTAGGGCACCAGCGCCAGAGGTGGGTTGAATACACCGACCATCCTCTGGATGCTGTAAACGTGCCCACCCCAAGGCCCTATATGTATGTGTTATGTGAGAGTGTGAGTAATGTGGATGTCTAGGTTGCAGAATAAAATTGAGGCACAGGTGGCCAGAAGGGGACAGGGGGGGAGTGCCTCCCTGCACCCTGGTGACACATCTGCACCCCAAGCCCTGTGTGTGTGGGTGGGTGTGGTAGGCGGGAAGAGGGAGGCAGCTGAGGATGGGGAGGGAAGAAAGGGAGGGCAGTGGCCCCTCCTGGGGCCAGCTCCCCGCTGACCCCAGTAAGCACCCCAACTCTGGAACCCACCAGGGCAAGGGGCCCAGGCCCATCCGGATCGGGGCCCACAGCAGCAGCACCGCCCAGCCCCGCAGAGTCCGGGGCAGCCCACCCGACTCCACTGCAGAGAAAACTGCACCCACCCCATCATCCAATCATCTCCCAAACTACACAAGACAATAGACACCCAGGTTGAGTTCATTCTCTACCTCTCCTATATCTCTCCCCACCTGCAAAGTGAGCTCCTGTAGAGAGAGACCACCTGCAAAGATGTAACAGCCTCCCCACCAGTTAGAGAGTCCCCAGTTGGGCTGATGCACCAGGGTCCCCTGCACTGGGGCTGAGCCCCTGCACCCACCCGCCCACAGCCCGGCGACACAACAGCCAGGACCCAAGCCCCAAGGCCCTGCCAGCACCCCAGACCGGGGCGGAGCACCCCAGACCCCCAAGCCTCCACGCCCGTCCCGGACCCACCGGGGCAACCAGGCCACCAGGCCAGTAACCAACGTCCGCCAGTACAGACCCTCCCCATCTCCGCTGTACGCAGCCACAAGGATAACACCATCTAGGAGCCATCAGAGCCCCTAACCAGGTCGTGTGCCACATCCCCCCGGTTAGGCTCTCCAGGAAAACATCCCTAGGGACTCCCCAGACGCCCTAAGGCCGTCCCTACCCCATATCAACCACAATAGCGAAGGCAGGACCAAACCATGACCCCCACCCCACTAGGTGATGAAGCCGATCAAAGGAGCCCAAAGGGATTGATCAAATGTGGTGGCAGAGGCTGTATCAAGACTAATGTGATCTATTAGATGGTTTTATATTGATTAGAATTAAGATTATTTTATTTTTCCAGTTAAGGAGGACTGTTTTCTTGGCAATGCATAGGGCTGTAAAAACAATGTGGGCTCTGTTTATTTCTGCAGTGACCTCATCCAAGTTGCTCAGCAAGCATACTAAAGGGGAGGCTGGAATGTTGCATTTCAGACACTTTGATAAGTCTTCACATATCTCACGCCAAAACTTCTGAACTGGTGGACAGAACCAAAGAGCGTGGATGTAATTGTCCGGTGTATTTGCTAGACAGTGTGTGCAGTTGTTGGAAGACGTATAGCCCATCTTGAACATCCTATGACCAGTATAGTGCACTCTATGTAATATTTTGTATTGTATTAATTGCAAACTGGGATTTCTGATCCATTGAAAGGTTTTTAAGCATATCTGAGACCAAAGGTTTTGGTCTAAGCTGATTGATAAATCTGCTTCCCATTTTGCAATAGGAAGGGATATTGACTCATCTATTTTAGAAAGCATTCTGTATATTTTAGACAATAATTTGGGGGGTTTGTAGACTGTAGACTGCTTTTGAAAGACATGACATCCCTGATAAGGTAAAATCTGACACGCTGAGTTGAATGTGAGCCCCACTCACACACACTGCCATGAGGTGCAGCCATTCATAAAAAAAATAGCCTAAATAGAGAAAAGTCACAGCTTCTTGTTTCAGACAAGAGTTTTCAGTTGTCAACGTTCAAAAATATGCAGTGGCTTTTGTAAGGGTTTATATTTACAAGGTGAGCGGGAGGCCCATTATAACACAAATTCACTTCCAAAAAAAGAAAAATTGGAAATACATTTTTTAAAAATATATGTGTAAAGCTACAATGTTATCACCAGAAGATGAGTCATGGAGAAGTGAAAAGCAGGATGGTAGTTATAGCTTACACAAAGGCCCAGTGTCAAAAAATACAAATAAGGAGCTGGAAGCCAGAATTGTTCTACTTCTGCTATTCAAGCAGTAATAATTTATTCTATACATGAAGAATGGTACAAGAGTAAATCCTCTGTAAAAAAAAAAAAGTAGTAAAATAATTTAATAAATAAGGAGAAAATTGTTTAGTATGTGCTAGCTATTTCTATTGTCCATGTCTTGAATATGTTTAAATGCCACATATTGTACAAATGTATATATATTCTATGTGGTTTTTTTTTGTTTGTTTGTTTGTTTGTTTTTTGTTGTAGGTTTGGAAGAGAGCAGGGTGGGAGGTGAGGGCGGGGGAAAGGGTTCCTATTACTGCAGCATATTACTGGGAAAACAAACCTTTGTATGCTGTTGCAAAAAGCAATAAAAATATTGTTTAAAAAAAATAAAATAAATAATAAATTCTTCTAATTATTCTAATTAGTATAAGGATATTTCTGTTGACATAAAATACAAAATGTACAGTTTTGATGCCACATCTCAGATTTTCTGTACCAGCAAACCTTTAAAATGCTGTGTAATTACTGTATTAAATACTATTATTTTAATATATATCAACTAGAAACAGAAACATTAGCAGCTACTCACCGACTGCAGCACAGAAGAGAGTCACTGTTAATGCTGAGAGGAAGAGAGCTGTGCAGCCTGGCATTCTTCATTGAGCCCTAAAGTGTGAAACCGCAGAACGAGAACATTGAACTACATCATTATTTACAACGTTTATTAATTAACTGAGATAATCACATCACATCATATCACAGCTGCAGTAGATAATAGTATTTTCTCGATGTTCTCATACTGCAGCTCAGATTATCAGCTGTTGTCTGAAAAATGATTCTGACACGTGTTTTATCTTATCTAAGTAGAAAATATGTTAGGCCTAGTAACTGCAAATGCAAATAAGTGCATCTACACGACTATTTATTTAGTCGTGTAGATGTTTTCGTACTCCAGCTGAATCTGCTTCAAAAACTCTTTAGTGCGTTTAAAGTCTAATATGGATTTAATTCAGCTGAATGTTGTCGATGTGTTTCTGTTTTTATGCAGCAGCCCGGCCCAAAACTAAAAACTGCGAACAAACATACCGGACATATTTCTGATCCGAAGAGGAGTGCGGCGAAAAGCAGGAGATCGCATAACACTGTATGATGAAACAAACCTCTGCACTAATGTACTTACTGCCGTGTCTTTCTTTCCGCAGAAGCAACGCGGTCTCAACTACAAAAACAAAACAAAACTTTGATCTTTCTCCCCAAAGTTTTATCCGGATATCTGCGGTAGAATCCACATTCCTGCTTATCCAGGGTTCAGACTGCACGTCAAGTTGCACGTGGCTCCAAACACGGAAGACACCAAAAAAAACAAAACGATGCGAGTTATGAATGACGCAACGGGCACCACTTCCTTCCTCTCCGTTAGCTTTTAAAAGTAAAGGAAACGTGTCATGAAAGCTTTTCGTCGTTGTTTCCTTAAAATTTTTTATATTTGTGACAATGTGTGAAAAATGCCCAACACACACAATCAAACACGATCTGTGCAGCGTGATAAACGTCATCTGTTTTAAATGGATTTACTGAACAATCTGCAACAGAGTTTGACAATATTTCAAATATTTCTTTATTTTTTAAGTGTTTCATGTGCTACATTTACAGCTTGCCTAAGTCAGCGCACCTTTATGATGCACTGCAACAGAATAACAGACTAAAGAACACATTATTCAAATCAACTTGTTCTCCTGATCCATTTTAGATCACATCTAAAAGTTAAAATTTTATTCGTATTCGTTATTTGTCACACAATCATACATAGCACGGCATGCAGTGAAATGCTTGTTGCTGTGCAATGCCAGACCATACAAAAACGCAACGAAACTAGCAAGAAATTTACATAATACACAAATGTAAAATGCACATGACTGAATGAATGTTAGTTTGTCTTGGAAACTTGTAAGTTGTTTGGGGAGTCACATGAGTAACCTATATTTCTGACATCGGTTTCATGTTTAATAATGCTGCTTTGTTGCTTTACACGGTTTCTGTTTGGAGACGTTTGGCCGCAATTCAGCAGAACAAACAACAAACCGATAAGGCTCATATTTCAAGTTTCCTGTTTTACCACCACGCGAAGGGCCTTGACAAGGTTGGTGCTGCTGTGTGTGTGTGAAGGTGTGCGTGGGTCGCGGGGGAGGGGTACTATGTGTTGTAACCAATGACTATAATGTAACTGTACAAAGTGTGTCAGTCTTGTCAGCCCACTACCGACCAAACGGCTAGCCCCTGTCCCAGGTGGCGAACTCTTTTTTTTTTTTTAGACTCGGGTTTACTGTATATTATCAGGATGTACAGCTGACAGGAATCCATCAGATTTTTGCAAACACAAAGATGGTGTTGTGGCGATCGGGAGCTTAAAGCTTTACAGTCACAGGGGAAACTCGACAAGGACAACCTGGGAATTTCACACAGACAGTATAGTGCCTTCTTGGTCATTTGCATAGTTTCTAACACTTGAGCCACAGCCGTAGTTGGGAGTAAAATAACGAATTTATTGACAGCTATTTAAAACAGACATCAGAAGAGCCGATAATTTATTTGCACGTGTGTTAACTGATTCACAGCCGTGGATTACCAGTGGGCGAATGCATAAATAATCACGAACCACGGAATATCCCATCACCAGAGCACCCAATCACCTCCACTTTAGGATTTCGATTCGGAGTAAAAACACAACTTATTAATAGACCCGAAACGGGAAATCAAATACGTCCTCCGTGGTTAACCTTACTCCACAAACATCAGTAGCACGAACAGCCTCAATCAACCAAAATAAATATAAATAAATAAATATACAAATCAAATAGTACCTACTATTTATAGTAGGACCATACAATTTGATTGGTCATTAGCAGTGCAATGTTAAAATAAAATATCCATTCTGCTTCACAGTTTTCACCCGTCTCAAAAGTCACATTTACACAGCATACAACAGAGTCAAGTACACTTTGTAGCAAAGGCAGGACTGTGGATTTACTGCATAGTGGTAATACTAAGCGGCTCATAACAGACCAAAGCGTTGGTGTCATCTGTGTGCAGGTTACAACACCCCAAATGTGACTTATTGGCGCTCAAAAGCGATACATTTAAACATCAGTGAAATATCTGAGCGATCATTCATCAGGGATACGTGTGTGAATAATCGTGGTTCAAAACCATGTTTTTAATCCAAGTTGGGGAATGAAATTGTAAGAATGTTCAGGGATATGAAGCTCAATAATGTAGTGCTCTTGTGTTTGTGTTCTTTATTCTAACATGGTAGTTATAAATAAATAAAGAATGTGTGATAGCTTGTCACAGGTACTGGCTGACACCTCGTTTTGAATAATCCAACGTTGCACCAAGTTCGTGAATCACACATTTATTTCAAAAACGAAAGCCAGGGATAGTATTTAATGCACTTTGAGACCTTTGTATATGTTTGAACTTGGCAGTGGGTGTTGTGAAGCCAGCCTTTTGCGACAGCACACTTACCCTTTTATTTGACTGTGTCAAATCCACTGCAAACGCCGGTGCTTCTCTTTGTCAGAATAACTGTTCAGGCCAAAGAGCAGAAAGAGTCAAACAATTTTCTCTTTGTGTGAGACAAGACGGTTTCACTAAAAAATGGGTCATGCTGACAAAGGATTTTGTTAAAGGTGCCAGTGTGTGATTAAAAGCGTCACAGGAAGACAAAACCTCACAAAAAACTCAGTAGCTATTATCTGCTCTGAGTCACAGTTTACTTGAACTGTTGATCAATGAAATGTCTCTGGTTACATTCGAGGGCCACCATCAGCCTGCAGGGCCGCACTTTGAAAGCTTTAACCGTTACACATGAAGCTTAAATGTTTTTATTCAGCTGAAACTGTCCTATGGTTTTTATATCCTTATTTGTTAAGTTTATAGTGTGAATTTTTAGATATATTTCGAAATATTTTGTCACATGACTTGATGTTGGCGTTTAAAAATGTGCAAAGAAAAAAATAAATGCTGCTTTTAAAATTAGTTTAAAAATAGATACTTCAGCATTTTCTTTTTATTCTGATTTAAATACTCAGTTTGTGCTATTGTATACAATATAATACAATAAAACATTATTTATATAGCACATTTAAAAAAAACACAGGTATGCGAAAGTGCTTCACAGAACCAGTTAAGAGCAATATTAGTTACAAATACAAATATACTGACAGATGGGACGGGTACCTGATGTGAGGTATATAAGACTGCCTACAGCCTCTCTATACATCCTCACATCTCTCATCTTAACAGCATCTTTTTTGTATCAGAACCTTTGATCACAGGGAGTTTCCCTGGGTTTACAGTTCTGCATGTTAAACCTCATCAGTATCTTGTTGACACATGTTTCTTGTGACATTGTTACACATCCATCAGACTGAGTGAAATCAATACCCAGAAAATGCTGAAGTCTACCCAAGTCTTTCATTTTAAATCGGACTGAAAGCATTTCTTTCACATTCTTCATTACCTTTTCATTGCCAGCTGTAATTATCCACCCTGGTCGTTCAGTTGTTCCCCAGTCAGTCATATCTTATGTCACTCCTGTCTCTGTGCTCCGTGTTCCCTTTGTTCAATGTCAAGTCAATGTCTTTGTGTTATACTTCCTGTTTTACTTTGACAGTCCCTTGTCTCATGTCAGTGTTTCAAGTTTTGCTTCCCCTTGGTCCCGTCAGGTTTGATTTCTCCCAGCTGTGCTCGCCTCCAGTGTCTCATTCCCTCGTTATCCCTCAGTATATTTAAGCCCTGTGTTTCCTTTGCTGCGTTGTACCCTCATGGTTGTGTTTCCCTTGCTGTGTCTTAGGTTATATTATTTCCTAGTGTAGGTCCCATCCATCAAATAAAGCTGTGGGGTAGTTTTTGAGTTTACTCTTTGCCTCCGTTAGTCTACATTTGGGTCCTCTCCTGCCAGCACCCAGCCTGTTCATGACAAATGCAGCACATAACAGCAGGGTGCAAGGTGCTAGCAGGCATCTACATGGAACGCCATAACCAAGTAGCCGGCATAATATACAGAAACATCTGTGCTGAGTGTGGCCTGGATGTCCTGAGGTCAAACTGGGAGAGTTGAGGTTGAGGGTAGCTGAGAATGACCGTGCTAAGATCTAGTGGGACTTCTGAATGACAGCAACATCAGGAAGAAGGAACACGAAAAGCTGGAGAAATACCAAGAGCTCGAGAAGATGTGGAGGGTGAAGGTAACAGTGGTCCCAGTGGTAATCAGAGTGCTTTGTGCAGTGACTCCCAAGCTAGGCGAGTGGTTCCAGCAGATCCCAGGAACAACATCTGAGATCTGTCTAGAAGAGCGCAGTCCTAGGAACAGCTAAGATACTGTGTAGGACCCTCAAGCTCACAGGCCTCTGGTAAGGACCCAAGCTTAACCGATAGACCACCCGCAGGGGCGAGAGGGGAATTTTTAATGACCTTGTGTGGGTGTGTCCTGTCATCTCTCCAACCTGGGTGAGCTTTGTGTGGTGGCTGCTTGCTCCTCCTCTGTGAAGTGTGTGTTTTGGTGATTTAGCCTTTTTAAGTTACTTTTCAGTTTAGTGCAATTAGAAGTGCTAGAAAACTTAAAAGTCAACTAAACACGGGAGCCAGCTTAGCTCAGTGGAAAACGGCGAACTGAGTTCAAGTTCAACCTGTGGCCCTTTGCTGTCTTCCCCGCCTCTCTCTTCCTCTGCACCTTCCTCTTCATTTTCACTATTACTATCCAATAAAAGGCAAGGTGCCTTGTTAGTTTGAGGATTTCTCCAAAATGTGATGATCAGTTATTGATGGTCTGGTATAATAAGTGGTTTTGTTTGGAGTTGTGCAGAACTTGTCTGTGTCACCGTTTCAGAGAATATGATCAAGAGGTGACAATAGCCAAATTGTCCAGCAGGTGCCACTGTGGAGATGGTTTCAGATTGTGCTTGTATTGACGATTCAAAACAAATGCTTCAAATCTTTCACGAAGCCTTGCTTTGCTCATCATGGTGAAAACTTCACAGGAAGTCCGTATCTCAGCATTGCCATAGTTATGTCACAGTTTAGCTGGAAGCTGAGCCAAAATCCAGATTTAAGAGCGAACTTCATAAATCAAGAAACTGATCTTTATTTTATGCAGCAGAAAATCCACATTTATTCCCAACTAATGGTTTAAATGCACAAAGGGCAACATAAGACGAAAATAAAACAGGTAACACACTCTGAGACAGAGACTAAGACGCACAAACTTGACAGGGAAAAAAGGAAAACAAACACGAAGATGAAACCAGCTTAACACATGAGACACAGGGTTGATAAAAACAAGAGGCAAATTTTTACTCAAACACAAAATCCCCAGAGACATTCATACCTTACTACCACAAAACTATCATCCAGGGGAAGGACAAGGAGCCCAAAACAGTAAGTAGTTTATCTGCAATTCTGTTTTTGTATTCCTTCACCCTTCTTTTACTTTGTGTTTCTAAGTGTGGCTTTAAAAGTACAATACAAGGTCTAGTAAGGCTATAAATAGGTAAAATGTTCTTATTCTTATGAAGTAGGCCTGATACAGTTTGTTTGCACCATCTGCTTTCAAAAACTTTAAACAGAAGAAAGATCAGAAACTAACAGATCAGTGGAATTATTTCCTCTCCTCAATCTAATCCACTGACATTCAGTGTTACTCTAATTTAAAAGCTTTGAGCTCCTGATGTCATTTCAGTGTTAGAATTCATCAACACTGTTGTGTCTGACATTTTATTGTCAGGTTGAAGAAACCTTTTGTATTTCCCATCAGTTTCAGTGCAAAGTGTTTTCACATGTAAAGAACAACATGGGGAAATTCTGTAATTCTCCAGCAGACGTGTCTGATCAGATTTCTGGAATAAAGAAATATTTATGGCTTTTTCAACTTATTCCATCTATCTTCTGTTAGAAAAAATAAAAACATTTAATTGTAAACTGATTTGGTTACGACATATTTGTGTGTGAACATATAAACTCTGATTCTTGAATGGTGAACTTCACAGTCACCATCATTATGTGATGTGTTGGTTTAGTGCAGGGGTGGGCAATCTCAGTCCACGAGGGCCAGTGTCCCTGCAGGTTTTAGATCTCACTTTGGGTCAACTCACCTGAATCACATGATTAGTTCGTTACCAGGCCTCTGGAGAAGTTGGGCGTTTATCAATATGCGTACTTGTGCGTACTTGCGTTCTCGTGTACTCGTGAAACGTCATCAGTCGGAGACCAAGTACTGTTCCAATTCGAAGTACGCATCACGCCGAGAACGCGAAAAAGTCCCGGATGTGTTCTCGATCCGCCCATTTTATCGAGCATGCATCGGTGTAGACTTGGGACAGCTAAATATCCCAGAATGCATTTCGTCCAAAACTCAACAGCGGACTCCCGGCACATCTTCCCCGCCCCCGCTCGCGGACTTGAGAATTGAGAAACATCCCACGAGTCCGTGCTCGCGTTCTCGGCAGGTACGTACTCCCGTGCGTTCTCGGCGGGTACGTACTCACCGAGAACGCGAGTACGTACTCGCGTACTTGGGCATTGATAAACGGCCCTTCAGGACATGTTGAGGAGCTAATTTAGCCATTTAAATCAGCTGTGTTGGTTCGAGGACACATCTAAAACCTGCAGGGACACCGGCCCTCGTGGACTGAGATTGCCCACCCCTGGTTTAGTGTGTGACCAGTTAGACCAGGGGTGGGCACCGAGGGCCGGTGTCCCTGCAGGTTTTACATGTGTCCTTGAACCAACACAGCTGATTTAAATGGCTAAATTATCTCCTCAACATGTCCTGATGTTCTCCAGAGGCCTGGTAACGAACTAATAATGTGATTCAGGTGTGTTGACCCAAGGTGAGATCTAAAACCTGCAGGGACACCGGCCCTCGGGGCCTGGAATTGCCCACCCCTGAGTTAGACTCCTCCAGTGAGCAATCAGGGCAGTAAACAATACAAACAACAAATCTGCAGAAACAAAGTCACCAGAAGTATTCTGTTAGTAGACATTTCTCACAGATGGCTGGTCTTTGACTCTGACAACTCTGCAAGATGTTTCCCCTTATTCAACAAAGCATGTCTGTGTCAGAGTGTGCATCGTCTCTGGAAACCCTAACTGTGTGAAGCAGGTCTGTTTCTTTTTCATAGTAAAAGGAAACCTCAACATCTGTCAGCCTACCAGACCATCCATAGATTTTTCAGGACTCAGTGAACAAACACCAGAGTTTTTTTTTTTTCTTCTATTTGTGGACTATGCAAAGACACAGGACCCTGAAACTGCAAGCTCGACATCAATATTGTATCTAGATCAGCTCTCTCAAGTCACTGAAGTAATTTTATATCTTTTTTTTTTTTTTACTTTAAATATATAAACTTAAGCTGTAGCTGTGGTTTATGTTTGTGGAGTTTTCAATTCAGAATCATCACTATCAGGCTGTAGTGCAGTGAGCGACACCTACCGACAGTTGCTATGTGTAGCTGCTGTCAGCTTTGATAGAGTACTGTACCTTTGTGCAGAGAAGAGCCACACTGACACATGCAGACAGTTTAAGAAGCGCTGGAGAAAAATGTATTTAACAAAAATACCTTGCAGTAAACAGGATTTTTTTATAAGGATAAATATTCTACAAATTTATCTGAAAGTGATTATTATAAAAGAACTCATATTTTATCAGTAGCCACAGTTGTGGTCCTAATTATCAGGTGCCCTCTGTACTGCTGTTACACTGTTTAGGTCGAATTGAAACATTTTCAGATAATATCAATTAATATCAGTGAAAGTGATCAACTTTTCTGTACTTGATCATGAGTCAGTGAAGTACTGAAAGCCAGAGAAGAAGACTTTGATTTATTCTGAAAATAGTTCACGTTTTAAAGTCTTCAGAGCTGCAGAAATTTTTTTCATCAACAAGGTGGAGCCATGTTTAAACTGATAAATAAAATGAAACTATAAAAGTGCAGGTTTTTCCTCTGGTTGTTTCTATTGCAGTTGTTATAGTTCTTGTAGTTTTGATCAGTCGGTGTTATTATCTTACTAACCTGTAGATTTTCCTTCTTCTAGCTGTACTGACTGACCTTTGACCTCATGTGTTGATGACTCCTCACCTCTGTCTCCTCTCACAGGGAGAAGATGATCTGCAGGATCCTGCTGCTCATCATCCTCACCTCATGTGTCTCTGGTTAGTTTACAGCTTCACTTTATGAACTCCAAATAAAGCTCAACAACAGATTTGTTCCAGTTCTCAGTGTGTCTGCTCCTCTCTTTCCCTCTCTGTCTCCTCAACAGGATCATTTGTAGTCAATGTGACACAGACCTCCTATCAGGCAGAGGAGAACCACAACATCACACTGGAGTGGACGTTCACCACCAAACCTGACAGATCAACCAAATCTCTTTCCATCATTTGTTGCCTTATAGCTTGCCATGAACACTTTGTCCTCTATCGTGTCATTCATGGTGTTGAGTTGTCAAAGTCTCGGGATAAAAAGTTTTCAGGACGAGTCCAGAGTGACAAAGACGCCCTCAGAGAAGGACGAATCAGACTTCAACTGTCCAGACTCAGGACTGATGACTCGGGTCTGTACCTGTGTGAGGTGAAGACAGATCATGGCTTCAGTGTTGGAAGCTGTCGACTTAACGTCACTGGTAAGATGATAGTGATGATTATAATTGCCATTTTTATCCATCCATCCATTTGCTTCCATTTATCCTTTTCAGGGTCGCGGGGGGGCTGGAGCCTGTCCCAGCTGTCATAGGGGCGAGGCGGGGTACACCCTGGACAGGTCGCCAGTCTGTCGCAGGGCCAACACAACCATTCACACTCACATTCACACCTAGTGACAATTTCGATTATCCAATCCCCACAAGCTGCATGTCTTTGGACGGTGGGAGGAAGCCGGAGTACCCGGAGGGAACCCACGCAAACACGGGGAGAACATGCAAACTCCACACAGAAAGACCGTGGAATGGTGCCATGATGATGGTGGAATTGAACTCAGGACCTTCATGCTGTGCGGCAACAGTGCTAACCACCGTGCCACCTATCTTTTTGTTGTTGTTTATCTTTATTTAAATAAACAAGAAGTGAATGAGGGCTGTTAAGAACTGTATTATGTTGTACATGGCGATAAACATAAGTTAAAGTCCAGATGGTCTTCATTTTAAGTCTAGTCTTTCACAGGAGCTGCCGATCAAGTCCAACATCAGAGAACAGCTTGGAGTCCACAAGCAGAGAGCTGGGGATGGACCATATTTTACACTGGACTGGGACTAACAGCAGCAGCTCTGTTTTTCTGTTTGTCTGTTGTCCTTATTTTTGTTTTACAAAAAAAACCAGACCAGAAAAGCATTGAGTCGCCAGAGCTTTTCACCAAGACTTAATCCAAGAATGGACTGTAAGAGTGTGACAGTTCATGTAATCAGCTTTGGCGTCCCAGTCAGGTCTCTGTCCTGACACATAAGATTGATGCAGTTGAAAGCTTTACCCGTGAAATACGCAAAAACTTTACAAAGCATGTAAACATATTATCACCCCTAACATTAAATATAACAAACAACAGTTTCTCTCACAAAAATCAAATGTATCAACACACAGAAAATATTAGCCATTTGTCATTGACTGGTGTGAAGAGACACCAACATATTATTCCAGTGCTTGCTTCCCTTCATTGGCTTCCAGTGCGTTTTAGAATTAAATTTAAAATCTTACTTTTGACTCAAAGCGCTAAATGGTCAGGCACCAGACTATTTGTCTGAACTTTTGCAGCTTTACACACCCTCCAGAGCCCTTCGATCAAGTGATCATTTGCTCTTTACCTTACACAAGTCTAGAATGGTTCACAGAGGGGATCGGGCATTTGCGGTTGTGGCGCCGAAAATGTGGAACAATCTACCTCTCCGCATTAGAAAGGCCCCAATTAGAAGGCCTACAAAAGTTTGGATGCTTCTCAGTATTTTGTGCCATGATGAGAAACACGCTGCAGCCACGGTCTCTGTCACTGCTCCGGTATTTATGTGATGAGAGGAGAAACTGTCCGAATGAAAGTTAGAATGAGTTTTTCTGCTTCTCGCTTTTTCTCCTCATATACTGTAGACTTGTAGTCAAGACCGCTTAAACCAATACCAAGACCAGAGGGTATCGAGACCAAGACAAAGTCGAAACAAGACCGAGACAAAAAAGTCTTTAAACTGCAGCCAGATGCTGCTTCGTTTATGGGTGTCAGGCATATTTATGTGTTTTTGTGATGCACTTGCAAAGCCCTCCTACCCGCTGTCTACTGTCTCACTCACTGAGAGGACAGACGCACGCTCCACTTGACTAACCTGCAGCATAACACACCTGTATGCTATAAATACACCTGTTGTATAAATGTTTACAAAGACACTTTAAAAACATCTTGCTGTCTGTTTTTTCCTCTGTTCCTCCTCTTTGTTTTTAACTCTCTGAACTGTCTGTACAGTTTATCCAGATATAAACAGTTTCATTTTGTTTTATATAAACATTGCAACACAGTAACAGATGAACAGCCGTTTTTCATTTATTTAAAAAAAAACAGCTGTTTTTAAATTCAATTGGAGAATATTTAAACTGACAAAGGTTTAAAGTTAATTACACACATATATACATGGGAGAAGTCAACACACCTTATACACTGACACTGTCTCAGTGTTTGTTTCATATGCAACAAGTCAACAAGAAAAAAATCCCACTGTTTACATCGTATTTCTTTTTTCGTCACCTTCCCTTTTCTGTTACAATTCAGGACTATTTTTTTTTTTACATAGAAACCCCCCCTCCAAAAAAAAAAAAAAAAAAAAAAAAAAAAATCCAACTCTGAGATTGTAAAACAGTTTCTGATCAGTCGAGAAATATGTCTGTGAAGGTTCTCAGTCATCCAGGTCATCGTAGTCTAAGGAGCTTGGAAAGAAAAGCGTCTGGACTTCTTTAAGTTAACTTGAAGAAGTCCAGACGCTTTTCTTTCGAAGCTCCTTAGATCAGTCAAGAAACAGACTAAAGGTCATCTATAAGTCACTGTTTTTACTGAATATGAAATGAAGAGAGACGTCTCCAAAGCTTCCAGTTACAACCTCCATAAACTGCACTTATATTATTTCTAAGTTTTTGAAGCTACATTTGGATCGACAAAGACGAATAAAGTGTTTATGAATCCAGAACCATCTGGATAAATTGTGAAAACTGGTCACATGGTGGTGATATCGCCTTTTTCCACGAATTACTTGTAGTGAATTGTTCCTTAATTTGCATAACAGCAGAGAGAAACACAAATGTATAGCTATGCAATGTAAAAAAATTAAAGAAGCCTAAACCCAAAATATTTAAAGCCTGCAGCTCTCCTCCTCAAAGAGCGTAACACAACAATGTCTAAAATGTCTTAATTTTCTGTTCCAAAGATTTCATCCATCAGTCTAAACATGATTAAAATGTATATAATGGAACAAATGTAATGTTTGATTATAGTAATGCAACAGATTTTAAAGCGAATTCCTGTAGGTATTTGTAATGCAATATATTAATAGAAACTGATAACTGCTCTTAAAAAATAGGCACCAAAGACAATAAGATGATGAAAGACATGTTTTCAGGAGAATCTCTGGACTGCAAAACAAACTAATATATGTACAATGTATGAGACAATTTACCTGATATATTTAACATTCACAATATTTAACTAAGAAAAAGTATGAAACACCACAGTAAGTTCATTATTCTGAGTCAGCACAGAGGTGGATAATAGAGTCAGGCGTCACTCTAAACCCAGCATACACAGGTTCAGTGAAGGTGGTGTTGAAGGTGAGGAGGTGGATCAGTTTGTCAGAGGAGACACTCTAAAAGGACACAGTTCCTGCAGAACAGTCCACATACACTGCTACTTTGTGAGAATGAGCTGAAGGGAGAAGAGGGATGGCTCTTCCTACGTAATCATGATTTCCATAGTAACCCCTTTTATCACTGCAGTAGAGACTCCAGGATTGACAAGTCCTTCCAAACCTGCTTTCATCCTCTTCTCCTTTCCGTCTGATTCCTCCATAAGTTACAGCAACATGAACCTCTCCTCTCCACTCTACCTCCCAGTAACAGCGACCACTCAGACTGTTGGTACACAGCAGCTGAGGCCAGTGATCAAACCTAAGATCATGATCAGGATACAGCTGGTCTTCTTCCATGTACCTCACCTCCTTGTTGTCGTCAGACAGTTTGCTGTGTTTCCTGTGTGCTGTGTTTGGACCCAGCGTCAGATCACAGAAATCTAAAAGGGTCAATAAGACACAGTGCATAAACACTCAACTCTAACAACCTATTAGCAAATTATTAATTAGAGCTAATGTGTAACAGTAAATGTGGTCCTCATATTTTGTGGTCTGAAGCTTAAACATCCGAGGATGCAGGCAGTGTGATGATGAGTGTGAATGAGAAAAAGAAAGTAATAAATCTTAATGACATAATCATCAACAATGATTATTTAAAAGGGAATTGAATTAGAATAAATGTTAACATATAAATATAAGCATACAGGCTTTGTATTCACATTCAGTTCACATGCATTCAGATCTAAGGTGCACCACCAACGCTAAACACAAACACCAAAGTGATGTTATGTGATTTGGTTAATTTCCTTTTATGTGCACATGAAAATGTATGTAAATTTGTTCCTGGGCAACCAGGACTGCCACAGTTTTTTTTAAGTTTTTTTTTACATAGATTTCTGCAAGATGAAAATATCTCCTGTGGTGATTCTAGATGTAAGTGGTCATATTTTATTTTTCCCCACACATCCTCAAATTCACTACATGATGAATAAAGCCATGATAGGAGAAGTTGTGATGTATGAGATGATGACTTCATCTAACAGAGTTACAGTATTTTAAAATGGTGATGGGTAAAAATGATCTCCTTGGTAGTTTAGTGTTAACACAGCCAAATTTGTACATTTTCCAGTCAGTGGAAAATCAGTTCATCATCAGAATCAGTCAGCATGAGCATGTATTTGATTTATGGACAGATTTTCCAGTTTTAATTCTCAAATCTGATGTTCTTCATCCCAGTACATTGTCTAATGCTAGTTAACACAGATGAATTACAACCTGACTTATGAAGCCAAATTCTGTTTCAAGTAAACAAATAATTTAATTAATCTAAACTGTCGTCCCCTTTGGTAACTTTTATTTAGCACCAAATATTATAAATTAATCATGAGGTTGGTGCTGTTACAGCTGGTCTATGCCAATTTTACTGAGAGCAAAATTATCCAAATAATCTAAATAGAAAATTCTAGTTTACTATGTGGTCTCATTTCTTCACAAGATAATGAAGAAACGGTTTAATTGATTTCACATTGGTTTATGAAGAAATTATCACATTAGTGCTGCTGATTGGCTGAGGAAGAATAAAGTAGTTGTGGTAAACCAATCACATGACCACTTTAAGATGACAAAGCAACAAGGTGCTATGTGCCAGTTTTTAAAATGTGTTGATAGGCCACGTAAAACCAGTCACGATAAAAAAACAAAAAACAAAAAACCCAGCCCTTTCATGTTGATGGAAAAATGCACCATGTTGACCAATCAAAAAATGATATGCCAACATCACATTTGGCTGTTTAGGAAGAGGGGGAAGTTTTAAGAGTGAGTGAATGAGGTGACTGCTGAATGTCATAGGTGCTGCCAAAAAAGCCACCAAAGGCAGTTTACAGTGTAAACGGTGTCTCCAGGTAGATAACAGGAGGACTGATACACCTCCTGTTGTCAAGCCTGCAGGTATCAGTCTTGTGATGTTCTCCTTTATAGTCGACAGAAATTGTTTTTTGGAGTGGCACAAATAATTTGTGTGGCATCTTATTTAATGCAGAACACCTGACTGTTGTGTAAATAGTTTGAAATGGTTATTAAAAAAAGGTAAAAGGTAAATGGTTGCAAACAACTTTGTTGTTTGCATAGGATTTTAAAATTGAAAATTTATATCTGTATTTCAAGTTATGAAATTGGATTCATTAAACATGTTTGTGGTTGTTACAGTAAAAAATCTAAATTTCTTTCTACTCAGATTTTATGTTTTTTGTCATCTGATTTTAGAACAATTGTGTTAATACAGTATGTCAAAATAAAGAAATTACTGTAAGTTCAGATATGTGAGGTTGTGCTGAAAAGAATGATACCGAACAAGGCAAGATAAGCAGTTTTTAAAGGTGAACTGTAGAGGTCAAATCAAAAGTTAGCAAAAACAGAAAATTATACTCTGGACCCCAGAGGGCTCAACATTCTTTTAAAGTAACGCAATAGTTACTTTTCCTAGTAATTAGTTACCTTTCTAATATTGTAACTGAGTTACTAACTCAGTTACTTTTTTGAAACAGTAACTAGGAAATATAACTAATTACTTTTTCAAAGTCACTTCCCCAACACTGCTGAGGACATTGTGTGTTCAAAGTCAACTGTCCAGGTATGTGGTGACTTCACTGAAAGAACATGTGTGTCCAGCTTGCCTCCTGCTTCTACAACCTAACACAGATATCTTTGCATTTATTTCAACCATGACTGTATTTCCTTCTTAGTATTTTGTGACTGTATGGTTGTAACTATACATTGATTTTGTTCTGTTTATTTAAAATGGCAAAAAGAGTGAATGTTCCCCTAAAAAGGTCCAGGGGAACTTTACTATTGTCTGATTTTTATAATTGAGAGTTTTGATGGTAAGGTGTCTTTGATTTAGTGCTCCTGGGTTTCTTCATTACATATTATGAAATTGTGCTTAGTTTTATTTCTGCTCTTTCGTATTCCTGGTTATAGTAATTGTTTATTTTGATTTCTGGAGTTTCAGTTTGTTCCCTGCTTTCCCTGTGTCACTCCTAGAGTCTGTCTCCATGCTTGTCTACCTTTATGTCCTTGTCAAGTTCATGTGTCATTGTCACAGTCAGTATCCGGTTAATTCCTGTTTTATTTTGACAGGTCCTTGTCTTTTGTGTGCCATGTTCAGTTTTGCTTCCCCTGTCTAATCAATTAGTTTCTGTCCTGCTGTGTTCTCCGGGTGTGCCCACTCAGCCCTGATCTCCACCAGTGACTATACTGTCTGCGTCTCACTCTGCTCTTTGTTTACCCCTTTCTCTCGGTGTATGTAATCTCTGTTAGCCTGTTTGGTATCAGTTAATGTTGTTCGTATTATTGTTTTTTTTGTTTTTGTTTTTTTGGTTGCTTCGGTTATTTCCAGCCTCATTAGAGCACTCTCTGCTTGCCTCATGTCCTGTTCACATGACAGAGTGAGGATGAAGTCACTTGATGCTGTGGAAAATATTTTTAGTAAATGTTTCATAACATTTGCAGAAAAAACTATCTGCAATCAGGTCAGTGGTTACCTCACACTATGTTGGAGGAAAGAAAAAATATTCCCAGCTTTATTTCCTGTTTTCCTACCAGAGTATGTCCAGTGTCACATGTGGATCCTCCTTTAGAGCAGACAAAAGCTTCATTTCTGAGTCTCCTGGGTGATTATAGCTCAAGTCCAACTCTTTCAAATAGGAGGGATTGGAGCGCAGAGCTGTGGCCAGAGAGGTGAAGCCTGTCCCTGTGATCTGACAGCCTGACAGCCTTCAAACATACAACATGTTACATCATTGTAAGGAACTGCTCTGAATTTGATGATGTACATGCAGTCGAATGAACAGATTCTGATTTCAGTTAAAGTTGTTAAAAAACAAACAAACTGGCTTTTCTGCACTCAGTTTAAAAAAAGAACAAAAAGCATTTACTTTGTCTTTTTTGCTATGATGGACAAATGGATAAATAAAGTTATATTTTTGTGATTTGTGAAGTGTGTGTTTCAATTCTACTCTATTATACTCTTTCAGAGCTTACACCAGAACAGAAACATCATCTTAAATCTATAAAATAATGATAGTTGTGAAATATCCAAATCTCCTGAAACAAAGCATCAGCTAACCTGAGAGTTTCCAGCATACAGTGAGGACTCCCGAGTCCAACACAAAGCAGCTTCACTCCTGAGTCCTGGAGGTTGTTGTTACTCATGTCCAGCTCTCTCAGTCTGGAGGACTGGGAAATTAAAATTGAGGAAAGAGCTTCACAGCTTCTCTCTGTGAGGTTACAGCCGCTTAACCTAGAAAGACATGAATATCAGTGAACTTTCCAAACTCTTATAAATAAACACTAAGCAATTTCTTGCCAGGATTAAACTGGATACTTACTGGGCTTTCTTACAGGCTTTGACCACTGGCAGCAGCTGCAGAAGAGCCTCTTCTGAAACTGAGTATTTCCTCAAGTCAAACACATCCACACCTGTTTCTGATGACAGTAAGATGAAGAGCAGAGCTGACCACTGACCACGAGAGAGATTAACTTTAGACAGGTGTCCTGAACTCAGGTGATGTTGGACCTCCTTCACTATTGGGTCATCCTTCAGTTCATTCAAATGGTGGAGCAGATTGATGCTTTTCTCTGGAGAGAGAGTATCATTCATCTTTTTTTTAAACATACTGAACTGTTTCCTGATTTATCTGTAAACTGTTTCCGGTTTGTGTGGCAGATCTTGTAGGAAATCCCAACTGGCTGGCATTGAAAGACCCAGGAAGAAGCGAAGAAACAAGTCCAGATGTCCATTTGGACTCTTTAAAGCCTTGTCCACAGCACTCTGATAGAACTGTCTTACTGGAAACTCATAAGTCTGCACTGATGATATTTGTTCTTCTTCCAGCAGGTTGATACCAGAGTTGATGAATGTCAAATGGGCATGAAGAGCAGCTAGAAACTCCTGAATGCTCAGATGGACAAAACAGTACACCTTGTCCTGGTACAGCCCTCTCTCCTCTTTAAAGATCTGTGTGAACACTCCTGAGTACACTGAGGCTTCTCTGACATTAATTCCACACTCTGTCAGGTCTGATTCATAGAAGATCAGGTTTCCTTTCTGCAGCTGCTCAAAAGCCAGTTTCCCCAGTGCTTCAATCATCTTCCTGCTCTCTGGACTCCAGAGAGGATCTGTCTCAGCTCCTCCATCATACTTGATGTTCTTCACTTTGGTCTGAACCACCAGGAAGTGAATGTACATCTCAGTCAGTGTCTTGGGCAGCTTTCCTCCAGCCTGTTTGGTTTTTAACACACTCTCTAGAACTGTAACAGTGATCCAGCAGAAGATTGGGATGTGACACATGATGTGGAGGCTTCGTGATGTCTTGATGTGAGAGATTATGGTGTTGGCCTCTTCCTTGTCTCTGAGTCTTTTCCTGAAATACTCTTCCTTCTGTGGGTCAGTGAACCCTCTGACCTCTGTAACCATGTCTATATACTCAGCAGGGATCTGATTGGCTGCTGCAGGTCATGTGGTTATCCAGATGTGAGCAGAAGGAAGCAACTTTCCCCTGATGAGGTTTGTCAGCAGCACATCCACTGATGTGGACTCTGTAACATCAGTGAGGATCTCAGTGATGTGGAAGTTCAGAGGAAGTCGACACTCATCCAGACCATCAAAGATGAACACAACTTTGAACTTTTTAAAGTTACAGATTCCTGCTTCTTTGATTTCAGTGAAGAAGTGATGAATAAATCCCACTAAGCTGAACTTTTTATCCTTCAGTAAATTCAGCTCTCTGACTGTGAATGGAAAAATGAACTGGATGTTCTAGTTGGTCTTGTCTTCAGCCCAGTCCAAAGTGAACTTTTGTGTCAGGAGTGTTTTCCCGATGCCAGCCACTCCTTTGGTCAGAACTGTTCTGATTGGTTTGTCTCTTTCAGTCGAAGCTTTAAAGATGTCTTCACACCTGATTGATGTTTCTGGTCCGTTTGGTTTCCAGGAAAACATTTCAATCTGTCTGACCTCATGTTCAGTGTTGACCTCTCCGGTCCCTCCATCTGAGATGTAGAGCTCTGTGTAGATCTCATTTAGAGTGATTCGGGTTCCTGGTTTAGCAATCCCCTCAAACACACACTGGAACTTCTTCTTTAGGTTACATTTAAATGTATTCTCACAAAGTGGATCAGGATTTTCTACAGGAAAGCACCAGAAACATGAGTGTTATGATTATAGAAAATATGACAATTTCATTCCTGTAAAGACTGAATTTATGAAGAAAAATCCTCTCACTGCTCTGCAGACAGTCAGCCAGCTCCTCCTGTTTCATTATTCTCAGGAAGTTAACTGCAAGTTTCAGAAATGCCTCTCTGCTGCTCCTTCTCTGCTTCTCTTCCTCACTGTCCAACACCTCCTCTTCATCCCTCTGACACTCTGAATAATCTGGATTCAGATCATTCTGCATCTCCTGCAGCTCGTTCTTCACAAACGTGTTAATGTCCTCCAGCCTCTGGAAAAAAATGACAATCTGAATTCATGAAAATTCAGATCTTCATAGTAAAAACAAGATTTTCACAAGATTTGCTTTGTGTTTTTTTTTAATTTAACAAAAAAATGAAGTGTTAAAATTTATGCAAGTAACATTTTAAAATGAAACTCCTGCCAGTCAAAAAAATATAATTCCAACATGTTATTGTTTTATAACATTACTGGATATTTTTTGTGGACTGTCAGTTTGGTTCTTATTCATATAAGAACATAGGTTATTAACATTAATTTGCTTTTCTGAAAAAAATGTGATATATAAATACATATGTATATAAAAAAAGACCTGTTTTGATCCATCAATTTTAAGTAGTTTTATCTCTTTTTACCCACAATTTTCGAGGAACAATCTTTTGCCACTCAATTCATTGATGATATAAACAAAAACTCAGATCCTTGGAAAATTTCAATCTGTTTCATCACATCATAATCCTGAGACTGCTTTCATCAAGGTCTCAAATGATCTGCTGCTCATTAGCTCAGTTTTTGATACTGTGAATCACAAAATTTTAACCTTTTGCAGATTATTTTTTTTAATTGCCATTATTGCTTCTCTTCTTCATCAGCAGTCTGAAACTTTGTTTTGAAAAGTGCTTTATAAATAAAAAATAAAGTGAAACTAATTCACTGTCTAATCATTTGTGGAATTTTACCATTTTTTAATGATCATGGGACTTTGCAACATAAAAACAATTTAAAAAGGAGGTATGTGTACATGTACAAACCTTAAACACCGAGTCCAGATCAGTTTGATGCTGAAGACTCTCCTGATTGGCTCTGTGGAGACATCATGAAGAAATCAGAACCATTTTGCACGTAAATTTCTAGCCAAAGATTTCTCGTCTACTGTTTCGTGATCATTTTAAATAAAACAAGCACTACTGTGCTCTAGCAAACCTATTATGTTTATTTACAGACTTATTTATTTATTCATTTTTTTGTTCTTGTAATGACCATCACTGGATATGCCCTGCACATTTGTATGAAGATAAAGATTAAAGAGAATTTTATAAAAAGAAAAAAAAAAAGATTTTGTGTTGAAGTGTTTTATTTAAAATGTTGCCTTTGTGTCTAAAAATACCAGCAGCAAGGAAGAGCATGTTAGTCAGCTGAAATTTTTTCTGAGGAATAAACTTATAAGACACAAAAAAATGACATGTTGACACTTTGAATCCGCCTACACTCAGCTACATCTGTGGTGTTCAGTGTCCAGACGATGAACTACAAAATGATCATCTTACCTAATCCATTTTGCCGGATTATTTCATGCAGGCCATATAAAAAAAAGAACCACTTGTGAAAAATGTCAATATTAAGGTAAAAAAAAAAAAAAAAAAAAAAAAAGATTAGGTGTGGTCCTTTGTCAGTTTTGTTGATGATTGTCATGAATGCCGGGATGGTTTGTCACTATGAATTATGAGATGGAATTATAATAACATGGATCAAGGATGGTCCATACTTAAGCTGGAATATAAAGGAAGCATTGAAGATCTCATTTAATATTTAGAGAGTTACAGCAGCTCATGGCTTCCAGCACCACACAGACAGCTGTGGATCATTTCACCTTCCTAAGCAAAACGGACACTTAGATTTTCATACCATGACACTGTCATTTACAGACAGGCAAGAAATTAAAGGCATAACCTGAACTCTTGACCCCTACACGGAGAGACATTGTTGCACTTTGCTGCCATGTTGGGCAGCAAAGGAAAAAGAGTCGAAAAAGCAGTACAAAGTTGCTGTGAGAGATTATCTTTGTCCAGTGAATAAGTATTTCACTAGCTGGGACCACATCCTCGGTAACGATGGGCGGTGAGGGACGAGGAAGTGTGAACTGGTGCTGCGGTTTGGGGAAGGCCTCGAAGGGGACTGGCAACGGCTCCCAGGCCGGGCAGATCCCCATGTACTAACGAGAAAGGAATGAAGGAAAGGAAAAGAGAGGAGAGGGAAAATGGAGGGGGGTGGGCCTGAAAATGAGAACAGCAGGTAATGGTGAAGGGGGGCTTTATAGCCTGAGGCCGGAGGGAGCGTGAAGGAGGAGTGGTCCCACTCCTGAAATTCTGATGAATAATTGATTATGAAAATGGTGTGATCATATACCATGGCTTTCACAGTCACCAGAGCTCAACCAAGACTATCTGGAGGAAATTAGACTGACATAACAGACAGATAATCAATTCCAGGAAACACTGAAGCTGTTGGGGAGGCATGTGTTGTACAAATACTTCCCAAACTTGTCTTTGTCACCTGTCTGTACACATTGCTTCTTTGGTTCTGGTCTGTTATGCGTTTCTACATAGTTGTGTCTTGTGAGCCTGTTGGCAGAGAATGCTATTTGTGTGTAACTTAATCAAAAAACATATCAAACATGTTTATCTTTCTATACATTTTACTTATTTATACTTATATGTTTTGTCAGTGCTCTTAGGACTATTGTGATGCTGATTCAAAGAAGGTCAGTAAGTCTAAGGCAGATAAAAGCTAAACTTATGCATGCATTAAGTGATTCCACAACTCACTTACAGAGGACACTTTATAAAAGTGGATGAAACAAGAATACACAAAAACAGCACTGCGGGATAGTCGGTCAGTGAACTTGATTATTAATGAAGGCTTTACAAAATCAACTATGTACACAAAGTCAAAAGTGCCTGTCAGGTATGCTGGAATCATCCACGTTATCATCAATAATACCAATGTGAATGTTACACACTTTAAAAAGTTTACAACGAGCAACATGTACTGACAATAGCCATACACGGGTAAATGTGTACTTGATGGACGTGCAGTAAATCTGCTTAGTATGATATTAAATATATGACACACTTACTACTTCATACAACTCACATCGTTTGTAACGAGCCACCGAAAGCACCACCGGGCACTGCTGACGTGAAGGCGCGTGGATACCCTCTGCTCGAAGAAGCTTCTGCGCGTGAGTGAAGGCAGCGACTCGGCTGAGCAGCTCCTGATGAGGTTTGGTGAAGACCATACTTGTCACCCGGCCTGCTGACGAGGTGCAGGGGCGAATTGCTGGTGTCGCCATCATCAGTTGTAGCCGCTGAAAAGACTAGAAATGGGCGTAATATATTAGATGTTAGCTAGCGCGCAGCTAACATTTACCATAGAGAAAAAGGATTAAATGCGGTATTCAGCCTCGTGTAATTTCCGCTAAATCCGGGAGCGTCTTAAGAACACAAGTTACAGACCGGGAAGTCTATAATTTACTGTAAACATAAAAGAAATGCCAGTTTCCAGAAAAAACAGCGGAGTTGGCCGCTTCGCTGTCCCGCTGCCCGTTGTTGTTTTGGTGACACAACTTCCGTCAACAGACGATTGGTCGTCTACAGTGGGATTCAGCGCTCTTATTGGGCCAGAGTCCAGTCACCGTAGACTCCGGGCCAACGAAAAGACGTAACCGTCTACGGTTACCGCAGACTTTGCGCTACCGTAGACAAAAGGAAATTGTTCTTCATATTTCAGTCTCAACTTAAAATAAGTCCGAACACTTCTTTCCAAGCTCCTTAGACTACGATGACCTGGAACACTGAGAACCTTCTCAGACACATTTCAGTCTCACCCACAAACTGCAAAATTTGTTGAGACACACGGTGCAGCTGTGTAAATGGGCACGATGATCTATTACATTAGCGCAATACAACCAGCCTGAATGTTCAGCGTTTGTACCAGTGAAAAAGACACACACACAGAGTAGAATCAGCTCTATTGAAGAGATGGGTGGTCCTGAAAAGGACCTTTTGTTGTTTGGATCAATACTGTAAACTTAACCGCCGAAGCCGTACAGAGTGCGGCCCTGCCTCTTCAGAGCGTACACCACATCCATGGCGGTCACGGTCTTCCTCTTGGCGTGCTCAGTGTAGGTGACGGCGTCGCGGATAACGTTCTCCAGGAACACCTTCAGCACACCACGGGTCTCCTCATAGATCAGACCAGAAATACGCTTGACGCCACCACGGCGAGCCAGGCGGCGGATAGCTGGCTTAGTGATGCCCTGGATGTTATCACGGAGCACCTTACGGTGGCGCTTAGCGCCTCCTTTTCCGAGTCCTTTGCCACCTTTTCCTCTTCCACTCATTTTTGCTGTTCAGAAATGAATCTGAAGAGTTACTTGAGCGACTCCTACATTTACATGTCACCTGAGGACGTAAAAGAAAACAGGAGCGGGGGAAACTACCGCCATCTACTGGCTTTTGGCGGAAGTGAGGAACAGCGTGACTGTGTCTGCGGGTCGAGTAGCACTGACAGTTTACTGTACACCCATGGGGGAGCGGGGGGGTGGCTTACTGGGCTTAAGCCCGGGTTTTTTTTCCAGAAGCCCGGGGTCTTTTGGAGTGTAATTTGTTTCATAGTTAGATGCCTGGCTGACAACTGTATAAAACAAAAACTACACACAGTATTCGAAGCACATAGTGCACACTGTGGGAATTTACCACTGTGCGTAAATCCCCCCCTAATATTGGTATGATCCGAGCTCAGGCACTAAGAGACTGAGCGGGTGAAGGGGGGGTGGGGGCTGCTGCCTCGAGTGCGCTTTTGGAGAAACGCAGCCAGGCAGACAGAGGAGAACTGAAGTTTGACCAGGTACCAAAGCAAATCATCCGTACTGTACAAATGATGTAAATATGACGGTGAATCACAAAAGACTGATATCAAACTGATCACTTGACCCATATATTACGTTACTTGCTCTTCAAGTGAATCAACAAATGGCGAAATGAAAAGTCGAACAACAACAAAGCTGTTTCTTTAGAGAGTCTTAGCTTACATGTGTGTTTATTTCATATTTTCAGTTGTTACCCTCCACGGCTAAACAAACTCTCTAAATCTGTTTCAGTTATGTACTGATATACAAGAATGGACATAAGGAGCTTCTTTCAAAGAAAAAACTCTGGTAGATGTTATTTTATATATTATGCTTTGTATGTTGTTCAGTATATTTCTATGCAAAACAAGAGAAATTTCAATACACAGCAGTATATTCGCAGTTTAAACCAGATATTTACATAGACTTTATGGAAAACACAAGAACTGTTTTTTACTGTACAACATCAATTTAGAGTAAAGTTGTTTTGTTTTGGATAAATAAATATTGAAATATCTTTTGAATTAGATAATGTCAGAATAAAGAGAGACAAAGCTGTCTATCACTTTCATCAAATTTAGGAGTACATATACACTAAGTTTATTGTTCATTAATAAGAAAACTCCAGACGATTCCATTCTGAGCTGAAGAAGCTTCTGATAGGTTCGTAGAGTCCATGTGAGTAAATTGGTGGCACACCTGTGGATGCATATAAGGCAAAACACAGAGCCTGTTTCTGTGAAATGGGAAAATCAAGAGATATCAACCAAAACACCAGGAAAAGAATTGTGGAGCTCCATAAGTGTGGCTCAATTTTGAATACAATTTGGTGCGATTTGCAATTAAGAAATACAGACGATTTCTCTCTTTACTCTTAAATTTAACAAATATGTTTTTTATATTTATCAACCTAAAAAAATAAACATTTAGTCTGATTTGATGTTACAATAAAAAAGTGTTTGTGTTTTGATCAGAAGAGTATAAATATCTGGTTTTAAGATAAGATAAGATAAGCTAAGATGGCCTTTATTAGTCCCACAGGTGGGAAATTTGTTTTGTTACAGCAAAAGTGCAAAGTTATGTAGCAGAAATTAGAAAACACTGGAATGCAATAAAATACAATAAAATAAAATAAAATACTATATACAATAGAATAAAAATAGAATAATATATACAATAGAATAAAATAGAAATACAAATACTATATACAACTGAGTAGGAAAATACAAAAACACAACTTCGTCAGAAGAAGAATTGCACATATAGCAGTCTTATTGCACATGTGTGGGTTTGTGTGTTTGATCAGCTGCAAAAGTCTTTATTGTAGAGTCTGACAGCAGTGGGGAGGAAAGACCTGCGAAATCTCTCCGTCCCACGGTGGGACGGAGAGACTGTATATATAACTGTATATTTGAAGATTGTCAGCACAAAGAGGGAGAGAGAGGAACAGAGAGGGAGAGAGAGGAGAAGAGAGGGAGATGGAGAATGAGGACAGAACAAGAGCAGGTGAAACACACATGTTAGTCAAATGGTTGTTTACCAAAAGTATCACCGTATCATAGGTACTCGTGTATC
Source organism: Oreochromis aureus (assembly GCF_013358895.1). Classification (NCBI taxonomy): domain Eukaryota; kingdom Metazoa; phylum Chordata; class Actinopteri; order Cichliformes; family Cichlidae; genus Oreochromis; species Oreochromis aureus. Next base: position 42,925,172 of record NC_052944.1, on the reverse strand, counting down.
TCGCACCTAGTGTTTCTTTTTAGGTTTGTTATTTTTCAAATTCTATATTTATTAAGTTATGCGGGCTTGTTTGCACAACAAGGCTAAATAATTATATAAACTTTTCTCAATCTAAATATTGTACTTTGGTAGAATTAAAAAATAAGTGTAGTGCAGGTCTATGATGATTTTTAGTGCTACTATCATCTAGTTCTGATTCTGGTTCTGTCTTGGTTAAGTCCAGAGTAGTCCTGATTTTGAACTGTTGTAATCCTGTTTTAATTCCGGATCAGTTCTGGGTCTGGTTGAATTGGGGTTTAGTCCTCGTGTCTTGATACAGCCCGACTTTGTTCTGCCTTGCTGCTTAATTTAAAAAAAACTAGTTTAAGGTGTCCTGCGGATGTGATATATATTTTTCCCTATATGAAGTCATTCTTTTTTGAACAAAACTCAAAACAGAGCCTATTAATCTTTCAGTCATTTCTACCCCCCCCCCCAAAAAAAAAAAAAAAAAAAAAACAAAAAAAAAAAATCCCACATGCATACTACCCTTAGCTCCGGGTGTTTCAAATGTCTGCCTCCGCCTCTGCTGTACACTTTATGAGATTGAGTACCACGTCTCTCTGAGACACGTGTGTATCAACCCAACAGTTTTCCAGTTCTCCCGTTAAAATCTTTAATAAAGGCCAATAACCAGTGGTGCCTCCAACGGAGCCAGAAAAGGAGGGAAAGGTCATGCCATGAAATATTATTGTGGTCCCCGGATCGAATCGGTTGTTAGCCAGATTTTACCTTGAAACTCTGAATTCCAGACAGCACACGGTACAAATGTATAACACTGACTTAGGTGTGAAATACATTCACATCACAGGGGATCTTTTCAACATGTCTTTGCTGGTGAATACACAGCATGTCTCATCACTGAGGTTTTCACACGTTGGAACGAGGTCTCAAGCAAACAAAGACAAAACAGCTGAAGCCAGCAACCTGCACAGCCTGTCACACATCCATCACAACCATCTCTGAGAATCAATGTCGTTTTATAAGTTGGTTTATATTGGCTTTCCTGCATGAAATAGCATTCACAGATCATTGCATTTCCAACAGATTACTCAAAATGTCAATACTATATTTTTTGACTTGAAAGTGGCAGCAAATGATACTCTGGGAGCACTATACCTATGGTCTCACCTTGATTGGACTGTTGTGGACAGCGAAGGCCTCACAGTATCATTTGTGTGTATGTTGTCAATGTTAATAGTCTGAAGACAGTTTGTTAAACTAATGTCACTGCACAGTGTTCCCAGAAGTCAGTTCTTAGTGTTAGAGGTGAGAAGATCAACCCAACTATCGTCACCAGCGCCGTTATGGGTATTGGATCATTAAACAGGACTGTGTGTTTCTATACTCAAAGTTACTTTGAAAAATTATTTATAAAAAAAAAAAAATAAGAAGGAAAAACATGTTAGGCTTACTGTCCTGTCTATTACATTTAAACAACGAGTTCACCAGAGGTACTTGAGAGCACAGGCTCCGTCATAAGGTCTAGCGCAAAGCACTCCAATGTTATGAGCTTTGGAAAAACTGATAAATGAATAAGTGAAGGAGGGACACGTTTTAGAATTGAACTGTGTGGTTACAGTTTCCCTGCTGATAAAGAAAAACAACAATTGATGCTACAAAGTAATGAAGCATTTTTGTAAGTTACTACAGTAGAAGTCTGATTTAGTCCTAATAATTGGAAGTGACAGAAGTGTAGCAGAACGGCATTGTAATAAAACTGCTGATGCTTAGAAGGGGATAGTGAACTCCACCTTCATGCCAACGGTAGTTTCTAGTATAGAAACAGCATAAACATTTAAGTATCATTATAAGATTGATGTAATAGTAAAAAACGAGCGAGCTCTTGGTGTGAGTGAGGTGGCTCTGAAAAGAGCCTTTGTTGGTAGGAGAGCGTGTAGCGCGCTTAAGCTCTCTCTCCGCGGATGCGGCGAGCCAGCTGGATGTCTTTGGGCATGATGGTGACCCTCTTGGCGTGGATGGCGCACAGGTTGGTGTCCTCGAAGAGTCCGACCAGGTAAGCCTCGCTGGCCTCCTGCAGAGCCATGACAGCAGAGCTCTGGAAGCGCAGGTCGGTCTTGAAGTCCTGGGCGATCTCGCGGACCAGGCGCTGGAAGGGCAGCTTGCGGATCAGCAGCTCGGTGGATTTCTGGTAACGGCGGATCTCACGAAGAGCCACGGTACCGGGCCTGTAACGATGGGGCTTCTTGACGCCTCCGGTGGCCGGGGCGCTCTTACGAGCGGCCTTGGTGGCCAGCTGCTTCCTGGGTGCTTTGCCGCCAGTAGACTTGCGAGCGGTCTGCTTGGTTCTTGCCATTCTTTCTCTCTTTGCTTTCCCTGTGCTAACAGCAGAAAATGTAGCAACTTCAGGAGACTCGCTGCTCTTAAAGTGTGTGACAGGATGTGACGCGGTGCCGCTCCGGCTCGTGATTGGCGAGGGGCTCCACGTGGTGCTCAGCCCCGTTCAGAGGAGCACCGCCCCGCCTCGGTGTGTGCCGCTCATTGGAGAAAAGTGCATTGAATTTGCGCGCTGCCGCAAGCCTCTCTGCGATTGGTGCGTGACGAAGCTGCCCGCGCTCCGCGGAAATATAAGCGAGGCTTTGAGCAGATCGGACCACATTTCCTTTCAGTGTTGATACTCTAAAGAAGATAGCATCAAAATGAGTGGTCGCGGAAAAACTCTCAGCGCAATTTCTCAGGGTGCCCCGTGGGTTCGAGGAAAGAGGAATTGTGGCAAAAAAAAAGGCAGGGCCAGAGCGGGCGTACCATACCACAGACTTATGTTTGGAGATTTATCAAGTCAATGGGAACATTATAGTTTAAATATTCTCCAAGATAATACGAAAAATATTTATAAAAAAATTAATGAAATTAAAAATGAAGGTATGATTCAATATAAGTATGTTGACAAAGATGAAAATCTTTTAGTAGTTAAAAATATACAAGACAAATTATTATCCGAAAGCATGAGAGACGTGGTATGGCTCATCTCGCTCAGGGCGCCTCCCTGTGAGAGCGGTGGTTCAATGGAGTTGTTTTGTTACCACCATGAAATGTCCTATGATAGACTGTGATGAAGATGAGACCTTAGAACATCTTCTATTGGACTGTTATAGGACAACTGAGATAAGGCAGAAGATGACAGAAATTGGTTTTGATGTTGATGTTAATATTAAAGCGGTTAAATATGGTTTGTTTAAAGAAAAAATGGGTGAAGACAAAAGGAGACTCTTTTGGTTAGTAATGTGTGTAATAAACACACACATCTGGAAAACCCGTGCCAAAGGAGTGATAGAACAAAAGATGATAAGTAGTGATGTGGTGAGTAAACATATCATTACAGATCTGCGGAGAAGACGAACAATGGACCTGAAACTTGGGAAAGTTTTCCCCTGGAACGTATTGAAACTGTAAGTTTTAAAAGTGCTTTGTGGACTCGGATGCTGGATTCTCCTCCTTGTTTTTCCTTTTTCCTTAATGAGTGGTGTGTGATCATGGTTTTGTATATGTCATTGTATGTGTATGTACATTTTATATGTAATTTTGTATACTTTAAATAAAGTGTTAAAAAAAAAAAAAAAGAAAAACCGGAGGCAAAGCCAGAGCTAAGGCTAAGACCCGCTCATCCCGTGCCGGGCTTCAGTTCCCCGTGGGTCGTGTCCACAGACTGCTGCGCAAAGGCAACTATGCGGAGCGTGTGGGAGCCGGCGCCCCCGTTTACCTGGCAGCTGTGCTCGAGTACCTGACCGCTGAGATCCTGGAGCTGGCTGGCAACGCAGCCCGCGACAACAAGAAGACTCGCATCATCCCACGTCACCTGCAGCTGGCTGTGCGCAACGACGAGGAGCTCAACAAGCTCCTGGGGGGAGTCACCATCGCTCAGGGTGGTGTGCTGGGTATCTGGGGATCCAATCGAGAAGTGACTAAGAGAAAATTTATGTACAAGAGTAGGAAGCACGGGGGTTTGGGAGCCCCTGACCTAGAGATTGTGTTGCGAATTCCTTTTATTAGAATCACACTCAGCGCAATTTCTCAGGGTGCCCCGTGGGTTCGAGGAAAGAGGAATTGTGGCAAAAAAAGGCAGGGGCCAGAGCGGGCGTACCATACCACAGACTCATGTTTGGAGATTTATCAAGTCAATGGGAACATTATAGTTTAAATATTCTCCAAGATAATACGAAAAATATTTATAAAAAAATTAATGAAATTAAAAATGAAGGTATAATTCAATATAAGTATGTTGACAAAGATGAAAATCTTTTAGTAGTTAAAAATATACAAGACAAATTATTATCCGAAAGCATGAGAGACGTGGTATGGCTCATCTCGCTCGGGCGCCTCCCTGTGAGAGCGGTGGTTCAATGGAGTTGTTTTGTTACCACCATGAAATGTCCTATGATAGACTGTGATGAAGATGAGACCTTAGAACATCTTCTATTGGACTGTTATAGGACAACTGAGATAAGGCAGAAGATGACAGAAATTGGTTTTGATGTTGATGTTAATATTAAAGCGGTTAAATATGGTTTGTTTAAAGAAAAAATGGGTGAAGACAAAAGGAGACTCTTTTGGTTAGTAATGTGTGTAATAAAACACACACATCTGGAAAACCCGTGCCAAAGGAGTGATAGAACAAAAGATGATAAGTAGTGATGTGGTGAGTAAACATATCATTACAGATCTGCGGAGAAGACGAACAATGGACCTGAAACTTGGGAAAGTTTTCCCTGGAACGTATTGAAACTGTAAGTTTTAAAAGTGCTTTGTGGACTCGGATGCTGGATTCTCCTCCTTGTTTTCCTTTTTCCTTAATGAGTGGTGTGTGATCATGGTTTTGTATATGTCATTGTATGTGTATGTACATTTTATATGTAATTTTGTATACTTTAAATAAAGTGTTGAAAGACAAAAAAAAAAAAAAAGAAAAACCGGAGGCAAAGCCAGAGCTAAGGCTAAGACCCGCTCATCCCGTGCCGGGCTTCAGTTCCCCGTGGGTCGTGTCCACAGACTGCTGCGCAAAGGCAACTATGCGGAGCGTGTGGGAGCCGGCGCCCCCGTTTACCTGGCAGCTGTGCTCGAGTACCTGACCGCTGAGATCCTGGAGCTGGCTGGCAACGCAGCCCGCGACAACAAGAAGACTCGCATCATCCCACGTCACCTGCAGCTGGCTGTGCGCAACGACGAGGAGCTCAACAAGCTCCTGGGGGGAGTCACCATCGCTCAGGGTGGTGTGCTGCCCAACATCCAGGCCGTGCTGCTGCCCAAGAAGACCGAGAAGCCCGTCAAGGCCAAGTAAACTCAAAGCACTCGGCTTCACCAACAACAAAGGCTCTTTTAAGAGCCACACACTTCTCTCTGAGTAAACATCCCTCTTCTTATTACTGTGTCTTTAACAACTTGTGTACTGGGAAATGTAGATTATGCATCTTGATTCATTTTCAAATCTACATTCATTCACTTCATCTTTCACAGTAAGGGATTATAATCCACATTCAAAAAGAAATAATATTAACTCCTAAGCAGTGTGCGTTTGTATTATTCACAAGACAAGAATAGAGATTAAACTTTGGGTCTCAATATAAAATCCAAAAATAAAACCAAAGCAAAAAGCTTTCGTGTCTCCTGCTGTGTGATTAAGGCTCGTGCCTTGTTCAACCTCATTGCTCATCTTACTGATTTAAAATAAATGGGATATCACTAATTATTAGCTTCATAACTATGACTATAAACATGCATCATGGTTCACTCGCTTGATAATAAAAGCAGATCCGCAGCTCATGGAAACAGACAACACGCAGTTCATGATACGTGTGCCAAGACCACAAACCTTGTCAAACACAATAGGAAATCAGAACAGGAGGAGGAGGAGGAGAGGGACGGGTGGAGTTCTTTGCTACTGCAGAAACTATCCAGATACAGAGGGAGGAAAATGTGGAGCTGTTAGCAACATGTTCAGCACTGCTGCTGAATTTGGGACATTTTGCAAAGTCACTTACATCTACGCTCAGGTTTTTGTGTCTATTGTGAGTAGAATAAAACGATTAGAAGAATAGAAACTGCTCAGGTTTGCTTAGATAACAGGGGGCGGCTGGAAATCAGAACAACAGGAAATCATTGGTAAGTGTGGGTTTGGTTAGAATGACTTTTTCAACCCCTGTTTTAAGGACAATAGTGGATTTGAGTTCTCAAAGCATTTCATGCGACCTTAAAACTCTCAAGAATGACATTAAGTTGCTGAACTCTGACCTCTGACGTGCCAAATCACTTGGTTTAGCTATAAACTTTGGTATGTAACTGTAAGAAGGGAAGAAGTTACTGACAGTGAGGGTCTGTCTGTCATAAAATGAGGAGTAAAAGCTGCCTCAGCCAGATAAACAGGAAGCCACAGTTACTAGCCTGGGGGAAGAACAGCCCCCCAGACTGAACAACAGAATTAGTGGAAAACTGAGGGGGACACAGGGCAGCCCCAGACTCTTCTTCAGCTGGGATATCCAAAGAATCATGAGGTCAAGAAGTAAACCTCAAGACTATATTTTAAAATAAAAGAATTGCCCGCATCCTTAATGCAACAGAACTCCATTAGTTCAAATGTACATGAATCAAATTGGTTATGAAATGAGTAATGAAATAAATACATGGTAAAATAAACAGCTGTATGGGTTCAGCCTGGAGTAAAATGTGTCCTTGAAATCACCAAATATCAATTCAACTGACCTAGATTTAGTCAGGTAAGGTTGTAGAGTAGAGCATTTCAAGTGTTAAATATTGGCTAAGTATCAATAAATTATACAGTGCACTTCCACTAAAACAGCCAGTGTAGGCTTTTAAAAAATAAAAAATAGAAGTGAAACATATTTCATACAGAGATAATAACATGCATCTATAAATGTAATATTTTCAGTCACATTAGTTGTGTTTTGTAATAGAATATTTTAAAATGTAGGTGATAACTTTTAAAGGTGTATTTCTTGTATGATAGTGTCTCATAGTAAAACAAGAAGTGGTGTGATGTCTTGTACTATGAAGGTATGATTGTAAATATTGAGTTGTTAATATTTGTATTGTCTTTTCTGGAGTTGTAGACTTCTGCAGACAGCACTAATGTGCATCATGATACTAATAAAAGTCGTAAATGTAATGAGAGAAATGGGGAAAAGTGTGTGCTTTAACAATAAGGACACTATTGTGAATAACAGAGTGTTGAGTGAGTGTGAGGAAGGAGCTCTTGTGTGTTGCTGTGGTGGCTCTGAGAAGAGCCGTTGTTGAGTGTGAGAGTGGTGGCAGCTCACTTCTTCTTGGCTGCTGTGGCTGCCTTCTTGACTTTGGGCTTGGCGGCCTTCTTTGCTGCGGGAGCCTTCTTCAGCACCTTCTTGGGGCTCTTGGCCGCCTTCTTGGGGCTTTTGGGCGCTTTCTTGGCCGCCGCCGCGGGCTTCTTGGCCTTCTTGGGCGACTTCTTAGCGGCTGCGGGCTTCTTGGCTGCTGCTGCCTTCTTGGGCGACTTCTTAGCAGCTGCTGCCGGTTTCTTGGCTTTGGCAGCGGCGGGCTTCTTGGCTTTAGGAGCGACTTTCTTGGCGGGCTTCTTGGCTTTGCTCTCAGTAGCCTTCTTGTTCATCTTGAAGGATCCGGAGGCCCCGGTGCCCTTGGTCTGCACCAGAGTGCCCTTCGCCACCAGGCTCTTGATGGCGGTCTTGACGCGGGCCTTGTTCTTGTCCACATCGTAGCCTCCGGCAGCCAGAGCCTTCTTGAGAGCGGCTGCGGACCAGTGTTGCCAACTTAGCGACTTTGTCGCTATATTTAGCGAGTTTTCAGACCCCCTAGCGACTTTTTTTCTTAAAAAAGTCGCTAAAAGACGAAAAGCGCGTATCGCTTTTACTCTCAACAAGCAGCGGGTGCTGTAACACAGTCAGTTCTTCTTTTACTCTTTTACTCTTATGCTGTTTTGTGGATCACAAGGTTTAAAACTACTTATAAACACACACACACAAAGTAACTCCACCAGAGTGCCTATTTCGGATCACTTTTGCCGGTCCAAGCCCGGGTAAAGGAGCAGGGTTGGAATTGTGACATTAAAAAAAACAATAATTGCTAAAAGAAATTTAATTTGTAGTTCTAAATAAACTCTAAATGCATTTAGGACGTTTTACTCACTTTATGTCTCTTCCACGATGTTATTTCTCTCTCAACAACATAGGTTACAATTATATTAGCATGACCAATTATGCAAATTAGGTGATGACGTCATTTAGCGACTTCTAGCGACTTTTAGGACAACCAATAGCGATTTTCCTTACTGAGGAGTTGGCAACACTGCTGCGGACACGCCGCTGCGCTCCTTGGAAGCGGCCACGGCTTTCACAATCAGCTCGCCCACGCTGGGGCCGACCTTCTTGGGCTTGGAAGCCGTCGTCTTCTTCTTCTTGGCCGCCTTGGCCGGGGCGGGAGCAGGTGCGGGAGCTTCCTCGGACATTTTCCTCTTTCGCGTCTGAACGAGAGTCAAAGAGATTCACGGTACAGTGATGGCAAGTCGGAAGCGCCACGCTGCACTTAAACGCACCATGAGAACCGTGGAGAGTGAAGGCAGCGCGCGCAGCTCTCGCGTGTGCCCCGCAATGCTTCATTTTGTGTTTCGTGTCTCGGGATCAAAGAGCTCAAAGTGAGTTTGTGAGCAGCACTGCAGGCCGACAGTGGAGCAGTCCACAGCGGGCTTGTGTCTCCTGGTGCAGGCCTCGTGTCGGGCTCTCGTGCTCTCTGCTCTCGGTTCGTGGAGCTCCTAAAGCTCAGCGACTCGGTGCGAAGCTCAGCGCTGCTCGGCGGCTTCTTGCACTCTTTTCTCTGCTAAAACCGATAGAGCCGCAGCAGAGCTCCCTAAAAAGCATTTTCCAGCTGATACACATGTTTGTTCACGCACTCCGAGTTAAAAGCAGCATCTGGTGAGCGCAGCTGTGGGACAAAGTGACGCCGCGAGCTCCCAGCAAACACACCGATGCTGCTGGAGGCCCACGGAGCAGCGACACTTCTGTGACAGCTGCTCACTTCTAACCAAAGCACAGTTTCACTCACATTGTTGCACATCAGAAGCTTCATTAGTGACCTTACAGCAGCTCGCTTCCACACTTTAGCTCTGATCTCTTAGTCTGCATTGACTCTGTTTCCTTCTACAGTTACTGACTCTACAATAAACAACAGCACTCAATGAACACGTGAATACACACATCCACAAACTGATCACTATGGTAAATGACCTGTATTTGTATAGCGCTTTACACAACCAGTCATCCACCCATTCACACACACATTCACACACTGGTGATGGCAAGCTACATTGTAGCCACAGCCACCCTGGGGCGCACTGACAGTAACTGAGTATTACACATTGAGAATACCTGCTAAAAAAAACACCCATCCAGCCATCTCACTGTTAAACCTTGTCTTGTTGTCACTGTACAGAATGGTGTACGTCAGTTTAATGCTGGGGTGTGCTGCAATAGTAACTATCCTCGGTCAGAAGGAGAGGCTGACATCCAGGGATTAGATTACCACAGGTGGAGTTTATTGGCGGTCAGATGGATGGTACAGGAAGGTATGGCATACAGTAGGAGGATGTGGAGGGATGATATGGTGTGGTTTCTATGATTAAGAACAGGGCATAGGAAACAGAACAATAATAGAACAGGCATGAATACGGATCAAAGATTAAGAAAACTGGTAACAAATCCCTCCACCACAAATCAGTTTGATATCACTTACGGTTTCACATTTACTGAGGCACTACCCAAAAGGCGCCACAAGAGGGCACTCCAACACAAGAGATGACCCACTTATGATGATGCACCTAGTAAACAGTCAGCCCCCTACTTAACCACTACGTAATGCAGCGCTGTTTCAGCGTACAAATTCACATCAATTGGCAGGTGGACCAAACAGAGCAAGAACAAGCCCAAAACAATCAAATAACTGGGCTGTCATAGCTATCGCTAACTAGCACATATGCTAACGGCCACTAAACCCAATACACACAAGTAGCAGGGTAAACTTCTTGAGCATGGAACATTAACTCACTTTTAATTGACGCACACCATCCCCAACAAATACAGGATGGGCTATTTGCTTCCCTTCCCAGCAGCTCTCTCCTCAATCGCCAGCCCAGGAACGAACGAACACCATCCAGCTCCGAAATCCCATGAATCCCATCACTGCCCAGAGGCTGCTGGGTAATGTAGTTCACCCTAACACAGGCTTTTCTACAGTCACTACTAGTCAAACATTATTTTATCATTGTATCTATTTTATTTATTTAATCATAGTAATATTGTTGTTAATATTTGTTATTTATTTTATCCTGTTCTGCCCACGTTGGTGCATTTCCCAGCTCTGGGACTAATAAAGCTTATCTCATGTCCTGGATAGCGACCTCAGTTTAATCTAGTATAGTGTCTTTATTTATGCCCAGTATATCTCTGCTGCTCTTTCTGGAGGATTCTGTGATTCTTCCACCTACTGAAAAACATGTAAACACAGATTTTTGTCCATGATAAGTATAATGCTGATATCTTCCATCCACTCCATCATGTGATGACCAGTCACAGGAGTGGGTTTAGTGAGAGACTGATTACCAAAATTCACCTCTGAACACCAAAAGAAATCATCCCCCCTGTACAACTCCATGTTATGCACAGCAATTACTACAATAGTTGCATCATATAAAGGCAGCTAGAAAGTGAAAGGTGGCTACAGAGCCATCAAATTAGGAATTAGATTGAAGATGCTTTGATGGAAATTCCTCTTTGGGCATCGCTAGGAAAGTTGGATGCGAAGGACACAGCAGAGCCTGACTGTGGCATAGGCAAATGCTAAAGGTGTCATCCATCCAGGGGCACAAGTGGGGAAAAAATACAAAAAAAAAGAAGAAAGAAATAAGTAATGATACCAATTCATATCTTTCTTAGTGTACATTTTTGCCCTCTAATAGTCCAACAAACAACCCCTTTGTATCCTAATTGTGTGTTTATAAAGTGCACATCAAGTCAGATGGGTTTGTCATTTCAACCATGTGCAGTACAGTACACAGTGAAGCGAGAGCATACTGGTCAAAGGAGCTTGCAAAGAAAAGAGCATAGTGCTGCATATAACAGACACAGGACCACAAAAATTGCATGTATGGAGAAACTGCGACAAAACGAATACAGACGACTAAAACGATAAAGACACAAGACAGTACAACAGAAAGCTGCAGCATGAATGTTGACACTAGTTTTCTGTGCCACAGCATTTTAGTGTAATGACTAACTCAATTTTGCATATCAGGAACAATAGAAAAAGTATACTTGGAACTGAAACACAAGTGCCAAATACAAACTCACATGTCACGCCATGACAGTAGGCCAGACAAAGCACATGGAAGCGTCAGCTATGGTTCGTACGTACTGTGTTGTCGGTTGCAACGGTAGATCACACGATAGGGAAGGCAAGAAGCTGGAAAATGGGCTCTCTTTTCATCGTTTCCCCTCCTGGAGGCAACCGGAGGGATCTTGTTAAATCCTCCCAATTCTTTCGATCTTTGGGCTGAAGGAAGGACAATACTCGGTGTATAAATGCTCAATCAACAATTTCTTTATTACATACAATTCAACACTTTTGAGCATAAACCATCCGGATGGGGAGACATGCATGCAGAGGGTCACAGCAAATCTCAAACTGGTGGAGGGTTACTCAAACTGTTATAGCCTCTAGTGGCCCCCACCTACTCGTAAAAACCTAAACATTTACATTCTTTCTCTCTTATGGGGCCTAAGTTATGACCTTGGCTTCCTGTGCAGTATGTTCTGTTCTTTTCTAATCAGACAAATAAGGCCATGACTCTCTGAAAACAGTATTTCTTATAACTCAGCAGTATAATGCATCATAAACAATATCATTCATTCACAATAAATCAGCAGTCTAATGTAATACAAATCAGTTTAATACATGTAATAGTTATCACCTTCTTCTAATTCAGGAGAATAATGCAAACTAAAACTACATAATAATTTCACAATCTTTAATTAGGGGTATAACATGGCATAAGATAATATAATCTCACAATCTCATGTATCCGATATTACTAAACGAAGACGTCAGGCTTGGATTGCAGCGGTCAGACGAGCGGATATCGAGTTCTCTGCCATCCCCAAACGAGAGCAATCGCCCACCTGAGAATTCATGTTGAGCGAGTAATAGGTAGTTTGCGTAACAAGTTCAAAATACTACACACTACAATGCCAATCCGATTACTCATATCATGTGAGGGTGAAGACAACACTGCTTGATAAGAATGTTAAGGTGTGCTGTGTTTTGGTGAATATGTGCCCCAGTGTGGTTGTCAAACCAGGGCCAAATGAAACTTGCTCTTGTTGAATATTCATAAAACTGCTGTGTTGCATGTACAGTTCATTGTAAATAATTGTACTTTCTGTAAAGTGGTTTCAATAAAACAAAAACATAAATATATAAATATATTTTTTGTAATTCAAGATCTGTTCACATGTACATACACATGAAATGCAAACTATTTACATGGCATCAATCATGAATCGTTCATCTAGAGCAAGTTCTGGGCCAGGTGCTGAGGAGAAGTCAATGTTATGTGCAACCTCTGGCTGCATCTTGGTCATATGGTCAATGTACACAACGTGGAGGCTTAACGGCCAAATCTTGTACCCAACCGTTTGTGAGTTAGATGTGCGCCTCTAGGGATTTATAATTACGAAAATGCTTTCCCCTATGCGCTGACTCCACAGACAAGGTACGCGAAGATATCGGGATAGGACAACGGCGGACATGGCGCCGCGATCCCACAATGCACTGCGGCGTGACGTCAACTCCAAAGCCCTATTCTGCGTTTGTAGTGAGTTTGTCTTTCCACAATCTAAAAAGTAGGAAAACATTTCAGTCGTCTGGGTCATTGCAGCGGATTAATACCACCCAGTGACACAAAGGTCTACATCTGTGGCAACATAGTAACTGCATATTTAACAGTAGGAAGTATGCTCGTCAGTTTAAAGTGTGTGGCTCTGAAAAGAGCCGTTGGGTTGACGTCTGATAGCCAGTTTACTTGGAGCTCGTGTACTTGGTGACGGCCTTGGTGCCCTCAGACACAGCGTGCTTGGCCAGCTCACCGGGGAGAAGCAGGCGCACTGCGGTCTGGATCTCCCTGGAGGTGATGGTGGAGCGTTTGTTGTAGTGAGCCAGGCGAGATGCCTCGGCAGCGATGCGCTCGAAGATGTCGTTGACAAACGAGTTCATGATGCTCATGGCTTTGGAGGAGATCCCGGTGTCGGGGTGGACCTGCTTCAGTACCTTGTACACGTAGATGGCGTAGCTCTCCTTCCTGGTCTTTCTCTTCTTCTTGCCGCCTTTGCCGGCGGTCTTGGTCACGGCTTTCTTGGAGCCCTTCTTGGGCGCGGACTTGGCGGGTTCAGGCATTTTCTTTCTCCGATACTCTACAGCAACGAATGAGCTCTGTGACTGAGAGCAGCGCCTTTTATACAGGCTGTATGCTAATACCACTGCGCAGGCCCTCGGAGCTCATTGGTGGAGCCGCACAGTGGGCCGGACGTTGTGTTGGAGGGAATTTGTAAATTTTGCTAAAACAGGCGCGCATCTAACAAAGACAGTGGACTGTGTGATTGTGTCCTCGTTTGCTGAAACAGTCATTTGTTCTAAACGAGCAGTAAATGTAGAGCTCTGTGTGGCAAATATGGATGTGTTAGTATCAGTATTATCTTCACCAACAATGAAATCATTTGAATAACAATTCCACCTGGTTTCCTGTCTCTGTGTTTCTGTAGCGCCCATGTAACCTGGTGATACTCACAGTTTACCGTCACCAGCACACAGCTTTAAAACTTCGCTGAGTTTTAGCTCTCAGTGGAGATTAAACACTAGGCATAATTAGGTTCTGTCTGTCGGGTCACGTTTACTTCACACTTTTATTTACAACTAATCAAATCGGTTTGGCTCATATTAAAGTTACGTTTCATAACTGCATAGTTTTACTGAAGTTTAATGTCTCACTACAGCACACATTAGACTGAACCATTCACTTTTCTTTATTATCTGGTGTTCATATATATATATATATATATATATATATATATATATATATATATATATATATATATATATATATATATATATATATATTAATTGTGTTTTTGAATTTAAACTAACATTAAAATTATTTTTTATACAAAGAAGAAAGAGAAGGTGCACTTCCACCGGGAGGATCAGTGTCTGAAGCAGCATGTTGTTCTTGTATACTGAAAACTCCAGCTTCCAGAAATGATTACATCATCTTTTTAAAAAAATATTTATTCATCTCGTGGGTGCATGTGCAGATTTCCGAGGACACAGCCACGTCAGACAATTCTTTGGTAATGAAAAACACTCATATCGCCAGTAAGTCATCGCAGTGCCAGCTGTTTAATTCATAGCAGCTTCAGCAGTAACCATGGTAACCGCGGACCCTGAGCGGATCAATCAACATAGGTCAAACTTTGGGAAATACCCATCATGTCTCTTTGAAACTAACAAACGGTCGTTCATCAACACATGAAAACGTGTTGATGATGAAAATAACGGGTCTGCCTGAGTGTTTCCCTGATGAGCATCAGTAATAAAGTCATACACGCAACTTTATTCCTTTTTCATTTTGGCTAAAAACAATTTTACATAAGTGATATTTAAACAGAGACACTGTAATTACGTAGAGTCTTTGTTTGAAGTTCGTTTTTATGCCTAGTCTTTGCTCTCAAACCTTTAAACGGCAGCTTGTCTGCAGCTGAGATAATGAAAACTCAAACTGTCGGAGCAGGCTTGATGTTTCGGTTATTCATCAGATGGAATCGCCACCTTTTCACTCAGTGTTTTACAGCGTGTTTGAAGTGATGATATGAAGGGGGGGGTATGTTTTATATGAGGAGCGTGTGAAGCCTACTGTACTAAAATCACTAAATGAAGAGCAAACAGTGAATTCATTTGGTGATTTATTATAATATATAAATGTTGTTCTGATTGATTCTAATCTGCTTCTGAGTCTCTTTTACGCTGATGCAAATGCAGATAACACAGAACACACAGCAAGAACACCCGTTCAACCAATCACATTCATTCCACTTTGATTTACTGAAGCGTCCGTCTCTCATCTTCCTTTTTACAACAGTGTTGCGTTTTACTGGTATATTTTAAAGTCTCTGTATTGTCGATTTTCACATCTCTGGAACAGTTGGCAGTAATAAGGATCATTTTCTGTGGGAGAACAAAGATATGACCCGTGAATTAGATTCGTAGATGACCGTTAGATTAGTTTGATGCTGCCAACACCTTCACAAGAACTCTCCGGAAAAACCCTGGGTTAACTTAGAGAGCTTCTTGTGAACGTTTATCTTTTTTTTTCCACGGGGAACTGAAGCCCAGCATCGGATGAGCGGGTCCCAGCCTTAGTTTCGGCTTTGCCTCAGGTCTTTCTTTCTTCTTCGTTTTTTTAATAAACTCTATTAAAGTATACAAATTAAGAATTCAGTTATTCACGAAGGATACACCCAACCCATCCTTCAAATTCGGGGAAAAAGAGGACGTATTATTCGGCCATTTGCGGCCTCAGGAGGATGCAGCCTCTAAATTTTCACACCCCCTAGGTGTGGTTGTTACTGAGCATTGATGTAGCCACGTACACTGCTGCTACAGTTCAATGTGTCAGAATTAACTTCACGAGATGGCTAAATTTGAACCTCCGGAGCCGTTCGACTTTACACAGCTGGCAGAGTGGCCGATATGGCGGCAGAGATTCTCCCGTTTTCGAGTGGCATCAGAGTGGCTGTTCATGCTGAAGACAGGGGCAGATCTAGAGAAATTTTCTTAGGGTGGCATGAGGGTGGCAAAGAAATCAAATGGGGTGGCAAAATCAAAGCCTTTTTTTTTTCAAACTTAAATATAGTCTATAACTTAATTATTGTCTGTAGCCCACATAATTAAACACTTTAGTTACATAAAACATGTGAGTTTTGATCTTATGTACTGTGTAGCCTGTATAATAAATAAATATGTAGCCCAATAAGTATAAAATCCAGAAAGCTACACAACATGGGGCGGTTCATTTACAAACACAAGTCTAACTTGAGTTTCACACTGTTTTTTGTTAGAAAACAATCACATTGTTACAGCTTAAATTACACAAAATGTCAGTAATCTGCACTGTCATGAACAAAAATTTAAACCTAATTTTTCATGATTTGTTGGATTAACCCACTGAGGTCTGAAATACAGCCGGACATTTTTGACTCCATTTGAGTTTACGTTTGTATTTCACCCTCAGATTGTTTCATTTTACGTTTTTCCCCCTTGCCTTGTTTGGTGTCATTCTTTTCAGCTCAACTGAATTTAGTTGTTTTTTTTTCACTGACGTACTGCATTAGTACTACTATTACTATTAATAGTACTATTACTGATCTGAAATCACACAAAGAACTTAAAATCCTAGTAGTATTTTTTTACTGTAAAAAAACCACAGACATGTTGAGTAAATTTTTATAACTTGAAATGCAAATATAAAGTCTACATTTTGTAAACATATACAACTATTTATTTAAAAATGCAGCCAATACACCTGCCGTTTTTTTCATTTTGTACAACCATTTAAAAATATTACTAAAACTAAAATGAAAGAACAATCAGGTGTTGCAATAAGATGTCCCACAAATGATGTGTACCAGTAAAAAAAAAAGTTTGTCCACCAAAAGACAGAGGAGAGCAGCACAGGGATAAACCTGCAGGCCTGACAACAGCAGGTGTATCACTCCGCTGGTTTTCTACTTAGTGATAGTGTTTACATTACAAATGTACACACAAAACAAAACAAAACGACTACACAACAGAACAACTACACAAGACAACACAACACACTAAGTATACACTCCACACTAAACGTCACAAATCTCCCACATCTAAAAACTCTCCCTCTCTCACTCGCTCGCTCTGTCTCGCTGCCGTTATCGTCACTCCCAAAACTCTCCCCTCTTCCTAAACAACCAAATCACACAAATTGACTTTTTTTTTAAATTGGTCGACATGGTACATTTTTCCACCGATAGGAAAGCAGTGGCTTTTTTCTCTTTCTTTACTGTTTTCGCGCTGTCCTTAGAAAACGCTTAAAACACACACACACACAAACGTGACGACAGTATTTAGAAAAAAGCGTGGCTTATATATATTATCATAACTCTGGATTTACTGGCCTGTAATTAAAATTTAAAAACTTTGAAGTCCAAACTTTCAATATGGGCTGAAATAGAGACTCAGTGTGGCTGCAGCTTGTTGCTATGTCAGCTTACATCAGTCATGTGATTTGGAGGTGCAGCGTGTCCGTGGACCACAGAGGGTTAATAACACTCACCTTCCTTCCATTTCCAGAGTGTAACATCCAACCACCTGTGTAAAAAGTGAAATTCCCATGGTGTTGTTCAAAATGTGCCCTGGCACAATCATAAGCATCGCTTGCTACTGAAAACAAGAAAAAAGCCGGTCCTGCTATGGGCTGAACCATTTGTTAATGGTGGAGGGGGGAACACTATGCAATATCTTCAGTTTTAGCATTTATATTCACTGTTGACTGTAACTACGCTCAAACTGTTAATGCTATCTTATTTTAATAAAGAACACTGTCATATGCAAAACTGGGGTGGCACTTGGGGTGGCAAGGGATCATTTTAGGGTGGCACTTGCCACCCCATGCCACCCTTCTAGATCCGCCCCTGGCTGAAGAAACCCTGTGTCTTATACCTCATATCATGAAAGTGTTGCAGAAAGGTTTTCAGTCACAAGATAGCACCATTTCATCAGGTATGCTTTTACGATTACCTCTTTCTTTTACTGCTGTCATAAAATACATAAAGTATGTACCTTAGACAGATCACTATAATGGTCTGTAGATGAAAGTCCTCATACTGTCATCACGTCACAGTGTTCATATTTTTACACGTTATATTTGTCTGAGCTATAATAATACTTTGAGCAACATTAAAAATTAATTCCACAGTAAAGTCAATGTTTTAACTTCACTCAGAATCAAAATGAGACCCAAAAACAGCCATCAGTCAGTTATCAGTCATTATCTGCTGATTGGTCTGTTTCACTGACTTTGTCCACAACTTTTAATAACAGTCAACTGATCCATGTGCACAAACAGAGGCTTCTTAATAATAATAATAATAATAATAATAATAATAATAATAGTAATAATAGTAATAATGGAGCTTATTGGTTCTTTGTATGGTTTCTCTCTTATATTCAGATTGTATGATACCGTGTGTAAAATAAGCAACTTGGGGATCTCATACATACAAGAGTATTGTGCAATAAATTGCATTATGGGTGTGTTATAATGTGGTTGGCACACAAGGTGCCGGTGCATCCTTGTGCTCTGCAGGCGGTTGTGTTTGTCTCCAACAAACACTAGAGGGGTTCACATGACTTTCTGTGTTGCTTGCTGCACACTGCTTATTATGCTTATTAGCAGTGTGTGTGATTTGGTGGTTGTGCTGGAAGTCCTTTGGGTCTATATATAAAATCTTGTTTAAGGCATCCTTCTGCTCTTGCTCTTGACGAAGGCGGTAGCATTTTTCTCCTCTCCTCCTCCTCCTCTCCCTTAGCTTCCCTGCTTAGCCTCTTATGTCCTTGTCTAGTCTCGTGTTTTTTGTATTACTTTTCCCTGGAACACTCTCTCACAGTCTGTTTTCTAAAACCTAAAAGAGGAATTATGGATTTGATCAACTGGTCTCTGAATGCAATTGACACCCTCTTCTCAACGAGAAGCCTGGGATTGGGTGAGCCTGACTGCTGAAGATTTCTACCTATTCGGAACCATGATAACAGGGTTCTGGCTGATCGGAGCTGGCTTGGCCCTGGCTTATCGAAGAATTAAGAAAGCGGAACCGGCTGTTCAAACCCCCACAAGGCTGCCCGCTGGAATTGAAACGATGGGACGAGGCGTGAGTTTCTCAAATGGGCTCATTGAGTGCAGCACGGATAAGATCTTGGAAAGGCTACAGCTGCTGTGAATACTCAGAATAAGATCTCTGAGTGCAGACTGGATTACATCTCGGAAGGGCTCGCTCGGCATAACATCTCTGAGCGTAAATTGGATGACATCTCGGGGAGGCACACTGTCGTGAGTTTTTCAGAATCGGCTCCTTGAGCACAAGAATGACAACATCACAGAATACAAGTATGGCGAAGCTCGCGGCTCTCCATCGGGAGATTTTGAGACCAGTGTTGGACTGTAGAACTGCTTTGAAATTCATATAAGCTGTTCGCACTAAAGTAAAAAGCACCATCACTTCATGCGGATACCTTCTCGGCGCCAGCTGCGGTTGCAAGGCTGGAGCTGTGCAACAACACCCTGATTACAGACTGTGTTTAGTCTGTTCCTTCCTATTCTATGCAAGGCCACCTGGGTTGGCTGGAAGACTGTTTACTTAGCCTGGCAGGGCGAAGGACACTGTCTCAGCTGAACTCTGGACACGCACACACATACATATACACTGATATGCACACACTCATCCCCCTCCTTTCCAAACGCCTTCGACGCTTATTCCCTTCCGATGCTGACGGTGGATCATGGAGACCAGCGCATAGGCTGCAGGCCCGGATGTACTGTCTAAATCGGCTGTCTCTCACCCTTTACCCGCCCTGTTGCTTGTCATGTGTTTCTTTGGTGTATTAAGAGTTTTTTCATGTGCTATGTGCAGAGGTGTTTTTTTCTGTTCTCAGACTGATCTCCCTGTTGGAGCTCAGTCTGGGGGGAGTTATTTTTTTCTCCTTATCTTTCCTCGTGTGGTGCTTTTTCCATGTTATACCCCTCTGACCTGTCTTCCCCATGTGATGTTTTGTGTAATGTATGTATGGCCGGAGGGTGAGATGGCGCCGCCATTGCGTGCAATAGGTCGGCAGCCTTATGAAATTTCCCCCTTGTGGGACTAATAAAGGTATATCAAAATCCTAGGGCCTGGCGCTGACTCTGAGTGGTGCTTAGTTTTCAGCATTTACCTGATCACGCCGGGTCTTTCTCATTTTCCAGTTTTAAAATGACTTCTCATCACTCCTGCCAGCCTTAGTGCAAAACAACCAGTTGAAGAGCGAGCTAACCGTTTTAACTGCACATGCTCCGGCATCATTTATTCTGTTGCTCCACTCGGAATTAAATGCACTAAATCTTCATGTCAACCTTGGCTGAATGAAATCACGCGAATGTCGACATGCAGAGAGAAAATAGAAGAAGGACAAACTCGAGGTATTTTTGGGCATCCTACATGACTGCTTATCAAAATATCAGAAGATTGTTAAATCTGCAGAATCTGCTTTTCTGTCCAGTATAATTTCTACCAACAGTCACAGGCCCCAAGTTCTTTTTAATATTTTTAATTCTGTGATTAACCCCTGTGCCACTGTTCCTATGGAGGCTTCCTTTGCACTTTGTGAAAACTTTTTGAAACACTTAACTGAAAAAATCTCAGCTTTAAGGTCTCAACATTCACAGGGAGTGTTAGACGTAAGTGCTCTACTGTTTTTCAACAGTTTGAGCCTGTGATTTTTTCTGTCTTAAAGCAAGTGATCTATCACTTCAGACCTCCTAATTCTGCTCAGTGTATTCTTCCTTCTTGCCTTTTCAAGGAATCTCTTCATGTCATTGGACCTAGTAGGGAGAGCGGGGTAAGTTGTCACACTTTTCACACTGACTAACTTTTACTGATCAACATACATCACAACGTAATAAATGTTTCACCAAATGAAAGAAGGAAGTCTCAGGCACATATGATGTATTCATTACATTTTCATATCTTATCTCATTACGGAGTTGTAGACTGTTGAATGGAGAATGTGCACTTGTGACAATTTGCCCCATCGGCAGGTAAGTTGTCACACTAGATTATCTTAAAATAAGAACACAAATACTTAATTGTGATTATTGATTTTAATTGTTAAATTCAAACCAAAACTGGAAATTTGAACAATTATGCCAAGAGAATTTGGAAAAAAACAATTATTTCAATCCAATACACATTTTAATCAAAACATTAAGTAGAAAGAAAACTTTAGTTTGAACTTTAAACTCAAATGTTCTCTGGCTTGCACATAAATCCATCATAACTGAATGGAATGCTGCAAATAACTTGCTTTACTTAAGATGTTTATCCTCTGAACAAAACAGATGCCCTATTTCTGATTAATCAGACTCAACTTCAGAGTCACAATTCTGGCACACATAAATTGCCTGGCCTGAGGTGCAAGCATCATGGGCCCATTTGTTGCATTTACGCATTTTACCCAGGTCTCTTTTGGACGACTGTTTGAAAATGGCTCCACACAGACAAGGCAGAAGCACTCTTCATCATCTGATGATGACTCTTGAATTATTTTTCTTCTTTTAGCTGCGTTGTTCTTCATAGGTCCAGATGTTTCCCCCCTCGCGTCCCTCTCTTTTGAAACAGCTTTTTGCTAGATTCAGCCTTATTCTTTTCTTTTTCTAGTTGCTGCTTCACTGGCGTGTCGGTTAGAATTGCTGATTTGCGTCGTTTTCTTCCTTTGCTGGATGGTTTTCGGCGGCCAGCTTTTGGATATGGCCGGATGTCCTCTGGAGTTGGTAGTCCGCTGTCAGTAATTGCAGTGCTGGGTAAGGGTGAGCTCGTGATAGAGATGGTGCTGGAGCTTGGCAGTTCAGAGTTGGTGCTGGGGCCTAGCAGTGCAGAGTTGGTGCTGGGGCCTGGCAGTGCAGAGGTAGTGCTGGGGCCTGGCAGTGCAGAGGTAGTGCTGGGGCCTGGCAGGTCAGAGTTGGTGCTGGGGCCTGGCAGTGCAGTGGTAGTGCTGGGGCCTGGCAGGGCAGGGTCCGGAATAGGGCGATCTGTGACGTAGGATGGTGCAAACTCGGCTTCCAGAAATACATTTCTGTTGTAAGGTTGAATCCCAGCCACCCTAAAACCAGCCTGAATGTTCAATGGGGTTGCAGCCAGAGGATATGCAATTGCCACAATCCCAGGAATGTCATAAATAGACATTGTCTTCCCAGGGTTGTTCCTCATCCAGGCATCACACGTGCTGTTGATGTGTGCCTCTTTAGTGGCCCGTAGACAGACCTGTCTAATGGTTGGAGCCGATGTGAGCAGTGGGGTGGGAATGACAGCATGATTATGCCATTTTCTTTGGCATAATTGAGTCCATCAATGGACAGATGAGACTCGTGGTTGTCCAAAAGGAGTAAACAGGGCTTCTCCTTTGAACACTTTGTATGTTCATTGAAATGTTGCAGGAAGTCAACAAAGTGTGTCTTTCATCCATCCAGAGGAATTTGCCCCTCCTTTGCTGCCGGGTGGCCCATTGATCAGGAAATGGTCACGGAAGTGGACACGCGGGAAAATAAAGTATGGAGGTAAACTATTCCCTATGGCTGAGACAGCACAGGCCAGTGTGACAAGGGTTCCCCTTTCAGCAGAGGTCAATGACCCTACTTGTTTGAATCCACGTCTGGCCAACACTTTGTCTGGTTTATGTACAGTGGTGACCCCAGTTTCATCAACATTCCAAATGTCTCCTGGTCCAAACTCATATTTGCATAACACTTTCTCTAAGTTGTCAAAGAAAGCATTGACATTCTCTCTGTTGAAGCTACTTCCCTGGCAAGGCTAGTTGCTTCTGGCTTTCTCAGTGACAATGTTGTATGCCGCTTTAAAAAGCCTGTAAATCACTCTTTGCTGGCCTTTTCTTTTTCTGCCCACAAAGGCACAAACTTCAGTTCGTGTGCCACAGCAAACTGGTAGGCAAGCTTTCTGACCTCACTTGGTGACAGACCAAAATAAATGTCAGCTGACCTAGTAATATACTCAACAAGCTGCTTTTCCAAATCAGGGGAAAAAAATCTTCCTTGGCGTTGTATAACCAAACATTGTTGTTGGCATGGCTGTCTGACTTTCAATTTCTTCTCTGGTAATCTTTTGACAATACCGAGTTAGAGTACGGTAATTTATGTCAAAATCCTTTGCTGTACTTCTGATTGATTTGTTCTGCATCTTTACCTGCCTGACTGCCTTTAACATAATGTCAGGTGGTGTTCTGCCACGCTCTGTCTTTCGTTGATAATTTCGAACCATCTTACTTTCTTCCTTCCTTCCTTAATTCCTGCCTCTCCTTCCTTTCTTCAAAAACCTTATTACAAATACAAATGAATTAGCCTACAATATCACAATTTTTTGGAGCATTTATTTGTACTGGGGCAAGTTGTCACATGTGACGACTTGCCCCAAAGTTAATGAGACAACTTGCCCCAAACTGACATTTATGCTAATTTTGGCTAAATGTCAGGGTTAGCTCAACATAGCACATCAGCTGAAGTATCAAAAGACACGTTAATGTCTCCTCTATTTTGTGTAAAATAATAATTTGTAACATCTATACCTAACAAAGTTGTACTGAAGAAAATTTAAAGTCATTTATTTTTCCTTTTAGGTCAAAAAAATAAAAAAGATGTGCTCACCTCAGATTAGAGCAGTCTTGACCACATGTGAACAGGAGGTTGACTATAGAAGAAGAAGTCACACAAAGTGGCTATTTCATTTTTGAGATAGAGCCTCTAGTGTTGGAGTTATGAACAGTGTGACAACTTACCCGTGTGACAACTTACCCCGGTCTCCCCTACGAGTTGTCATCGAGCAAAAATGGGAGCTGTAATCATGTCAATATAATAACCACTGCAGCCTAGAAAAGTGCCTCACGAGCCCAGTTGTAAGTAAGCTACTAAGACTTGACTGTACGCTGTGTTCGTGTTTTCCTCCGAAACAATAAGTTCCGTTGGAGCAGCCTTTCAACGCCTCTCTCTGTCTCTCGCAAGCAAAGTTGACCCACACAACAAAGTAAAGCTATTTTTCGGCTACGAGCCCGACACGGAACCCGTATTAGTCAGAGGTCCCTTTACTACGGTTCGGAGCCGCGGACCTTCAGTGACATAATTAAATCACACAGCAATAGTACATTCACGTAGTTGTAAAAAGCATGATAATATGTTAAGTAATCCAAAGTATTCAGAATACGTTACTCTCATTGAGTAACGTAACGGAATACGTTACAGAATACATTTTGGGGTCTATCTGTAATCTGTAATAGAATACATTTTAAAAGTAACCTTCCCAACACTGACCACCAGTCACCATCACATGATCCAATCCTGGTTTTCCTGCAACACTCATTTCAAGTCTTCTGAGTCTACAATGGAAGTGGCGGTACCTACCGCCACAACAGGTCCACTGATGATGCCATAGCCCTGACACTCCATGCTGCCCTGTCACACCTGGAGAAAAGAGACACGTATGTGAGAATGCTGTTTGTAGATTACAGCTCAGCATTCAACACTATCGTTCCCTCGAAGCTGGACAGGAAACTGCAGGATCTAGGACTGAGCAGCTCCCTCTGCAGCTGGATCCTTAACTTCCTGTCTGACAGACGCCAAGTGGTCAGACTGGGCAGCACCACCTCATCCCCCATCACACTGAACACTGGTGCTCCACAGGGGTGTGTACTGAGCCCTCTCCTGCACTCACTCTACACCTACGACTGCACGGCCGCTAGAAACTCCAACATCATTGTGAAGTTTGCGGATGACACTACAGTGGTGGGTCTTATCACCAACGGTGATGAGACGGCCTACAGGGAGGAGGTCAGCGCCCTGACCCACTGGTGTCAAGACAACCATCTCACCCTCAACGTCGCAAAGACAAAGGAGTTGATAGTGGACTTCCGGAGGTGCAGAGAAGTACACACCCCCATCACCATCAACAGCGCTGCTGTGGAGAGAGTGAGCAGCTTCCGCTTCCTTGGTGTACATCTGGCTGAGGATCTCACATGGTCAGTACACATAAACAAAATAGTGAAGAAGGCGCAGCAGCGCCTCTTCTTTCTCAGGAGACTGAAAAGATTCGGCATGAGCCCCCGCATCCTCAGGACCTTCTATCGCTGTGCCATTGAGAGCATCCTCACTGGATGCATCACCACCTGGTATGGCAACAGCACCGCTTACAACCACAAAGCTCTCCAGAGAGTAGTGCGGTGTGCTGAACGGATAATTGGAGGTGAGCTTCCCTCCCTCCAAGACATCTACAGGAAGCGGTGCCTGAGGAAAGCAGGGAGGATCATCAAGGACTCCAGTCACCCCAGCCACAAACTGTTCAGACTACTTCCATCAGGAAGGAGGTTCTGCAGCATCCGGTCCCGTACCAGCAGACTGAGAGACAGCTTTTTCCATCAGGCCATCAGACTGCTGAACACGTCATAGACACCTCACCTTCACTACTGGAACTTCAACATTATGCACTCCACACTGTACATTAATGCCACTGTTTTGCACATGTCCGACTACCAACCTCTGTATATTTTATATATCTTATTTTATTGTCTACTCTATTTCATTTGTAAAATGTGTATATACATACTCACACACACACACACGTAGAAAAACATATTTAGTATACACATCCAGTAATGCATATACTCTTATATATTGTACATATATTTATTACTTTCAGATTTAGCCATTCTTATATTTTTGTTTGTTTTACGTTATTGTATTTTTGCACAACTCTGTTGCTTGAGAAGCTCGCACACAAGAATTTCACTCGCATGTACTGTACCAGTGTACCTGCACATGTGATGTGACAATAAAAGTGATTTGATTTGATTTGAAATAATGTCAGAGTTCCCTTTTCCTTATCAGTATAAACATGGTGCCACCTTGTGACTAAAATAGAACATTTCTTCACCCCTGAACATTTTAAAACATGAAATGTGTTCACAGCAAATTAAAGTGTTGGGTTTTCATCCGGTTGCCTCCACTGCAGTGGTTGCAGTTTATTTAATTTTTCCTGCAGGACGCACTGATAGCCTTAACTGTTACATGTGGAGCTACAGAGTCTATTTTTAATGATTATTTGATATATTCCTAGAAATTAACTTTACATTTGTTCATCTATATATGTCATGGATTTAGAAATGCAAATATTTTGTCACAACCTGATGTTGATGCAAAATGAAGAAATAAATATGTTTTTTAAATATCAGTGCAGTTCATTCTATAAACAACTCGTAAATTGTAGATATCAGCACCTTCTCCTTGCTTTGTGTGTCTTTAAAAACTGATTCAGAACCAGTTTTATCGTACTCCACTCTCTATTTTCCCCAGTGCAATACTCAAAGATGTCACTAGATGGCACAAAGTGCTCAGGAAGAACATAAAAGCTCAGAGAGAAGTCCTGTAGAATAAATTCAGATGTCGAGCTGAACACGAGCTTAGGTTTTCTGCCTCTCTGATTGGACGGTTGGAAGAATCTCATGTTTGTTCCTGATGCTTCACTTTTGTTCTTGTTTTAAATCCAGTCTGAACTTTGAACTACATGATCACAAAACTCTGAGACCTGGAACATATGATTACACACAATGGTCCGACTCAAGTTTCAAGATGCTGCCTTCCGGACAGAAATCCTCTCTGTAGACAGATTCTGAGCTCAATGAAATCAATAATGGAGGCTGGGGGATGTTCCTGAATAAAGAAACAACATCCACAGTTTTATATGTATTATAGACGAGGATGATCACAGCAGCAAGAGCTTCACCAAAGGAAGAAAATTAAAGTTTTTAATGAAACTTGATTAGACACGAATACATTTTTCCTTGTTCCTTTGAGGCAACAGTGCTGAACTCCTCACAACATGCTGCTGTAGGTGTTGGTAGGTAACCGTTGAACACCGCAGATCATATTTATATCATTTTAAATGTATATTGATATCCCAGAAGGTTGATTCTGTTCATCTGGATGTAGTGTTCAATGCCACGTCCAGATGAACAGAGTCAACCTTTATGGATTTACTTACCTGGATGTTTGAGCATGCATCAAGATGTTTATATTGACATATTTTAAATGTGTCCATGAAAGCCTTGTTAAGTCTGTATCCTAGAGCCTGGATGAATGAAAGAATGAACATCAGGCTGAGAGGTCAAAGGTCGCCAGCCAGGCTGGTCAGAAAGAGATGGAGACCCTTCACATTTAACACCTCAGACCATCTTTGACCAGAGACCCAGGTCACCGTCAAACTCCATAGCATGTGACTCGATGTCCATAATCACCATGACGACAATTCGCTGATCTGAACATGAAGTGAAAATATTCTGATGATTTCCGGCTCTGTGTTTTTATTCTGTGAGTCTGTAAGAGTAACTCTGAATGATTCACAGCACAAAACATTCTTCTTTATATTTATCTGTGTCTTTTTACAGAGATGAAAAGAAAAACAGCCTGAATGAAGGAAGTAAGCCGAGGAGCAGAGATATAAAAATGTTTGGAGATCACGTTTGACTTATAAAGAGGAAGTCATGTGGAAAAAAGTCCTGTGGTGTGTTATCAAAGTATGACAAGCACGTGTGTCATACAGGTCCAGCTGACCCAAACACTACACAACCCTGTGTGGGGTAAAATGTTATCACTATGTGGAAATCATCAAAAGTGATTTAAGAAGCTTTTTTGTGAACAATTATTACAATAGAAACATTATTTACACAATCACTGATTATTTCAGCTGCATTAACTTAAATTCAGCACCAGGAAATTTTACATTTTATTCTACAAGTTATTTTCTGCCACAAGTTAAAGGAAGAGAGTCATGTAGTCTGTAGGTTGATGTCGTTTTTTTGATTTTGCTCTTTTATTTCCTTCCTACAATAAACCAAAATGAAAGCAGCCAGAGGAGCTGTTAGTGCTGTTAGACCCTGTATAGTGCTCAGCATGTTCTGTCCCCAACTCTTTACTTCTCCACTCAAGACTGGATCTGAACAACAGCTGTGAAAGGCCAGAATGAAAATGTCAGCCATCTGGACTTTAATAATATTAAATATCACAGTTATAAATGAATCATAGAGTTAAAGTTTCATGAAGTCTATTGTTAAAAAGTTCAGTCAGTTCAGCAGTGATAAAGATGTTTACAAAAAGTGACTATTAATTTCTACTGAATCATCTCACCAGTGATGTTGAGTCGACATCTTCCAACACTGAAGCCATAATCAGTGTTGACCTCACACAGGTGCAGACCCGAGTCATCAGTCCTGAGTCTGGACAGTTGAAGTCTGATTCGTCCTTCTCTGAGGGCGTCTTTGTCACTCTGGACTCGTCCTGAAAACTTTGCATCCTGAGACTCTGATACCTCAACACCTTCATGAACATGATACAGGACTGGGGATTTAAGCTCAGTTTTCTGTTCACAGTAGATAAAAAGAGTTTTGGTGGATCTGTCAGGTTTGGTGGTGAACGTCCACTCCAGTGTGATGTTGTGGTTCTCCTCTGCCTGATAGGAGGTCTGTGTCACATTGACTACAAATGATCCTGTTGAGGAGACAGAGAGGGAAAGAGAGGAGCAGACACACTGAGAACTGGAACAAATCTGTTGTTGAGCTTTATTTGGAGTTCATAAAGTGAAGCTGTAAACTAACCAGAGACACATGAGGTGAGGATGATGAGCAGCAGGATCCTGCAGATCATCTTCTCCCTGTGAGAGGAGACAGAGGTGAAGAGTCATCAACACATGAGGTCAAAGGTCAGAAACAGTGTTGTAGTTACAGAGTTTGTCCACCAGGAGGCAAAAAAGTCCTTTGTCGTGTGTTCATGTTCCAAAAATATCAACTTATAAACAAATGTGTGTCCTGAGCAGTGTTGGGTAAGTTACTTTAAATTAGTAACTTAGTTACATTACTAGTTACTTCTATCAAAAGTAACTCAGTTACTTCAAGTTACTCGTTACTTTCAGAGTAACTAGTTACTAGGGAAAGTAACTTTGGTTTTACTCAGAATTCTCTTGTTAATGTGTTGCTTCTGTAACTGGATACCCAGCAAGATTGCCAGTCTTCTAGCTTGCTTACTTGCCACAAGTGCACTGTGCCACCTACCAATAGAAAGGAAAAAATAATGTGCACATTTCCACGAGAGAAATCCCACGCCTGGACCGTCGTTGACCGCCGCCATGATTCTAGCCTGCTTTTTACATCCAACACAAAAACTGCAGTCGTGGTGCTTTCGATTGTACTCAGAACTCGGAAATTCTGCCTTCTGAATAGGAAGATGTAGGCAGCACCAGACAGCAGATGAGCTGCATACAGAGCTGGACTGGGACAAAAAAATCGTCCCAGGCATTTTGACTAGAGACCGGCCCACCATTATAGGAAAAATCATAAAGCCTTTGAATGAAAATAAACACTGTTGTGACAGTGATATACACTGTTCTGATGGTATATATGTATCAATCTATCAATTGTTTGTTGTAAGACTCAGATAATTATTTATTAAAAGCTAGACATTTTAAATGAGAATAAGAATGAAAAGTATTTCTTTGTGCCCCCCTTTCTCTGCTAATGCCCTACCTGGCCCCCTGGCAACACTTTGCTAGACCCGCCCCTGCACAGTTACCAGCTGTCAGCTACTTAGAAAAGGATGCTGGTGTTATTTGTCTCTCAGAAACAGTTCATAACTTCCCTTCAACTCATCCATGTCACCTAAAAGGTAAACCTGTTTCTACATCACCTGTTCAGCTCTGATGATTCAGTAAGGACATCTCCTGGTTTCATCTTCATGTTTCCCTCTCACCAGATAACCAAACCGACATCATGACCAGCAGCTTTACAGCTGTGGCTCCAGCAAACATCAGCTGATACTAGAAATTAATATTAAATAAATTCTAACAACAGCTGATCAAGCTTAAACGTGCTGCTGTTGTTTAGCGCGACATCCGCTGGTTTCCTCTTTCTGGCGCACAGTGGGCGATAAATAAACAAGAGAGAAAAGCCTATCAGCTGATCATTGATCAGTTTCATGATTGAAGTAGAAACAGGAGAGGAGAGAATGAGAGAAGAAGAGGCAGCTGTGCAGCGTAAACACAGAATAACTCCAGCTTTGTGTCTTTTTCATTGTAGCTGAATTACGGGACAAACTGTGTTCCTTTTCACCTCAATTCGAAACGCGTAATATTTTCTCTGAATACGAGACGATTCCGTTTTTTACAGGAAGGTTGGCAACTCTAATAATTAACCGTATGAATAAAATAAAGTTCAACATCAGTAACATAGCACCCACACAGCTGTATAGAAACTCCGTCATGCTAGCTAGCACGCAGTACGAAAAAGTCAGCACAACGAAAATAAACTCCACCTAAACTTGGTTTATATCTGACAACTGCAGGTCATAACTTCTTACCTGAAGTTCAGTTCACCTGACACTCGGACGGGCGGCCGCTTCGGGTCTCTCCTCTTGCCTCCCTTTTCCTTCATCCACCTGCTGGCTTCCACCACTTGCTAATGTTACTGAATCTGTGGAAGCTCCGCGATAGCCACCACACGAAGTAACGAATAACGAGCCTATCTAAATCCCAGTAACGAGTAACGCGTTCCTGGTATTGGCATAATAACTAGTTACCGTGCTCGTTACCACAATAATAACGTAGTTACTGTAACGCGTTACTTAATAACGCGTTAGTCCCAACACTGGTCCTGAGCAGTGTTGGGCAAGTTACTTTGAAAAGGTAATTAATTATAGTTACTAGTTACTTTTTCAAAAAAGTAACTGAGTTAGTAACTAAGTTACAAGAGTCTAAAAGTAATTAATTACTTGAAAAGTAACTAATGCGTTACTTTAAAAAAATTTTTTTTTAACTCTTTGGGGTCCAGGGTATAATTGGCCATTTTTGACTACTTTTGATTTTACCTCAATATTTCACCTTTAAAAACTATTTACTTTGCCTTGTTTGGTTTCATTCTTTTCAGCACAACCTCACATGTCTGAATTTACATTATGTTTACATTATGTTGTTTTCATTTTGACATACTGTATTAACACAATTGATCTAAAATCAGACAAAAAACATAAAATCCGAGTAGAAAGTTATATTTTTTTACTGTAACAACCACAAACATGTTTACTGAATCATATTTCATAACTTTAAATGCAAATATAAATTGTCAATTTTAAAATCATATGCACAAGTTTTGCAAACAAAGTTATTTGCAGCCATTTACCTTTTACCCTTTTTTATAACCACTTTAAACTATTTACATAACAGGTGTTCTGCATTCAATAAGATGCCACACAAATTACTTGTGCCACTCCAAAAAAATAATTTCTGTCCACTATAAAGGAGAACATCACAGGACTGATACCTGCACATCTGACAGCAGGTGTATCACTGCTCCTGTTTCTACCTGGAGACAGCAGTCACCTCATTGTTGTGACACACAACACAAAACTATCCACAAAACTACACACTAACTACACAAGACAACACATTAACTACACACTCTAAACACGCTAAACGTCACAAATCTCTCACATCTCAAAATTCGCTCTCTCTCTTTTTCTGCTGTCTTTTCTCTCTCTCTCTCTCTCTCGCTGTCACTCAAAAGTTCCCCCTCTTTCTAAACAACCAAATGTCATGTTGCCATATCATTTTTTTATTGGTCGACATGGTGCATTTTTCCACCAACACGAAAGGGCAGGTTTTTTTATTTTTTGATCATAAGCAGACCAAAGCAAGCACTTTGCTAGCGCTGTCCTTAGACAGTAAACGTGACGAAACTATTGAGGAAAAAACGCAGCATATATATTGTTTATCATGACTCTGGTTTTACGTGGCCTATCAACACAATTTAAAAACTGGTATATGTCACCTTGTTGCTTTGTCATCTCGAAGTGGTCATGTGATTGGCTTACCACGACTTCTTTATTCTTCCTCAGTCAAACAGCAGCACTCATGCGATTGTTTTGCCGCCTAGCTCCAGGTGTTGTGCCAAAAAGTGATCGTCTGCCAGAAAGTGATCGCCGTCCGCAGGAGCGGTAGCTTAAAGCTGTAGCGCCCAGCTTACTTACAGCTACTTCCGTGCAACTGATATAAGATGCGGTAAGCTGAAGACAGCTTCAACCGTCTGTTTGTTGAAAAATAGTAACACAACCGCACCGCATTTTCTTGTTAGTAACGGTAACGGCGTTGTAACAATAGGAATAGTAATTAGTTCGTTACTGAAAAAAGTAACGCTGTTAGTAATGCCGTTACTTGTAACGCCATTATTCCCATCACTGGTCCTGAGGGACAAAATCAAAGTGAATGAAGATAAAATCATTCAGTTTCTTTTTGTTTGAACTCATTTCTACAAT
This sequence comes from Oreochromis aureus, assembly GCF_013358895.1. Classification (NCBI taxonomy): domain Eukaryota; kingdom Metazoa; phylum Chordata; class Actinopteri; order Cichliformes; family Cichlidae; genus Oreochromis; species Oreochromis aureus. The sequence continues at coordinate 42,892,882 of NC_052944.1, read as the reverse complement.
TTTAAGTCAAACAGAGCCTGAACAGAGTCTGTAATATTTCAATATAACTTAAGAAAGCAAAAATACAAAATAAACTCAAAATGCTGGGTCACAGACCCAGCCCCGGACAGAAAAAAAACTAAGTCTTTCACTAATGAACACTGGGCATCAGAATAAAATAAAACGAAAAAATAACTGTTTGGTAAATATATTATTGATGGATTCACCCTTAAGTTAACCTAAAATAGACCAGGCACAACAATTTTACAGTTCAGAAGCTTCTACATTTATTTGCAACGTAAACCAAGTTCTACCGCCTAATTATGTAATGATTAATCACTGCTTTTGTAAGTGTGTCCTGTGCCTACAATTTTGCTGCCCCAGTTTTAATATGTACAACTCCAGAGAACTAAACGTAAGCTTCAAGTTCCACCAGTTAGCAAATGGGTTAGCCAAAGTCAATATCCATGTATGCGCTAAGTGTGAAGCAGCGCAGCAGTGGATATTGATTCAACAATTTAACCACAAGGCAGTTTATAAACGCCTTCTAAAGACTTCTTTTAAAATAGTAAGAGATTAGAAAAGTACGAGCAGTGCCTCTGCTGGGACTAATAATGTGTTATACTCAATGTGAGCTTATTAGCATAATTCATGCAAAACACTTTGGGGCCAAGGCGACATGGATAAAACGACTCATGCATGTAATTCTTAAATGCCTGCTACAGTTGTACATTTATGACGATAAAAAACCATATTACAAAGGAGAACTATACTTTCAGAAAAAATAAAACTTACCACAAAAGCGCTCCTGAAGACAAAATTGCTGCAAAGGCGGTAAATGCGGCTAGCCAAGTGCAGAGTGTTAGCTGTTCCAGTTCAAAAGTCCGTAAAATACCACAGCACGTCCTCCTTTATCCAGCGTCAAAGGCAATGCAGCAAAAAAAAAAACCCTTCACAAATGTTTTTATTTCTGTTCGGATATTAACGTTCCACAAGTTTCTTTCGGGGTAACGAGCGGGCATTCGCACTCCAAGCGATGAATCCAAGAGGGTTGCCAGCACTTCATAAAGAAACAGGTGGCGCATGAAAGTACGTACATACGTAGGCACGTAAGTGACGTCAGTACGGTGGCCCTGAAGTGCAAATCACACCAACAAATTGCTAAACACAACAACAAAATTGAGAGGCCTTGAGGGGAATGTCAGAAACCAATCAATATATTCAAGTACTCATAACTTGAAAAAACAAACTTGTTCAAACTACTCAAAAAAATAAAGGTGTATTAACTTATAACAGGTTTTTAAGTAGTTGGAACTCATTTCATTTATCAAACTATTACTATTCGGTCTTACAGTGTATCTGAGGCAGGGGGACAGTATCTCAAAATCATATCTTTGAGAAACAGGAAAACAAAATAGCAAAGACATGCGACTCTGACACTCAGCAGATCATCACTCTCTTTATAGTTAACATCCATTCACATGATACTGATCATACACGACAGCACATACATAACTTAGACTTAATGGAGTAAATGTAAAATACCTGACATGAGATGTATTTGACTCTAATAAACTGATCAGACTTAGACTCATCCATGTATGTCTCACACACTGTGGTTATAGATATTTATAGATAAGTGTCCCACAGTCGCACTTGATCATTGCAAGTGCACAAAATGGAAACTGCTGCTTCTGTAGAGACCTACTGTAGTTTATTTCTATCTTCACAGCTGCACATTAGAGCTCTGAACCTTTAAACTGCATATGTTTAAACGTTACAGGTTACTCCGTGTATTCAGCTCTGACGCTCACCCACAGACTGAAAAGGAGACGAGGAAGTCACTTTAGTTTGTCACCTGATTATAGTGGAAACAGTTTTATTTGTTGAATAGAAGTTTTTAGTGATAAATAGCCTGCAAATGCTGCTCCTGCATTTCCTGCATAAAGTTCCAGCATTGCTACATTTCAAACACCCAGACCTGTCTGCTCCCATCTTCCCACACATTTGCTCTGTTTTGTGGGAACCATCTATACATTTTCATACTCTATCCCAGATATAAACTGGGGGTGGGAACAACAAATAGATGGCTCTGGTAGTATGGGTTAGTCAGTCAGGTAGTGTGGTCGCAAATTTTGAAGCCATCCTGATAACCTTTGCCCACCAACGATGTGGAGATCCAACCTCTTTAGATCAAATTAAAATCAAGACACTCAAAAAGATGCTCTGGAAAAGAGTAGAATTCTTGGAACAGAGTTTAATACACTGAATCATATGAACAGCAGGAAAAATACATATGGACATTTAGCAAGAAAATTACAAAGCAGAAAGCTAGCAAAGCAAAATCCCGGGGTGTACAGCCTTAAGCACAGACAGCAGAGCAACACAGAGACGGACAGAGAGTAACAGCGGAGGGGAAAAAGTGCTGGGGTGTCCTCTGGTCCCCTAATATATAGGGACCAGTATCCCCGCCCCCTGCAGCTGGGTAACTTTCCCACCCGTCCAAACACAGCTGCAGGGGTCAGGTAGCGGCCAAGGTCTTGGCCAGAGGCCAGTCATGACTCTGGCTACCCTTTGGCTTTGGCTTATCACAATAGGTCATGACACAGTCAAACATCACACATTAATCCTAGTTATTAAATCTTACACAACAAGTGGCACAATCTTATAATATATAATTTTATTACATAGGTTCCATGCTTTCTCATATATAAAAACACTTCAGTGTAGGTTCAAAGTGTGTGTGTGTGTGTGTGTGTGTGATTATATCGTATGATATTTTATCGTGATATGTTCAGGATCTCTGTTACAATGTTACTGTTTTGGTTGTGCTGCATGAAAGACGTTGAGTGTGTATTAGGGAAGGTTAGTTACCGGAGCTGGAGAGTGAGTTATTCAGGCGAACTCTCAACAGCATTAACTGCCCTGTTACTGTAAAACCTTAATAAACCTCGGTGAAGCAAAATGCCTTGTGCTTAAGACTCTACATGAAAGTTAAAATATATATGTTCAGTGCACATAGATATATAGTGTATATAGTTACATAGTTATATATATCATACAAAAATCCATCACAGTAGAGGAATACAATATCTCTGAGTATCTCTGTTTAGCCTTCTGCCCTCGCTGACAGACATTACAAACAGGTTCACTGGCACCATTTGGCCAACTGTGCCAGTTATTTTTAATATTTAATATTAAATAATTTTAGAGTGCAACATTGCAAAATGATGGTGATTTATAAATAAATACATTCATTATTATTATTCTTTATCCCGAAAAAACAAACAAACCAAAAAAAAAAAAACAGGGATATTTGATGATAGATATTTTCTGCTTTCTTGCAGACTGTCAATTATTGAAATATTTCTATCCCCACGGGGGACATAAAATTTAGAGCATAGGTGAGAAATCACCCACAATCACCTCCCCAATAAATCTCACCCTGAATGCAAAAAGTATTAATCTAAGTAAATAACAGACCATGAAATCAATCATCAACCAATCATTCAATGCGTCAGGAAAAAATCAAATAGTTCTAGTGTTTCAGATTTGGAGGCAGATTCATAATATTAAATATACAATGTTTTGTATACATTGTTGTTAGTTGTTGGATTACTGGCAGGAACCATCCCATGAAGGTAGTGAACTTAGACTGAAGGATGCTTGAAGCTTTCGCCAGTGGCTTCATGGTGGTACAGTACTCCCTTAGGAATGCGACTGCTGCAAGACTCAACCTGTAAGTCACAACAATAAAACCCACCATGACTATAATAGGGATCTTCTGTTTTGTTCCAAATGGCCTGGCATTTTGCAAAGGTTGCATGGGAGAGCTTCTTGCAAGTGTAATTCATGCTCTCTGCCAGGGCAACATCGGTTGTTGCTGCAAGGTTTAGCAGGTGACATGCTAGGCATATCGCTGATGAGGCAGGAGTTGATACTCCAAACCAGAGTCTTCATCAAGAATCGCACTTGCCTCATGGTAGTCAATATGGTCAGTCAGGTAGAGTATCTGGGTCTGCTTCAACTTCAGCTTCATCTTCGTCTGCATCATTTTGTGCCCCAAACACGTGGAAGGCCTTGACAAAGTTGGATCCACTATCAGTTGTGGTTCTTACAACTTTGCCTCTAATCTTGTATTGGCAATGGATGTCATCAAGAGCACCAGCAAGCATGTCAAATGTGTGAGACCCTCTCAATCTTTTCCACTCTAGTGCTGGAGATCTTCTTTCCAGGGACTCTTCCTCTATCCAATGGCATGCGACTCCAAAGTAACTTTTCTGATGAGCTGGCCAACAATCAGTAGTGGTAGCAACAAATTTGACTTAATCCAATGCTGCAACCAAAGTTGTCTTCATGTGATCAGCAGCTTCACAGATTCTGGCATGGACAGTGGGTCTGGAGATGACTTTGGCTTGAGGTTGTTGCAGCTGTGGCTACAACTGTAGCTTGCCTCCAACAGTGTGTGAATGTGAGAGCAGAGGCAGAGGCAGACATTTGAAACACCCGGGGCTTAGCCCTAAAGGGTAGTATGCATTTGGGGCAGGGTCAACCAGACCCAGAACTGATCCGGAATTAAAACAGGACTACAACAGTTCAAAATCAGGACTACTTAGGACTTAACCAAGACAGAACCAGAATCAAAACTAGATGATAGTAGCACTAAAAATCATCATAGACGTGCACTACTTATTTTTTAATTCTACCAAAGTACACTATTTAGAAAAGTTTATATAATTATTTAGCCTTGTTGTGCAAACAAGCCTGCATGACTTAATAAACATAGAAATTGAAAAATAACAAACCTAAAAAGAAACACTAGGTACTAGATACATGAGTACCTATGATACGGTGATACTTTTGGTAAACAACCATTTGACAAACATGTCTGTTTCACCTGCTCTTGTTCCGTCTCTGTTCTGTCCTCATTCTCTCTCTCCCTCTTTGTGCTGACAATCAAGCCAAACACCAACATCATCAAATATACAGTTGAAACCAGATATTTACATACTCTTCAGATCAAAACACAAACACTTTAATTGTAACATCAAATCAGACTAAATGTTTATTTTTTTAGATTGATAAATATAAAAACATATTTGTTAACTTTAAGAGTAAAGAGAGAAACTATCTGTATTTCTTAATTGTAAATGGCACCAAATTGTATTCAAAATTGAGCCACACTTATGGAGCTCCACAATTCTTTTCCTGGTGTTTTGGTTGACATCTCTTGTTTTTCCCATTTCAAAGAAACAGGCTCTGTGTTTTGCCTTATATGCATCCACAGCTGTGCCACCAATTTACTCACATGGACTCTACGAACCTATCAGAAGCTTCTTCAGCTCAGAATGGAATCGTCTGGAGTTTTCTTATTAATGAACAATAAACTTAGTGTATATGTACTCCTAAATTTGATGAAAGTGATAAAAAATAGACAGCTCTGTCTCTCTTTATTAGGGATGGGTACCGGTGTTCTGACATAAACGGTAGTAACCAGACCGAAAAGCAGCGCACATTTCGGTGCTTTATTTCGGTGCTTTTTTTTTTCCTCAGCCAATTCTAGCCAATCATTTTACGTTTTCGAGGATAGAAGGCGGGGCCAGGTACGTACGTTCTTTTAGAGCAGAGCTACAGAATAAAAATGCCCAAGGCGAAGCAATCAAAAGTCTGGCTGTACTTCACAGCAAAAGATGCAAACTCAGCAGCCTGCAACAAGTGCTTTAAGCTGATACTGTGATACTGTCAAAGGAGGTAACACCTCAAATCTGATGAAACACCTGGCGACGCATAGCGTTTTTTTTTAAAGCCGAGAAATGCGTCGTGTTTGATAGCTTGCTGCGAGACCTCACACCGTGCACATCTACTGCGGGTGTGGTGCCTGTTATCGGACCCGGAGTTAGCAACATCCCCCAAAAACCCGACGAGTAGAGTCCTGGCCCCTAGCCCTGTCAGTGTAGCAGAAATGATGAGGATGATGATGGCAGCAGCAGCCGTTCTTCTCTGCGTGAGTAGCTTCATGTTGTTCGTGTGTAATTAACGTTGAGTAGGCTAACCACATTATTACATTAATGCATGTAAGGTGAACTAGCAAGCACCGTCGTAGTTACATGCGGCTGTCTTCTTGTTTGATGGCAGATACTCCCTTCACCCTGGCCAAAAAGGCTAAAATGACCAAAGAAAAAGTGGAAAACAGTTAAACATGAGAGGTTTTTGGACAAAGTTTGTGTTTTTTCCATTGTTTAAGCACTGCTTCCAGCCAAGAGTGAGACCATATATGCCCTATAGCTGCAGAAAAGGCTAACATTGTTATCTTTTTTACAAAAAAACATAAACATGAGAGGTTTTTGGACAAAGTTTGTGTTCTCCATTCTTTAAGCACCGGTTTGAGCACCGTTTAAATGTTAGCAAGTAAAACTGATTCAATGTTATGATGACCAAGATTGTAGCCTTTTTTTTAACCTTCTTTGTTACTATTGTTCCCCAAATGTAACTATGGAAGAGATTGTAAACATTTGGTTTTAATTCATATATTTTTGTCTACTGTATGATTTACAAATTTATGTGATTATTTATGATATATTTAAAACTACTGGCTGTTTTTTAAATTCAAAATAATGTGATGTTTCCTTAAATTGAGTGATTAGAGATCTTTTCTATTGAACTTAAGCTTAAGATTCATGTTAATGCTGCATTTTGAGTTTGATAAATGTTTGTATTTGCCCATATGATAATATGTTGAGATTTAAATATATATCCTTAGTGCTTGTTTTCTGATTATATTGTTTTATGTAGTTTAATAATGAAGGTTTGTAAAGCAAGGCCACTTTTGACTCACAAACTAAGTGCTCAGCCAGACTGAAAAACAGGAAGTTAGTGTAGAGCTATACAAGCATATTAATAAATACAGGAAGCCAGACAGAAAAGAGGAACTTGTACCATATAAGGAGTGTTTGTATCGAAATTGTGTGACGTGTAAAGTACCAAAATAATACCTATATGAGACACATTTTCTGATTCTAATGTTAGAGTTTCTGCAACTGGCTTTTGGGGCTGTGCAGGGCTCTCTCTTCCGGAAGATGATTGAATAAAAAGAAATATAAATGTTTTGACCACTATGAGTCGGGTTTTCTCTGTACTATCATGGGGATCAAAGAATCGGGTTTAATAATGATTATTATATTACTGTATTCGTCTGTATCGCTATTGATTTAGTATTGATTTGTTTTGTGTTTATTGTTCAAGGACAAATTTGATCTTGGAAAAAAAATGTCATGAAACCACATCGAGTAAAACATCACATGGAAGCTGTAGGTTTCAGGAGTTTAGTTTTCAGTTTCCTTTGTACTTTTATGTTTTGGATCTGTACAAACCTGCCATCAGCCTGCAATTATCAGCTCTTCTGTTCACATGAACGAAAGTGAATGAAAACAAAATCATTAAGCTTCTTTTGGTTTGAACTCATTTCTATAATTATAAGTCAGATTGGAGCCTGAACAGTGTCTGTATACAAAATGTGTAGAAACAGAAGTCTAAAAATAAACATTGAAGTAGGAGTTTCTGCCTTTTTTAGATAAAACAACATAACTCTTTGATATGAAACTCCATGGATTCATAAAAATGGTCAGAACACACAGAACAAAGTTGTACGGTAACTTGTGGTTTCATGTTTAATTCTCGGCTCTGACTGCCTAAAATATTAATGTGACCTACAGATAAATACTGCACCTGAACGCCTCTTGCAGTCTGCTTTTCTGCTGGAGAAGCTTCTCATCAGAAGATAAATTAAGTGGTTGCATAACACCATAGTTGGTCATATTTCCATGCAGGCCAAAAAGTTTGGTGTCTTCAGCAAATTGTTATCTTGTCACCATCTCATCTTTTCTCTGCTTTAGTTCATAAATAAAGTTGTTTTGCTGTAAAATGTAAAGAGGTTTCAGATCTTAATCTGGAACCAACAGTTTTACCAAGATTAACATTGTAAATTTTCTCTTTTCAGATTACAGCTGAATGATAGTATTTAAACATCAAATGAAAGTTTTATTGGACTTCAGTTTTACAGCATTGTGTAAATTCAAACCACCCTGCATGTCTGCACGTTTTGTTTCCCAGGAGACAGGCTTTCTTGTATTTCTTGTAAAGATCTCTCAAAATGTTTTGTTGAACATTGACACTGAATTTTTTTCAATCCAGTCCTTGTACCTGACCATTTTCCGAGGAATGTTTTTTTGTGTGTTTTGTACGGTGGCCCTGAAGTGCAAACCACAAAAACAAATCACAAAACGCACAACAAATTGAAAAGCGCAAAAACAAATCTCTTAACGCAAAAACAAATTGAAAAGCGCAACAACAAATCACTTAACGCAAAAACAAATTGAAAAGCGCAAAAACAAATTCACTTAACGCAAAAACAAATTGAAAAGCGCAACAACAAATCACTTAACGCAAAAACAAATTGAAAAGCGCAACAACAAATCACAAAACGCAAAAACAAAAACCAAACCGGAAGAGGTAGGTACCAATGCTGCAACAACAGGCATCACTGATTGGATGATGGATCCGGTAGCCTTTTGAACCGGAAGTTGTTCTGCCGAACGTGGTTATGAGAAAGAGCAGTCAACGGCTGTATCCCAATTCAGGGTCTGCAGCCTTAAAAGTACGCAGCCTCAACGATCCTCAAGGGCGCGTGCCAAAAAAACGCTAAGGCGGAAGTGCGAGGCTTGTGAAATGGGACGGTCTAGCCTCCGTCGCGCTGCCCAGGTTGCCTAGCAACCATAACACCAACCGCTGGAAACGTTTCATACAGCTTTGACGGAAATGAAGGAGAACATATTTTGTTCGTGTGTTTGTTTCTACACGAGCTTTGTGTGATTTAATACGTATCTGAGGCTGAGACCACAGGACTGTAAAACATGATTGCTGGCCTTCATATCTATACTGAACAGTCATTTAAGATTAGCTAGTAAATAACAATTAGCTAATGTTGTTCATGAGACTAAAGTCAGTGTAAATATGATATGGCCAATATCATAGTTATTATATTAATCATAAGTTATTACAGCAGTGAGTTTGAACTCTCAAATCAAATCACTTCTATTGTCACATCACATGTGCAGGTACACTGGTACAGCACATGTGAGTGAAATTCATGTGAATGAACTCTGTGTCTAATACTGAGCTTCAGTAAAGATTCAAGTTGCAGTTATTTATATGTCCTATCACCTTAAATCTTCACTCAAAGACGAGTATCTTTGACAGTGTATATGTGGATGTATTATATATAAGAGACAAATATTGTCCGTGTAATATGTTGGCATTACTAAATTTGGCTCAATGCTTACATATATGTGTAAAAAGAAAATGTACGAGCTGTGATAACTGTTTCTGATAGAATGAAGAGTAGACTGATATATTAAATATCCCTTTATTGGGTGAGAAAATCAGACCATGTCATAACTGCTTTAAGTCATACAGAATAGATATCAGAGCCATAAACAGGCTGACTTCTGCTAAATGGGTCAAACTGGGCAGAAAGTATACAAACATATCCTTATAGAATATGATGTAACACTATAGATCAACTTACCTCAGAATATATAAAGCATATAAACAATTACAGCAATATGATGCAACAAACACAGCAGTGCTACTAATCCAAAATACTCAGAGCTTCATAGAACTGAAACAAACATTTATTTTTAGCTCCATTCTGCTGCTGATACATACTTTAGGTTTCTGAATATTAAACTTGTTGCTGCCTTTCATAGTGTGTAACTTGAAGGCCCTGAGTACTTTCTCCCACACTGAAAACACTGGAATGATAACATTATTTGAACATTACCTAATAAGACTGATTCAGGACAGACAATTAGTTATGTTAAACTTTCCTAGCAGTCCTTCACAAACAGGGAACAGTCTGTCTATTCTCCCCATCTGTCAGCTGCTGCTGGCTCTTCCTCCTCCTCTTCCTCACACACTGCTGAGTTTGTCCTGGTGGATCATCAGGGGTGCAAAGCCTCACAGATGATGTGCAGCAGTGGGTCCCTCAGTCTGTCCTCACTCTGGACACTTGCAGTTGTCACACATGGAAATCAAATGTGTGATAAGCTGCAGGATTCAAACACAAGTGTAACTTATAAATACATGTTCATACTTTTATTCCACAATCAGAGAGAAAGAAACAGAGAGAGAGGACAGGACAGACAGACAGGTGACAGTCTCAGGTGTATACACTGCTACAAAACAGCACAAGAGAAGGAGGATTTAGTGTTTGTGTTATTACGAGTGCTAAACAAGAAGAGTTCCCAGATGGTACAGTGGACACATGTGTGACTCCTGTGATTAAAGCATCTTTCTTTCAGCTTAACGAGTGAACCGTCAGCTCGTTCAAACACACGTTAAAGTCCGTTTGGCTCGACACCACTGAACAGAGGCAGCAATATAACATAGCTAACATTAACAGTGCAGTGAATCCTGCTTGTGCCGTCATATTCAGGACTGCAAACCGAGCAGCATCACTGACTTTCAGCTTGTTGTGTTTGTGGATATATGACTGACTTTAATTATCCATAAAATCATCACATTCTCTGTAAGATTAAGGTCAACTATTGTATTATTATATTTTAAATGCTTTAAAACAAAGTAAACGCTGAAAGTACAAACATCACTAATGGCAAATAACTTTGCCGACATGTAGCCAACAGTAATGTTTTAATGTTCCTCATTATTAAACATTTGCACATAAAAAGTGACATCATATTCAGTACTTACGTTTAACAGTTTACTCTTGGCGCTACGCTTCTGCCGTCTGCGGCAAAATTATCCACAGTGACTGCCGCGCTATAAATTGTGGGATATGTTGGGCCACGAAGTCTACACCACCACAGCCTTAAAATTCAGTGAAATGAAGGCCGAATTTGAGGGCCGCATTTGAGCAGCGTTTGAATTGGGACAGCCTTGACGCGCGCTGTGTGGCGTGTCGGCCTTAAAATGCAGCCTTTAAGGCTGCAGACCCTGAATTGGGATACAGCCAACATGTTTTGTCCAAGTTGTGGAAAAAGTTGGTAGAGCAGTCACCAAACTTCCGAACAGAACAACTTCCGGTTCAAAAGGCTACGGATCCATCATCCAATCAGTGATGCCTGTTGTTGCAGCATTGGTACCTACCTCTTCGGTTTGGTTTTTGTTTTTGCGCTTTTCAATTTGTTTTTGCGTTAAGTGATTTGTTGTTGCGCTTTTCAATTTGTTTTTGCGTTAAGTGAATTGTTTTTGTGCTTTTCAATTTGTTTTTGCGCTTTTCAATTTGTTGTGCGTTTTGTGATTTGTTTTTGTGGTTTGCACTTCAGGGCCACCGTAGTTTTGTCCCCTAGTAATGAAACTCAAACTAAAAAACATATAATTGCATTTCTTCTCATTTCTCCACTTTAATTAGCAAATGCTATGTTACAATATTTTACATCAGCCAGGGGATTTTCAAACTTGTTGTATATCAGTGTGGCATGCAGTGTGTTATAAAAAAAATGAGAGAAAATATATGGGCCTAACAAATATCTGAAGCAGGTGAACAGTATCTGAAAATCATATCTTTGAGAAACAGGACAACAAAATAGCAAAGACCTGCCACTCTGACACTCAGCAGATTATCTCTTTATAATTAACATCCATACACAAGATACTGATCAATCACAAATGCACATACTTAACTTAAACTTAATGTAGTACATGTAAAATACCTGACATGAAATGTATTTGACTCTAATAAACTGATCAGACTCAACCACGGACTCATCCATGTAAGCCTCACACACTGTGGTTAGATCACATTTATAGATATGTGCGACACAGTCACGCTTGTTTATCGCAAGTGCACACAGTGGAAACAGTTTGATGCCGTCTGTTGTTTATGTCTAACTTCACAGCTGCACATTAGAGCTCTGAACCTTTAAACTGCATATGTTTAAATGTTACAGGTTACTCTGTGTAATCAGCTCTGACGCTCACCCACAGACTGAAAAGGAGACGAGGAAATCACTTTAGTTTGTCCACAGGTGATACTTCTTGGTGATAAATATCCTGTAAGTGCTGCTCCTGCATTTCCTGCATAAAGTTCCAGCATTGCTACATTTTAAACACCCACACCTGTCTGCTCCCATCCTCCCACACATTTACTCTCTGTTTTGTGGAAACCACTTATACTTTTTCACACTCTATCCCAGATGTAAACTGGTCAACTGGGTAGAGGAATACATTATCTCTGGGTGTCTCTGTTTAGCCTGCTGCCCTCGCTGATAGACATGGATATTTGTTTTCCTCTTCAGACATTACAAACAGGTTCATATTCAAGAAATCCTTTAACTTTTTACTTGGCACCATTTGGCCAATTTACTTTTAATATTTCATATTAAATAATGTCAAAATTGTGGTGATTTATAAATAAATACATTCATTAATCCCCCCCCCCCCCACACACACACACACACACACACACACAAACAGGATATGATGACGGATTTTTTCTGATTTCTTGCAAACCGTCAATTATTAAAATTTTTCCATCCCAGAGCAGAGGTGACAAATCTCACCCTGCAGTGCAAAAAGTATGAATCTAAGTTAATAATGTGCCATGAAATCAGTCATCAACCAATCATTCAATGCATCAAGAAAAAATTAAATAGTTCGAGTGTTTCAGATTTGGATGTTTGATATACGATGTTTTGTACACGTATACGTTTCATTATCACATCGTCATCTTCATTAGCGTGTGATGGATGCATCTGAAAAAAGTTGAAGGAAGTGATAAAAAGGAAATAACTCTGTGAGTAAGTTCAGTTTTCTGATGATCTGACAGACACAGACGGAGTGAAATGTCAGACGCTGTTCTTCTGACATTTAACAACTTTTCTGCATCAGGATCAAAGTCAGAATGAAAATCCTCCATTTTCTCTTCTTCTGCTTCTTGTCAGGTGAGAACTGATGATTGTTATGTTGCTCTTTAATTTTTTAAAAAACGAAATCAACTTTATGAACATTTTACACAATACACATATTTTCATACAGTATATCATGTTGTGATTATCCATATTATTATTTTTTATTATTAATTTTATTTTGCTTTTGATAGATCCAGCTGTGCTCGTCAAGGCAACACATAATATTTATTCTGTAGCTGAAGGAGGAAATTTTACAGCTTGGTGTGAATTATATTTGTCTGGAAACACAAAATTCTTTTGTAAGGAAAACTGTGAGCGAGCAGAAGATATCCTCATTAAAACAGACAGAAGCACAGCTCAGAGTGGGAGATACAGCATTGAGTATAAAGATGGATCTCCAAGAACAGGAATTGTGTTTTTGACCTTCACACACATGATCAAGTCTGACTCAGGAATGTACAGTTGTGGTTTGGGAAGACCTTCTGCTCCACATTCACGCTATGGTTTTGAGGTCAGAGTTTCAAACGGTGAGTTTGTACTAAAAGTCACTAAAGTCAAAAGTGTGGAGACCCCCACCCCCAATAGCTCTCATTTAGTAATATGAACGATTTTTATATAAATCATTAATAAATTAATACAAGCAACTTTAACCTGCTATTATCTTTATAATATAAGTCTTTAAGTGATGACATGATGAATCCTGCCCCCGGGTCCAAATTATTCTGTGTTTATTAAGGCTGTTGTGTTTTTAACATGTTTTAATGCTTTGTATCTTGTTCTATTTAATCTGAACAAGCAACTGAAAACTGTCAGTAATCATTGTCGGCCTCTCTCAGTTTTTATTATCACTAATCATTTTAAAGTTCAGTTTTTAAAACCTTACCATGTGACTACAGCCCAGCTCATGCAGCAGTATATCAATGACTAACCTCATATTGTGGATGGATTATCTCAGTTGTTCTCCTGACTGAAGTTTGGTCCGTTTACAGCATCCTGTCATTAGTGATGGGAAGTTTGTCTGTTTTTAGAGAGCCGGCTCTTGTGGCATGGCTCCCAAAGTAAAACTGGCTCTTTTGGCTTTTTGGCACTTAATTTCTAAGATTATTATTTCTAAGAGTAATAATCTGTAGCCTCATATTTTAGCCTTACTTGGCAAATATGGATGCTTTGTGTGTTGATAAACCCCTTTGCATTTAGTGTTTTTATGAGAAGCCTTGTAATTGCCTAATTTTGTGCATTTGTTCTGTTACAAAAGCAGGCATTCTTACTTTTGTTTAAAATTTTAATCAAACTTTTAATTTGAATTCAACACAAAAACAAAAACATTTCAAACAAACCCACAGAACAGAAACAGAACCAAACTCAGTAACAGTATGTCCTCAGTGCAGGTTGACATTCAGAAAAATCAAATGCCTCAGCTTGGATGGGCTGTTGCGGTTTCTCCTACTACTTAGTATCTGCTTCTTTTTTAAACTTTAAACAGCCAAATGGTGCTTCGTTTACAGGTGTCAGTCATATTTATCTGTTTTTGCGACGCATTCTCCTCCTCACTGCTGTCTACTGTCGCATTCACTGACTGAGGGGTAGTGATGTGAGCAGCGATCCTGAAATATTGATACTTCCAATACCAACGTTTCATGTTTCAGGATCAACTCCCATATGGAAATATCAATATCTAATTGGATTTAATTGTTTATAATCATAAACATGACATACAGACAAAAGTAAACTCTTTTGTCAGGGCAATACCCTGTAAATAGGAACTACAATCGACTTCCGCCTCTCATTCATGTGCGTGCTACAGCTTGAAAAAGTGTGAGCCAATGAGAAACCCGAGGCACATAACATTAGACCACAAAAAACGCAACCGTGACTTTGTTCACTGATCATATCTGCATTTACTCTCAGCATAGAAATTATGCTGTGTGCGATGGATGTGGGAAGACAGCTAAATACTGTGGCAACACAAAAAACCTCTCTAAAAAAAATAATGGGGAGCCGGCTCTCACTTAATGGGGGTTTTTCACTAGCTTTTGCTCATCACACATCACTACCTGCCATGTGATTACATTTGTCCCTAATCATCGGGAACCCTCACATGAACTTTTATTCAGTGGAAAAAAGTTAGCATTCATCCTCCAGCTTCACTGTGTTTATGTTATGCTAACATAGCTGTGTCACTAGTTATCACATAGAACATCATTATATACCAGATAGCCCAACTTCAGTAACCCTACAAACGTCACTGCTGTTTAGTTCTCTGTCTACATTTATGTCTGAAGTGATAGCAGAGCTGTACATTTTAATTTTGTCAGAAATCTTGTTGGGTCACAAATTTTGCAGCCAATGTGATAACCTTATCCCACCAACGGTGTGGCGGTCCAGCTTTTCAGATCCAATTAAAATCAAATCACTCATAATGATCCTCTGGAAAAGAGTAGAATTCTTAGAACATACTTTATTACACACTTTCATATGAACAGCAGAATAGTACATTTAAAAGCAGAAATAACAAATAGAATGCAAGCAAAACAAACAAAAAGCAAAGCAACCCCAGGGTGTAGAGCCTTTAAGCACAGACAGAAACACACACAAAAGACAGATAGGAAAGAAGCAGCCGCTGGGCATATCCACCTTCGTCTTATATAGGATCAGCGACCGTTCCTCCTGCCTGTGTTTTTCTTTTCATCTTCCATTTATGATATACACAACCCTACACTGTAACTTCTAGTAAACTAATCTCTCATCCATCATTGCATTGGGTCCCTTTATCAGCTTTAAGGTCAAAGTGAGTCTGAAAGTCTACAGAAAGGCAATTAATCAGTTAATCTATCCAACACTTTTGGTGGGCGCGCATGCCGGACATAAACTGCTATCCATGCTGAGTAAGGATTTACGTCTTCGCCATCTGGTGTTTGAGACGAGGACCAGAATCCCAGGTGCCTGCCTTGCAAAGGCTTGGTTTGTTTGCTTATAGATATATTAAAAGGCTGTACACTTCTGCCTTGTAGTCACTCACAGAGCTGTATGCTCTTACCTTACAGCCGTTTGTGAGACCTTATGTCTTTATCTTACACCAGTTAAAGGCGTCTCATGTTTTTATCTTATAGCCCCAGAAAAGGCCGCAGGCCCTTGCTGTGATGTGAATTAACTTTGTCTTTGGTTGCATACAGAGAAGGGTCCCATGTGCATACCTTAGCAGTGCCAAGCTGAATTAACCCTTTGTTGGACTAGTCACAGTAGGCCATAAAGCTATCAAAGGTTTCTTACTGATCCTCATTGTTACATTTTTAAACAGTATTAATCAACATGTGTTCAAACAACAAATGGGACAGAACTTTCATTAATACATAGGTAGATATATTCAACCTAAATGTATGGGTCATTTGATTTGAAGATGCAGGTTAAATGTTTAACACAGTGACTCCACTATATAAACACTTCATTGTGAGTATGCACAGTATATATGAGTATATATGATTAGAGATGGACTGATCCGATATTATGTATCAGTATCGGTCCGATATTGATCTAAATTACTGGATCGGATATCGGAGACAAATAAAAAATGCAATCCGATCCGAAGTATCACAAAATCACCTCACAAAGCACGCTACTTGGCGTAACCGAGCTCGGCTTATCGGAGTAGTATGTGTCACGTGATAGAGCGGCTGTTGTCTGCCGCTCTATCACGTGGCGAGGCATTTGGAGCCTTGCTACAAACCGCGGCATTTCATCTCGGCGAAAACTATCCCAGAGAAGTAAAGCAAGTGTGTAAGTTCATCTCTGAATGTTTGCATAGTATTTCCACGTTAAGCTTAACAACTGATATATGGAGCCACAGCTGGACTGGCCATCGGAGTTCCATATTGAGGTGAAAAGGAAGCGATTTGTCCCGTACTTCAGCTAGAATGAAAAAAAGACACAAAGCTGGAGTTAGTCTGTGTCTTTACGCTGCAGCTGCCTCTTCTTCTCTCATTCCCCCCTCCTGTTGCTACTTCAAACTTGAAACTGATCAATGATCAGCTGATCGGCTTTTCTGTCACAAATCCTGTCTTTCTTGTAAAAAACAGCAGCATGTTTAAGCTTGATAAGCTGTTGTTAGAATTTATTTAATATTACTTTCTAGTATCAGCTGATGTTTGCTGGAGCCACAGTTGTAAAAGCTGCTGGTCATGATATCGGTTTGGATATGTGGTGAGAGGGAAACATGAAGATGAAACCAGGAGATGTCCTTACTGAATCATCAGAGCTGAACAGGTGATGGGGAAACAGGTTTACCTTTTAGGTGACATGAATGAGTCGAAGGAAAGTTATGAACTGTTTCTGAGAGACGAATAACACCAGGATCCTTTTCTAAGTAGCTGACAGCTGGTAGCTGTGCAGGGGCGGGTCTAGCAAAGTGTTGCCAGGGGGGCAGGTAGGGCATTAACAAGAAAAGGGGGGCACAAAAAATACTTTTCTTTGTTATTTGATTTAAAAGGACTAACTTTTAATAAATAATTATCTGAATCTTACAACCAAAGTGGTCCTCTGATTAAATGTATAGAAATCCATTACTGTATATAGCAACTATTAAGTCTAATTTACACCCTGGTAAGCTATAGTACTTTTTCCTTTGGGAAGGTACCATCTGTGCAGTGTGCAATTCTGTTGAAGAAAGATGTTGAATCTATTTAATTATTGTAGAAACATAATTGATTTCTGTGCATTTGTTTTACACGTGCATTAAATTAAAGTTGATTACGTCGATTAAGCATCATGAGGTGGAGGGTGGGGGTTGGTTCTGGGAGACTTTTGCTGGGAGTTGGCAACTCTATTAGTTAGGTTACTTAATATTTCTGCTAAGTACTCTTTAAAATACCAGAATAGGAAGGATGGTGCAGGTTTAAGTTTATTAGATTGATCAGTGTTGCTGAACTTAAAATATTTTGGGTGCAGTGTATTTTTTGCATACAAGTATAACAGAATAGCTTTAGTGTCTTGTTTTTAAAAACTTGAGTATTAACTTATACAAAATGCAGCAATATATTTATAAAAAAAACAGTTTTATTGATTACAAAAAAACGTATATCGGATTCATATCGGCATCGGCAGATATCCAAATTTATGATATCGGAATCAGTATCGGACATAAAAAAGTGGTATCGTGCCATCTCTATATATGATTACACAAAATTTATGAGAGCAACTATGATTACATGTCTAGTGTATACAGGTTTATATGTCATAATAAAATCCACAACAATCTCTCAGTCAGAACATGCTATATCATGTTTGGGTGGAAACTAGAGAACTGACTCCATGTTAACTTCTAACTCAATTAAATATAATAAATTCTGTTTTCATGGATGCCTGGATGTTAAACTTAATTGTTACACCTGGTAAAGCAGCAACGCTGATCATTTTATTAAAGATAAAAGAATTTAGACAGCTTTTAACGCTCAGTGATGCTGCAGTGTTCGTTTGACTTTGGGACCTGAAGTTGAGTTTTGACCCGGACACAGATAATAACGTCAGACTTAAAGACTTGATATGTAAGTATGCATGTTTTATGGAATGCAACAACTAAGATAACTCACCACCTCATTGTAAAGCTTACAACAATATTCAATTATTTATTGATTTAGCTCTGCTAAAACCAACTAATCCAATTGTCACGGCCAAAACAAAGTCTTGCTTTTGTTCAGATTTTTTTTTCTCTATAACTAATTTAGAGTATCAGCATCATAGGTTATATGATAATTTTAATGGCAAAACTCTACTAAGTCTCTTTTTTATAACAGATTGATACCAGGCCCGTCTTCTAGTCATGAGTCCCCCAAAATACTGCACAGAATAAGACAAAAGAACAAACATTCCCAATCACCCCTGTGTACTTCAAGGGTCTATAACTCATAGTGTGAAGGTAATATTTCGCATGGCTACATTAATTATTTTACAACAAAAAGTGCTGATTCTGAGGGGATCAGGTAAGAATGTGTTTTTCAGACTGGACTGATTTAATATGAAATGATAACTGTGTTTATCCAGAAAATAAAATCATAATATAACAGCTTACATGATTTCTTCAGACTAATTAATGTTCTTCTATTTCACAGATCTGGCTAAAAAGGATGTTTTTTATCGCATAGTAACCAAGGGAGAAGAGGTCACACATATATGTTCTGTAATGTTCTATGGACTGAGGCAGTTCTTTTGTAAGAATGAGTGTAAGAATGAAGGGGAGATCCTCATTGACACAACTAATAACAAAGCTGTGAGTGGCAGATACAGCATTGAATACAGACCAGGATCTACACCTGGACTGTATGCGACCATCACACAGCTGACCAAGTCAGACACAGGACGGTACATCTGTGGTTATGGAAACCCTCTGTCTCCTGATTCATACCAGAGTTTAAATATTCTTGTCATTGATGGTAAGTTACTTTTCAAAATAGTAAAAACTTTTTCCATGTAACAAATTCCATGTGCCTTAAATTACTACTACTACTTATAATAATAATAATAATAATAATAATAATAATTAGGGATGCAACGATACCAATTTTTTCAAACCGATCCGATACCGATACTTAGATCTGAGTACTTGCCGATACCGAGTACAAAATCCGATACTTCTACCACACACAAGTTAAACTTAACCAGTAGTAAAGAAACGACCCCAGACAACTCTTTAACACAAACGAAACGTTTACTGAACGTATGGGGGCAGAGACAAATACTGTACAACACATCCCTTTTTAAACTCAAATGATATTCCAATTCCTTAACCAAATGAAATACACTGTATAAATGACATAATTCCCTTTCAAATTATATTAAACAACCCAACTTATGTTATCACCTTTTGGTAAGTGACTCACTAATATACACTCCAAAACACGTTATATAACTCCACTAAACATACAATATTCACACATGGGCCCCACACACACTCACATTCACACTTGTTGCAGGCCTGTTTGCTGCTCACGCCGGACGATGGAGAAAAATCCTCTTCTCCCCAGTAAGAGCACAAAAGTCTGACTTACAGTTCCGTTGCTCGGTGGGTCGCCGTTCACCAGTCCCACACTAAATCCACTCCCTGCGGACCCGATGCTGTCTCTGCTACAGCGCGTTAGCCCGTCACTGTCCAGCTCTCCGACAGTCCATAGCGGCTGCCGCCGTGGCGCAGCCAAGCAGTCGGGCTAGCCTTTAGCCTCGACGGTCTTAGCTGGAAACACAGATTTCCGCGGTGGTGCTACCGTTGAAACAAAAAGTCACTTCACCCACACTCTGTTGCGAAGCTCCCACACGGTTAGCTTTCTAGTCACACACTCTTTTGTGCTAGTTAACCTCAGTAAAACTAGCCGAGTCTCTCACTTTGGCTCAGCTAACCTCGTGCATCTCTCCATGCCGTTCTCTTCTCCTCCTCCATTGCAACAGATACACAAGTCCCGTTATATGCTACCTTCACGGGCCTCCAGAAAATTAGAACTCTGAACAATATTTTAACTCCTTCAGAGTTACATACCATACAATAATACTTTATGATTAACATAACAGTTTGATTGCTCTAATTAATTACCTGTATTTACCTTGTGACATATTACAGGGCAAATTAAATTCAGGGTACAGTTACATCACATAACTGTGAACACCTTATGTTACCGTGGCGTTCAAGTCCATGGGAATTATGAGTATCTACTCCCAAATTCCCATCCGGGCTACATTAGTATCGGTTCATGGTATCGGTTAACTTTTACGAGTACGAGTACGCGCGCATTTTACAGTATCGGCCCGATACCCGATACCAGTATCGGTATCGGTGCATCCCTAATAATAATAATAATAATAATAATAATAATAATAATAATAATAATCACAACTCAGAAAGGAAAGTAAACAAAATCAGAACAACATAAAATAAAAACATGAAACTTCTGGTGATTTTGAGGTGAGATTGTTGTTACTGCCAGAGATCAGCTGATACACTGGCTGAGAGATCATTATACTTTTTTAGAAGTTTCTAAAATGAGATAGAGGGTTTGACATGAAAAAAGGCTTTTCCTTTAAATTGTCCATGTTTTTTTGTTGAAGTCTGGATGACTAATCTCAGAGTATTAATTTCTTGTCATGCTGGTAAATTTCTTCCTCTGTTCATCCACAAATGCAAACCATATTTATTATGATGCTTTAAAAAATGAAGACATTGTCATGTGTAGTAGGTTTCACAATCATATTCTCTTTTAACGCACGTGTTATAATAATATATATATATATATATATATATATATGTATATATATATATATATATATATTTTTAATTTGAAATCTAAAAGTATGTTTTTTTAGGAAGCATGTGCTTGACTTTAAATACATTTTTAAAAATGTTATTGGCAGAGCTAAAACTGAGGGGACTGAGACTGAACTCGACTTTGTGGTCTATCTGAAAAAGTAGTAGTGATGTAAAGAAAAGGAAAGCAGTCGAACACCCGAGAAAACAGAAAGGCTGATTGATTAAGATAAGATATCCTTTATTAGTCCCACGTGTGGGAAATTTGTTACAAAATTTTGTTATTACAAAGCTTACACAAAAGCTTCATGTTAATGCTGCATTTTGTGCATCATACATTTTTATATTTAACTGTATGATAATATGATTATGATGAAACTGGATTTGCCTATATCACTATTGATTTAATATTCATATGCTTTGTGTTTATTGTTCACAGATTCAAACCCACCTGCTTCCACACCACAAACAGCAACACAGAGTGAAAGTGTCACTGCAGGAGTCTCTACACATTGTCCTGACTCCTCCTGGCTTCTGGTTGTGCGTGCGTCCTTGGATGGTGTTTTGCTGATGGCTGTTTTCCTCATGCTCTTCTACATTAGTAAGACAAGGAGGAACTTTGGACTGAACACCAGAGAAAATGACACAAACATGGAGGTGAGTTTGTGTCACTTGTTTTCTGTCTGTTGTTGCAGATTTCAGTGAGTGTTGTTGATTCATGCTGTAAGTGTGACTTTCTCAGTGAAACCTGTTGAAAAGAGGTGATGTTACCTGTTAATAAAGTTTCTTAATATTGTCTCGACCAGCAGAGGAAACTGAAGACAAAGTGAACAATTTTTATGCCAGACAGAAAGCTTTTCTATAATTATGTAGGTATAACATAATTGTATCTCTGAGGGAAAAAATTCTTCTTATTTTTAAAGTTCATACTACATGAAATTGCGATGTTGCATGAGATTATTGAAAATCAGTTTTGCAGGTTGTTCTTTGTGTGTGTCCATTTTCAGTTATCTGTCGGGTATGAGAACTGGGATCCAACCTCCAAACATGATGAGTCGAAAAGCAGCAGGACCAAACCTACTCTGTATTATTAAAGACCAAAATCTAAAAAGTAAAAATTTAATTTGGCCATCTACTCTCCAGGGTTATCTTTTCTTCCACATCTGTTTCATTTTGATATTTTTGGACCTATATCTGAGATTTCATGATCGCCTCACGTATAATTTGCTTCACTAGGCTTCATTTTGTTCCTGTTATTCAAATGCATAAATGCACTGACGTGTAATTGCAGAGGTATATATTATATATATATATATATATATATATACATACATATATATATATATATATATATATATATATATATATATATATATATATATATATATATATATATATATATATATATATATGGTAGATATATATATATATGTATGTATATATATATATATATATATATATATAGATATATATATACCATATATCTATCTATGTATATATATATATATATGTGTGTATATATATATATATATATATATATATATATATATATATATATATATATATATATATATATATATATATATATATATATATATATTGTTTTTCTTTTTCTTCATATTCAAGCTGAGTATAATTTGATCTTTCTAAAGTTGCCTTCTTACTTTCAGTACATTTCAGAGCCTGTACTTTCTTACTTTTGTTTGAGTAAAGAACCTTAATCAATGCTTAAACGGAGTATTTTAACAATATTTTTTTTCTTAAGTACAGAATATCTTTACTTTTCCAACTCTGGTTAATTGAGAAAGGAGGAAGGTGATAGTTTGGTATGCAGGTGTTTTTGATTGTTTGAAACTACTGCTTTTCTTACAAGGTACAAAAATAAAAAATAAATAAACTGCTTTTGAAAATGCAAAATAATGTGATGGTTCCTTAAATAAATTAGAAACATACAGAGTGCTCTAAAATAATAAGTCTGTGCCACTATTCAGGAAAACAAAAAACAATAAAAAAAAAGAAGTGGAAATACAATCAATAGCTGCAGCAGGAGTCTGATTAAGGGATTTCCAAATGGTCAAAAAGTATTCACTAAACAGTTTTCTTCACCTATGGTAGCTGATCCTGATAAGGATAAGTGGAAGAGGACGAATAGATGGATGGAATTCTGAGTCATGACAGCAGCCTTGATCCAGAGGGGATGAAGTCAGGTGAAGCAACATGAACATGACTGAACATATCACTGTTAAATGGGAGCTGATAGTGACTGATTATCCAGGCTGGTCTCATAGCAGGGCCTTTACACAAGCATCTCCTTTGTTAATCCTTTGGGGGGTTTTTTTTGTTTTGTTTTTTTTTTTTTAATCATTTCTGCCCGAGGAGCGGTGTGTAGGGACGGTACCTTGCTCAGGGGTATCTCAGGGAAGCAGTTCAGTGAATTCGACCTTCCGATCATGGGGCCAGCTACCCCTCTCCTGCTTTCAACAGTTAAAAACTGTTGCACTGCACTGCAAATAGTCACACCCTGTTTCAGAAGCACTACAGTCAGTTCACATGCGTGCCACACACTGTAAATAAACCAGGTGTCAGTACCAGTAATTTGAGTTATAAGTTGAAGATTTAAATAGAGAAATGACACAAAATAATAAAATAAAATAAAATAAAATAAAATAAAATAAAATAAAATAAAATAAAATAAAATAAAATAAAATAAAGAGTCCCCTTCACATGATGCCCTCCCGGTCGTGTACATCTATTAGCCTGAATGAATTGGCGAACTGGGAAAACAAAACTGCAACTATATTAAAAAAGAACCGCAGGAGAAAATTGTTTCAACAACAGCTGCAAAACACAAACAGAATGATCAAAGAAAAAAAAAAAACATGACACAACAAAAACATCAGTTTTAACAAACCAGTTTAAAATAATTGTAAATCTAAAACACCAATTAAACCTACGACACCGATCAGTTTCAGCGAGAGGACTGAGTGAAGAGTTTTAGGACAGAGACAAATTTTTGGCACTACTCTCACATCTTTGAGTCATCCACTAAGTTAATATATTAATAAAGTTATGAAATATTAGCATAGCATTTTAACTAACTAATCTTCTACACGCTGTAAACATGATAATAGTTATAAATGTTTTTAAAACAATGTGGTTTAACAACAGCAGGGTTTTCCCTTTAGTTTACCTGATGAAGTGGCGCCATCTTGTGACGTAAACATTTCTGCACCATCAAAGACTAAAGAGCTTCTCAAGCTTTAGATAATCAGGCGGCAACTAAAATCAGTAAAGTGCAAACAGCACGTTTTTGGTCATTTCTGTGCATTTACATTTGTTTTAGTTTTTAACACTTACTGAGGTGAAGTTGTTACAAAGGTGATGTCAGCTGTCATCGCTTTAAGAGGTAAAACTGGGGACAAATGCTGCTTTGGCTGCTTTCTGTGCAGAGTGTTTGTGAGCCGTGAAAAGCTTGATCAGAAGCTTCTGAAAGATCACCACCATCTGGGCAAGAGGGGAACTTTAGTTGCCAACAGGAATAAAATATGTAGATGTAGAATTTCTAAAAAGAGCAACTTTATTCATCTTGATTTAATTTCGCTTACATCCTGTAATTTCCTGTATTTGGTGATGCCTCTCCTCTGTAATACTGTACATGTAAACCTGTGCATTGCTGTATCTATCATGTAGGAGCAAATCCCCACCAGGACATTTATTCACTATACTGAACTCCATAAAGTACCATGAAACTGATACTGAATCACTGTTTAAAGACACCGTAAAATGAAACAAAATACTGACATGAACAGAAAATACAAGGATATAAAAATGTGATTACACTGTAGCAAAGTTTCATCTTAACAACTAAACATTAAAGCTCCATGTGTAACAGTTAAAGCTCTCAAAGTGTGTCCTGCAGGCTGATGGTGGCCCTCGACTGTAAGCAAAGACATTTCATGGATCAACAGTTCAAATCAAAGTGTGACTCAGAGCAGAACAAGAGCAACGCAGTGTTTCTCTCATATTTAAACTCTTCTGTTCCAGCAGTCAGACTGTAATCACATTACATGTTTCACTAATGTAATAATGTGAATGTTTAATGTGTTACTCTATTAAATATATTTATCACATCATAATTACAAATATTTCAATACTTATGTCCAGGGCTGTGCAGAGATGTTTAAAGGGGCGGGTCCTCAAAGTTAAAAAGGAGCACATAGAACCAGGCTGAAGAACGACAACCCACATTCACCAAGAATCTAATATGGGATGACATCATACTATATCACTGTCATCAGGTGGGGACAATGCAAAGCAAACGTAGCCTGTGTTTTACCTGATGGGTACAATGTTGCTGCTGAGGTGTTTCTGCTGCTCCTGCTGCTGATAGTGCTGGAGGGCAGGGCTGTGTTGATCTGAGACTGTAGACTGTAAAAAGTCCATAGGAGAGATGGGAGCTGATTAAACAAGTGTTATTAGATAATAATAAAATACAAAGATTGATCACAGTGTTTATAAGGCAGCAGATTAAAAAACTGTGGGACATAAACTAGGCTCTGCCTGTGAATTATTCTTTGCGTCTCTTCCATCTCCTCATCTCATCTATCACTTTCCACTTGCTGTCTGTCTGAGAAAAAGGCACAATTTGCTGTTGCATTGATCTATTATTTAATTATCCACACTTAAAAACTCTTGCACCTAATCCATATTAAAGCAATCATAGAAATATGTTATAAAAATAAAACATTGCAATTGTGTTTATTATTTTTTTATACTTGAACACCTCTGCAATGCAACAACTGGTACATGTGTTATTGTGACCTGTGCTCTTTTTAATTCAGCTGGTGAGGGAGCCACTGCCTTTAGCAGCCTCACACAGCTCCTTTTGTCACTGTTTCCTCCTCCTGTCCTTACAGACCAGCACTACTTATGCAGTTAATAAAAGGACAGGTAATGTTTTGTCACACTGTTAAGAAAGCTAATTAACAGGTGTGCAAGTATGCATTGTGACATGCAGAAGGTGATGGAGTGCAATGGCATAGTTCACTTTAGTCCAGCTCAGTATGTGAGGGTCTGATAACGGGAAGGAATGTTTCTTCAGACAGTGAGGCTGAATCTGAATATATATAATATAGTTTGGGAAATTGTTTAACAGAAGTCAGTCTGTGACTTAAGCAGCATTGTCATAGCCACACTGTAACTCCGAAATGACAAAAGAAGCACGGCTTCTTCAAGACGGGCGCTTTGCTTTATTTATTGAACGCCGTGAAAACTACAAACATAAAACACAAAGGCTGCAGGCACTTCATTCAGCTGAAATAAGAAATAATTAGAACAGTATACATTACAAATTTGCAGAATATTACACACAATGATAACAAATACTTTGTACAGCTTGTAGATGGATCAGACTGCTGCAGATGGCTCACTGAAATCCTTTGCGTGGTTTTCAAAAGCAGGCCTCACAACTGCTTATAATCACACCTAAACATCACGATAATAGCGATGCAACAAAAAATTGTTCTTTGTGCCAAGATAAACATGTCTCATACTCAACAAAAAACACACCATCACAATATGAACCACAACAAATTACAAGGAAAAAATATTTTAACTGCTGGAACCAAATATTAATCTTTTTTATACACAAACCATTTCGGTAACACTTACACACACTTGGCTACTAAATGAATGTTTTCACACCATAAATATTTTGTTCTCGTGGAAGTGTTGGGAGCATCAACTAATCTAACGGTCATCTACCAATGTAACTCACGGGTCATGTCTGTGTTCTCCCACAGAAAATGATCCTACACGAACAACATGCTGCTTCAGACACTGATCCTCCCGGTGGAAGTGCACCTTCTTTTTCCTCCTTTTTAAGATTTTTAATGTTAGTTTAAATTCAAAATCCACTGTTAAAAAAATATATGAACACCAGATAATAAAGAAAAGTGAATGGTTCAGTCTAATGTGTGCTTCAGTGAGACATTAAACTTCAGTAAAACTATGCAGTTATGAAACGTAACTTTAATATGAGCCAAACCGATTTGATTAGTTGTAAATAAAAGAGTGAAGTAAACGTGACCCGACAGACAGAACCTAATTATGCCCAGTGTTTAATCTCCACTGAGAGCTAAAACTCAGCGAAGTTTTAAAGCTGTGTGCTGGTGACGGTAAACTGTGACTATCACCAGGTTACATGGGCGCTACAGAAACACAGAGACACGAAACCAGGTGGAATTGTTATTCAAATGATTTCATTGTTGGTGAAGATAATACTGATACTAACACATCCATATCTGCCACACAGAGCTCTACATTTACTGCTCATTTAGAACAAATGACTGTCTCAGCAAACGAGGACACAATCACACAGTCCACTGTCTTTGTTAGATGCGCGCCTGTTTCAGCAAAATTCACAAATTCCCTCCAACACAACGTCCGGCCCACTGTGCGGCTCCACCAATGAGCTCCGAGGGCCTGCGCAGTGGTATTAGCATAAAGCCTGTATAAAAAGCGCTGCTCTCAGTCATAGAGCTCATTCGTTGCTGCAGAGTATCGAAGAAACAAAATGCCTTAACCCGGTAAGTCAGCGCCCAAGAAGGGCTCCAAGAAAGCCGTGACCAAGACCGCCGGCAAGGGCGGCAAGAAGAAGAGAAAGACCAGGAAGGAGAGCTACGCCATCTACGTGTACAAGGTGCTGAAGCAGGTCCACCCCGACACCGGGATCTCCTCCAAAGCCATGAGCATCATGAACTCGTTTGTCAACGACATCTTCGAGCGCATCGCTGCCGAGGCATCTCGCCTGGCCCACTACAACAAACGCTCCACCATCACCTCCAGGGAGATCCAGACCGCAGTGCGCCTGCTCCTCCCCGGTGAGCTGGCCAAGCACGCCGTGTCTGAGGGTACCAAGGCCGTCACCAAGTACACGAGCTCCAAGTAAACTGGCTATCAGATGTCAACCCAACGGCTCTTTTCAGAGCCACACACTTTAAACTGACGAGCATACTTCCTACTGACAAATATGCAGTTACTATGTTGCCAACTACTTGAATCGCGGATGTGGACCTTTGTGTCACTGGGTGGTATTAATCCGCTGCACAGACCCAGACGACTGAAATGTTTTTCTGGTTTTCAGAAATTGAAACTCACTACAAATTATATAAATGCGACTTTGTATTTGACACTTGTTGTTGATTTCTAAGCATGCCGATTTATATTTGTTTTTACTTAAGCAAGGTTAAATTTATTAGTGGACTGAAATGCTATGAAGCAGAAAATTAGTATCAACTTTATGTTGCAGTTTTTTTTTTTTTTTTTTGCTTTGCACGGTCTTGTCTGTATCGTTCTGGGGTTGCACGGTTTTCGTTTCGTTGAATTTTTGCACATCTGCACTTTGTGGTCCTGTCTGGTATATGTAACACATAGTCTTGGTGTCTGCTTCGCTGTTGTACTGTACCACTGCAGATGGTTGAAATGACAAAGCCACTTGACTTGAAGACGCACACTATAACACTGTAAACACAGAACTTGACTAACAACTATGATACATTAAGGGCTGGTTTGTTGGACTACTAGAGGGCAAAAATTGGCTAACTAGATGCCGAAATGTATACTGAGAAAGGTATGAATTGGTATCATTAGTTATAATTCCCCCCCCCCACTTGTGCCCCTGGATAGATGACAACTTTAGCATTTGCCCATACTGCCTATGCCACAGGCAGGCTCTGTGTCCTTTGCATCCAACTTTCCTAGCGATGCCCAAAGAGGAATTTCCATCAAGGCTATCTTCAATCTAACTCCTAATTTGATGGCTCCGTAGCCACCTTTCACTTCCCATGTCTTTATATAATGCAACTATTGTAGTAAGTGCTGTGCACAAGATGGAGGACTTGTTCAGGGGGTAGGTAGGAATGATTTCCTGTGGTGTTCAGAGGTGAATTTTGGTCACCTCACTCTCCCAGTGAACCCACTCCTGTGACTGGTCAACACATGGAGTGGGTGGAAAGTATTGTGCAGCATCTTACTTATCTTGGACAAAAATCTGTTTATACACATTTTTCAGTAGAATAGAATAATCCTTTAATTGTCCCACAAGGGGAAATTGGGTTGTAACAGCAGCCAAAAAGACACATATACAAACAGGACACAGAACAGAAACATACACAATTTTTCTTACATATTTACATTAAGGACAATGGTTACTATATACAGAGAGTACTGTACAGTTATTAAATTAAATAAAAATAACTACAGATAAGAGGCAAACCAGACTGTAGTGTGAATCGGTTAATTAACTTATGGCAGTTACAGTGCAGATGTAAACATCTGTTTGTTGGGAGCAGTTCTGATTGTACAGTCTGACAGCTGCAGGGAGGAAGGACCTGCGGAAAGGCTCCTTCATGCATCGAGGATCTATCTAGTAGGTAGGTGGAAGAATAAAAAAATCCTCCAGAAAGAGCAGCAGAGATATACTGGGCATAATTAAAGACACTATACTAGATTAAACTGAGGTCACTATCCAGGACACGAGATAAGCTTTATTAGTCCCAGAGCTGGGAAATTCACCAACGTGGGCAGAACAGGATAAAATAAATAACAAATATTAACAACAATATTACTAGGATTATTTTATCATTATATCTATTTATTTAATGTTTGACTAGTAGTGACAACAAGACAAGGTTTAACAGTGAGATGGCTGGATGTTTTTTAGCAGGTATTGAGTATTACACATTGAGATACTTAGTGATCCGTTTTTGGATGTGTGTGTTCACGTGTTCATTGACTGCTGTTGTTTATTGTAGAGTCAGTAACTGTAGAAGGAAACAGAGTCAATGCAGACTAAGAGATCAGAGCCAAAGTGTGGAAGCGAGCTGCTGTGAGGTCACTAATGAAGCTTCTGATGTGCAACAATGTGAGTGAAACTGTGCTTTGGTTAGAAGTGAGCAGCTGTCACAGAAGTGTCGCTGCTCCGTGGGCCTCCAGCAGCATCGGTGTGTTTGCTGGGAGCTCGCGGCGTCACTTTGTCCCACAGCCGCGCTCACCAGATGCTGCTTTTAACTCGGAGTGCGTGAACAAACATGTGTATCAGCTGGAAAAGGCTTTTTACGGAGCTCTACTGCAGCTCCATCGGTTTTAGCAGAGAAAAGAGTGCAAGAAGCCGCCGAGCAGCGCTGAGCTCCGCACCGAGTCGCTGAGCTTTAGGAGCTCCACGAACCGAGAGCAGAGAGCACGAGAGCCCGACACGAGGCCTGCACGAGGAGACACAAGCCCGCTGTGGACTGCTCCACTGTCGGCCTGCAGTGCTGCTCACAAACTCACTTTGAGCTCTTTGATCCCGAGACACGAAACACAAAATGAAGCATTGCGGGGCACACGCGAGAGCTGCGCGCGCTACCTTCACTCTCCATGGTTCTCATGGTGCGTTTAAGTGCAGCGTGGCGCTTCCGACTTGCCATCACTGTACCGCGAATCTCGTTGAATCTCGATCAGACGCGAAAGGGGAAAAATGTCCGAGGAAGCTCCCGCACCTGCTCCCGCCCCGGCCAAGGCGGCCAAGAAGAAGACGACAGCTTCCAAGCCCAAGAAGGTCGGCCCCAGCGTGGGCGAGCTGATTGTGAAAGCCGTGGCCGCTTCCAAGGAGCGCAGCGGCGTGTCCACAGCCGCTCTCAAGAAGGCTCTGGCTGCCGGAGGCTACGATGTGGACAAGAACAAGGCCCGCGTCAAGACCGCCATCAAGAGCCTGGTGGCGAAGGGCACTCTGGTGCAGACCAAGGGCACCGGGGCCTCCGGATCCTTCAAGATGAACAAGAAGGCTACTGACAGCAAAGCCAAGAAGCCCGCAAAGAAAGTCGCTCCTAAAGCCAAGAAGCCCGCCGCTGCCAAAGCCAAGAAACCGGCAGCAGCTGCTAAGAAGTCGCCCAAGAAGGCGGCAGCAGCCAAGAAGCCCGCAGCCGCTAAGAAGTCGCCCAAGAAGGCCAAGAAGCCCGCGGCGGCCAAGAAAGCGCCCAAAAGCCCCAAGAAGGCGGCCAAGAGCCCCAAGAAGGTGCTCAAGAAGGCTCCCGCAGCAAAGAAGTCCCCCGCCAAGAAGGCCGCCAAGCCCAAAGTCAAGAAGGCAGCCACAGCAGCCAAGAAGAAGTGAGCTGCCACCACTCTCACACTCAACAACGGCTCTTCTCAGAGCCACCACAGCAACACACAAGAGCTCCTTCCTCACACTCACTCATCACTCTATCATTCACAATAATGTCCTTATTGTTAAAGCACACACTGCCCCCCCCGTTTTCCTCATTACAATTACAACTATTAGTATCATGATGTCTGCAGAAGTCAAAAACAACACAAATAGTAACAATTCATTCTTTACAATCATACCTTTATAGTACCAGACATCACACCACTTCTTGTTTTTCTATGAAACACTATCATACTAGAAATACACCTTTACAAGTTATCATCTACATTTTAAAAGATTCTATTAAAAAAAACTAATGTGACTGAAAATATTACATTTATAGATGCATGTTATTATCTCTGTATGAAATACTGAGTTTTATTTTTTAAAAGCCTACACTGGCTGTTGTAGTGGAAGTACACTATATATTTTAACGATACTCAGCCAATATAATCCACTCGAAATGCTCTACTCTACAACCTTACCTGACTAAATCTAGGCCAATTGAATTGATATTTGGTGATTTCAAGGACACATTTTACTCCAAGATGAACCCATACAGCTGTTTATTTTACCATGTATTTATTTCATTACTCATTTCATAACCATTTTGATTCATGTACATTTGAACTAATGGAGTTCTGTAGCGTTAAGAATGCGGGCAATTCTTTTATTTCAAAATATAGTCTTGAGGTTTACTTCTGTTGTTCAGTCTGGGGGGCTGTTCTCCCCCCAGGCTAGTAACTGTGGCTTCCTGTTTATCTGGCTGAGGCAGCTTTTACTCCTCATTTTACGACAGGCAGACCCTCACTGTCAATACATTTTTCACACTATACAGTTACACACCAAAGTTTATAGCTGAACCAAGTGATTTGGCACGTCAGAGGTCAGGGTTCAGCAACTTAATGTCATTCTTGAGAGCTTTAAGGTCGCATGAAATGCTTTGAGAACTCAAATCCACTATTGTCCTTAAAACAGGGGTTGAAAAAGTCATTCTAACCAGACCCACACTTACCAATGATTTCCTGTTGTTCTGATCTCCAGCCGCCCCCTGTTATCTAAGCAAACCTGAGCAGTTTCTATTCTTCTAATCGTTTTATTCTACTCACAATAGACACAAAAACCTGAGCGTAGATGTAAGTGACTTTGCAAAATGTCCCAAATTCAGCAGCAGTGCTGAACATGTTGCTAACAGCTCCACATTTTCCTCCCTCTGTATCTGGATAGTTTCTGCAGTAGCAAAGAACTCCACCCGTCCCTCTCCTCCTCCTCCTCCTGTTCTGATTTCCTATTGTGTTTGACAAGGTTTGTGGTCTTGGCACACGTATCATGAACTGCGTGTTGTTTCCATGAGCTGCGGATCTGCTTTTATTATCAAGCGAGTGAACCATGATGCATGTTTATAGTCATAGTTATGAAGCTAATAATTAGTGATATCCCATTTATTTTAAATCAGTAAGATGAGCAATGAGGTTGAACAAGGCACGAGCCTTAATCACACAGCAGGAGAGACGGAAGCTTTTTGCTTTGGTTTTATTTTGAGACCCAAAGGGAATCTCTGTTCTTGTCTTGTGAATAATACAAACACACACTGCTTAGGAGTTATTATTTTTTTTTTTTTGAATGTGGATTATAATCCCTTACTGTGAAAGATGAAGTGAATGAATGTACATTTGCCAATGAATCAAGATGCATAATCTACATTTCCCAGTACACGAGTTGTTAAAGACACAGTAAGAAGGAGGATGTTTGCTCAGAGAGAAGTGTGTGGCTCTTAAAAGAGCCTTTGTTGTTGGTGAAGCCGAGCGCTTTGCGTTTACTTGGCCTTGACGGGCTTCTCGGTCTTCTTGGGCAGCAGCACAGCCTGGATGTTGGGCAGCACACCACCCTGAGCGATGGTGACTCCCCCCAGGAGCTTGTTGAGCTCCTCGTCGTTGCGCACAGCCAGCTGCAGGTGACGTGGGATGATGCGAGTCTTCTTGTTGTCGCGGGCTGCGTTGCCAGCCAGCTCCAGGATCTCAGCGGTCAGGTACTCGAGCACAGCTGCCAGGTAAACGGGGGCGCCGGCTCCCACACGCTCCGCATAGTTGCCTTTGCGCAGCAGTCTGTGGACACGACCCACGGGGAACTGAAGCCCGGCACGAGATGAGCGGGTCTTAGCCTTAGCTCTGGCTTTGCCTCCGGTTTTTCCGCGACCACTCATTTTGATGCTATCTTCTTTAGAGTATCAACACTGAAAGAAAATGTGGTCCGAGCTGCTCAAAGCCTCGCTTATATTTCCGCGGAGCGCGGGCAGCTTCGTCACGCACCAATCGCAGAGAGGCTTGCGGCAGCGCGCAATTTCAATGCACTTTTCTCCAATGAGCGGCACACACCGAGGCGGGGCGGTGCTCCTCTGAACGGGGCTGAGCACCACGTGGAGCCCCTCGCCAATCACGAGCCGGAGCGGCACCGCGTCACAGCCTGTCACACACTTTAAGAGCAGCGAGTCTCCTGTAGTTGCTACATTTTCTGCTATTAGCACAGGAAAAGCAAAGAGAGAAAGAATGGCAAGAACCAAGCAGACCGCTCGCAAGTCTACTGGCGGCAAAGCACCCAGGAAGCAGCTGGCCACCAAGGCCGCTCGTAAGAGCGCCCCGGCCACCGGAGGCGTCAAGAAGCCCCATCGTTACAGGCCCGGTACCGTGGCTCTGCGTGAGATCCGCCGTTACCAGAAATCCACCGAGCTGCTGATCCGCAAGCTGCCCTTCCAGCGCCTGGTCCGCGAGATCGCCCAGGACTTCAAGACCGACCTGCGCTTCCAGAGCTCTGCTGTCATGGCTCTGCAGGAGGCCAGCGAGGCTTACCTGGTCGGACTCTTCGAGGACACCAACCTGTGCGCCATCCACGCCAAGAGGGTCACCATCATGCCCAAAGACATCCAGCTGGCTCGTCGCATCCGCGGAGAGAGAGCTTAAGCTACACGCTCTCCTACCAACAAAGGCTCTTTTCAGAGCCACCTCACTCACACCAAGAGCTCGCTCCTTTATTATTATCAGACTCATACTTGCACTTCATTCATTCAGTTCATGCTGTTTCTATGCCAGAAACTAGTCGGCATCAACGTGGAATTCACTGACTTCAGTTACAAAAATTCTAAATTCATCTTTACCATTGAAATGTTGCTCATTGCATTGGAGTGCTTTGCACTAGACAATATGATAGACCCTGTGCTCTCAATTACCTCTGGTAAATTCCTATTGTCTAAATGTGTTATAAAATACTAGAGACATGACAGTAAGTCTAACATGAATCAGATTTTTCTTCACAGATCATCTTTCAGGTGCTTCTTTTTTTTTTTTTTTCCTTACCAAAAATATATTATTTAATTATTTTACACAATTCTTTGAAGTAAATTTAACCTCCTCAAACCCGAACTCTTCCACGACATGCATTTTTAATTTCTTTTATATTTGGTCACATTGGGGCCCAATGAATGTTAAAAACAAAGAATTACCAGATTTTTTTTTTTTTTCTAACCTTATTTTTGTTTTTAAGACATATAAGAGCCACATATGAGGATATTCGTTTAAAATTTTGATAGAACAGTAGCAGTATAATGTTTTGGATTTTATATTGAGACCCGAAGTTTAATCTCTGTTCTTGTCTTGTGAATAATACAAACGTACACTGCTTAGGAGTTAATATTATTATTATTTTTTGAATGTGGAATATAATCCCTTACTGTGAAAGGTGAACGAATGTACATTTGAAAATGAATCAAGATGCATAATCTAAATTTCCCAGTACAGTTTGTTTGTATATGTGTCTTTTTGGCTGCTGTTACAACCAAATTTCCCCTTGTGGGACAATAAAAGGATTATTCTATTCTATTCTAATGTCCTCGTAAGTGGATATCAGGCCCATGTGGAGCAAAATTGAGTATTTTGGTCTAAATAACCCAAAATGTGATGCCTAGGACGGCAGGTCCTAGGAGGTTAAGGATGGAAACAGTATCAGTCCTGTTCTGCTGGTAATGATCCAATACCAATAACAGTGCTGGTCTGTGTATACTGTAAAGAGTTGGATTGACTTTCTCACCTCTAACACTAAGAACCCCATGTGACAAATATGGCCAATGTGATTGGCTGTGCCTTTCAGGGAGCTCTGTTTAGTTTTAGCAGCACTAAGCCTGCACTGCAAGGACCTGCGAGGAGGAGAGGAGGATGGCAGCAGAAAGGAAGAACCTGGATATAAGAAAGTATTTTTTCAAAACCTACTCTAAAATTGTATGTAACCATGAAAATATGTTTTGGAAACTAACTGCACAACTGGCAGCACTATTAGTTATCTCAGTCTCAGAGTAACATTTCTAATTTTGATTGAAACTGTCAGAGAAAACGGCAGCCTCGAGCAAGCCAGGATATTAGTTTACAGAGGCTGTTAAAATTATATGTCTAACGTTAAAATTAGGGATGCAACGATACCAATTTTTTCAAACCGATCCGATACCGATACTTGGATCTGAGTACTTGCCGATACCGAGTACAAAAACCGATACTTCTGCCACACACAAGTTAAACTTAACCAGTAGTAAAGAAACGACCCCAGACAACTCTTTAACACAAACGAAACGTTTACTGAACGTAAGGGCAGAGACAGATACTGTACAACACATCCCTTTTTTAAACTCAAATGATATTCCAATTCCTTAACCAAATGAAATACACTGTATAAATGAAATAATTCCCTTTCAAATTATATTAAACAACCCAACTTATGTTATCACCTTTTGGTAAGTGACTCACTAATATACACTCCAAAACACGTTATATAAATCCACTAAACATACAATATTCACACATGGGCCCCACACACACTCACATTCACACTTGTTGCAGGCCTGTTTGCTGCTCACGCCAGACGATGGAGAAAAATCCTCTTCTCCCCAGTAAGAGCACAAAAGTCTGACTTACAGTTCCGTTGCTCGGTAGGTCGCCGTTCACCAGTCCCACACTAAATCCACTCCCTGCGGACCCGATGCTGTCTCTGCTACAGCGCGTTAGCCAGTCACTGTCCAGCTCTCCGACAGTCCATAGCAGCTGCCTCCGTGGCGCAGCCAAGCAGTCCGGGCTAGCCTTTAGCCTCGGCGGTCATGGCTGGAAACACAGTTTTCCACGGTGGTGCGACCGTTGAAACAAAAAGTCACTTCACCCACTCTCTGTTGCGAAGCTCTCACACGGTTAGCTTTCTAGTCACACAGTCTTTTGTGCTAGTTAACCTCAGTAAAACTAGCCGAGTCTCTCACTTTGGTTCAGCTAACCTCGTGCATCTCTCCATGCCGTTCTCTTCTGTGAACTGTGAACACCTTATGTGGCGTTTAAGTCCATGGGAATTATGAGTATCTACTACCAAATTCCCATCCGGGCTACATTAGTATCGGTTCATGGTATCGGTTAACTTTTACGAGTACGAGTACGCACACATTTTACAGTATCGGCACCGATACCCGATACCAGTATCGGGATCGGTGCATCCCTAGTTAAAATGTTGGTGACACAATAATTCCATCCTCATGGTACTGTCTTTTGTCTTAATTTTTGAGACAAAATATCATGAGGTGGTCATGATTTTGCAAATATTCCACCTTGTAGTGCAGTTTGCACAAATTGTTTTAGAAATGCACTCACCCTACAAACATTACTGATGAGTCAAGATCTGCACAAATTGACAGAAACACTGAAGCAGCTCCACATTTTATTCTTATTGTCATGTATGTCCTATTTGTCAGGTGACAGAGGCAGCTCTGCCATGTTGTAGCTCCGACAGAGGTGAAGAGGCGAGGTCACAGGTGACTGACTGATGATTTGGTGCTATAGATTAACTAGTATTTATTATCATGACAATTGTCAGGCTGCTTTTAGTCATCCCAGTATCCTCGGCTGAGGCTGAAAGAAGCTTCAGTGCTCTCACAAGACTAAAAACATGGCTAAGGTCAACAATGACTCAAATGAGATTAATAGTAATTTAACATTATATTATTCACATATAAAACTATGAATTGTAATTTTAAATGGTTTAAAAGCATGTAGAATAGCACATGTAAGCAAGTATATTTCTCCTCTTTTATCAGGAAGCAAAGACAAAAAGGAAAGAAAAAGAAATAGGGCAGGGTTCGGTGGTTGAATCATCCGTCCCCACCAACGCCAAAACCAAATCTAGGCCCTTGCCAGGATCCTCCCCCACCACCTGCAGCTGGCCGTCTGCAACGACGAAGAGCTGAACAAGCCGCTGGGCCGAGTGACGATCGCTCAGGGTGGTGTGCTGCCCAACATCCAGGCCAAGAAGACTGAGAAAGCTAAAGAAAATCCCGCAACTGTCCTCAACCAACTAACGGATCTTTTAAGATCCACTCTCAACCTCTGAGAGTACACTTGCTTAAAGTAATGAAACTAAATCTTTAATCCATAGGTGTCAAACTCATGTTCACACTAGAACTGAAGTGGGCCAGCCCTGTTTGTCTATCAGGGTGTGCAACACATTTAGCTGTTTCACTGCATGAATACAAATCTGACTTAAATTGTAAAGTTATTACCCAGACTTTTCTTTATAAACTTGCTGTAAAAACAGAAATCTGTGTAGTAAGAGCATAAACATTGTCTCATTGTTTGTTCCTTAAAGTACTTGCACTAAAACTTAAAAACAAGACAGCTGAGCAGATTAAAGAGGTTCAGACTTATAATAATTATAAATCACTACAAACTCTCATTTAGGTCTGAGATTCATTTAGACCGACAGCGAGCCACAGCTGTGTGCTATATGCAAACACACTTTGTGTATGGTGTATTTTCTGTAATTCTGATCTGTAAATGTGGTCTTTGTCAAGGGAGCTTTTTTTTTTTTTTTTTTTTTTTTTTTTACCTGGAAGCATGTCAAATAAACGTAGACAACCTGGCAAAACTTGTTTGCAATGTGTGTTGTTTCATCACAGATCATTTACAGTTGCCTTTGATACATTAACCTGGTAATGTCAGGATTGTAAGACTGAGTAAGCCTTTCAGAAATGAAGATCACACATCAAAATTGTTACATTGATATTATTGGAGAAAATAATATTTCAGGCACACATTAGGTTCAGGTTTCAAAATCATAGGGCCTCTTCCACTCATGTCCACCCGCTACTAGATGAAAGGTGGGTAGGTTATCTTAAAAACAAAAACAAAACAAAAAAAAAAAAAACCCTACTAAATAAGCACTTTTGCTTTAAGCGGATTTCTGGCAGGAAGACATTTACAAATAAAGTGATAAATCAGTGAACTCTATTGGTTTTCTTTTGTTTGGTGTATGAATATTCACACTCCTGCTCTAGGCTGTGAGTATTAATAAACAGTGGTATTGAATCGGTCTATAACCTCTGAAGTTCAGTTTGCTGCTATGTTAGTTATTGTAATTTTGTAAAGAAAAGCATGAGTTACAAACACCTTAATCTTATGTCAAAAGACAGTCATGTTGGGAACGTCAGTAACTTTTAGTACGGTTTTCAGAACTTTCCGCCAAAAGATGACCAAAAAAAACAACACCACCACCCCACACACAACACGGAGAACAACGCTCTTAAAGTGAGGTGTGTGGCTCTTAAAAGAGCCGTTTGATGGATGAAGGAGCATGAGTTTAACCGCCGAAGCCGTACAGAGTGCGGCCCTGCCTCTTCAGAGCGTACACCACATCCATGGCGGTCACGGTCTTCCTCTTGGCGTGCTCAGTGTAGGTGACGGCGTCGCGGATGACGTTCTCCAGGAACACCTTCAGCACACCACGGGTCTCCTCGTAGATCAGACCAGAGATACGCTTCACTCCGCCACGGCGAGCCAGACGACGGATGGCGGGTTTGGTAATGCCCTGGATGTTATCACGGAGAACTTTACGGTGACGCTTGGCGCCTCCTTTTCCGAGTCCTTTGCCACCTTTGCCTCTTCCACTCATGTTTACAGTTTCTTCTTTGAACGAGAAAAGTCGAATGAAGTTCAATCCGAAGGAGCCGTGTAATTATGTGTGCTCGGCGGACGTAAAAGAAAACAGACTGTGCGAGGTTCCATGGACGACTGGAAGCTCAGTGGCTCCGCCCACTCTTCTATTCTCTAAATGTGGAAACGTTGTCGTTTGTTAATGACAAATTAAGTCTAACCGAAGAAGAGGTTCACACCAAATCACACCCACAATGTCTGAGTCGAGTTCACATTTTTATTTCACATACCTAATAAATTGAAACTAAACCCAAGTGTTGGCATTAGTAACAAAACCATACACCGTCTTAACGTTTTACCCAGAGTCTAGCATAACTGTTCAAGCTAATTTAAAATTTATGAACATCAAAACGATTAACACATGTATAGGTCACACACACACGGAGTATGTCACTGTAATTTGAAATATGAAACTAAAGGCTAAAAGTACAAAAACAAATCCCGTTTCTTTATTGTATTTGTAATCCTGTCCAGCAGATTTTAACCATTAGAATTGTGACGTGAAGCCAAACATTTGCCTCACCAGGATGAGCTCTATAAGCGCTTGTCCACATGTCATTTTATTTCTGAGAAACCCACACGTGTTTATTCAATGCTTTTCGCAGACAAGTGACCAAAAAAAAAAAAAAAAAAAAAAAAAAATTAATAAATGATATCGTGTTGGCATTAGGACCGCTCTGGTCATGTTGTGCATCATCAAGTCCGTGATTTTTTTCTTTAAAGCATGGAACGGTAACAAGATTGTAGTTTATTTTTCGCCATTTCAACAGCTACAATTTAAATAAAGTCAGGACATGTACCCTTTAGAAGAGATGTGTGGCTCTGAAAAGAGCCGTTGTTTGGGATTAAGTAAAGCTGCAGTTTACTTGGAGCTGGTGTACTTGGTGACGGCCTTGGTGCCCTCAGACACGGCGTGCTTGGCCAGCTCACCGGGGAGAAGCAGGCGCACTGCGGTCTGGATTTCCCTGGAGGTGATGGTGGAGCGTTTGTTGTAGTGGGCCAGGCGGGAGGCTTCAGCAGCGATGCGCTCGAAAATGTCGTTGACAAACGAGTTCATGATGCTCATGGCTTTGGAGGAGATCCCGGTGTCGGGGTGGACCTGCTTCAGCACCTTGTACACGTAGATGGCGTAGCTCTCCTTCCTGGTCTTTCGCTTCTTCTTGCCACCCTTGCCGGCGGTCTTGGTCACGGCTTTCTTGGAGCCCTTCTTGGGCGCGGACTTGGCGGGTTCAGGCATTTTCTTCCTTCACTTCCCCCACAGCAGAAAATGTGCTCTTCAGCTAAGAGTAGCTCTTTTATTTCCGCTGTATGCAAATAAGGCTGTGCTGTTCCTCGCCTGTCATTGGCCGAGCTGTTGCTCAGTGTTATACAAAGGGACACAGTCAACAGTGAAAAAAAGCACTTGAAATATTTCATGAATAACATTATTTACATATGAATTAGAGAACATCACCTTAGTTTTTACTATTTTATAGCATTTTACAGATGCAATGTTACAGATGCAATACAGGATATATCGTCCTGAAATTCTCAGGGCTTAAAACCCTCAGGGTTCATTTTTACAAGTATCCTGTTTTATTGAGCTTTGTAAGAGGAAGTGAGTGTGTTTGTGATTGGTAGCAGGACTAAAGTTCCAATAAACTTAAACTTTTCCTTTACAGAGTGTAATATTTTTCCAAAGACCCCCTTATAATCCTAACGCTGATAAAACTCTTGGTGCTTTGTGATGAGATGCTGCTTTAGCTTTGCTAGCTTAATTGCTTTTTTTTGTTTCTTGAAGACACAAAAACACTTTGGTCTGCCATTGCCATCAGTAACTAATTACTGATTACTTCCCCAAAAAGTAATCCCGTTACTTTACTGATTACTTATTTTCAAAAGTAATTAGTTACTTAGTTAGTTACTTTTTAAAAACATGATTTACAACCTGAATAGAATAGAATAGAATAGAATAGAATGCCTTTATTGTCACTATACAGTTGTACAATGAGATACAGAGCATCTCCTACTCAGTGTAAACATGCTGGGGGTGGGGGTACAGTTCTGCAGCGCTATATACATATGGACAGTATTAACATATGGAAGAAGATGTGTATATATATATATATATAAAATGTACAATTTACAAGCCGTAAGTAATAGGTGATAAAGCGATAGATCAGCCCAATTCTACTTTCTACTTTCTGCCTAATCCATCATATAAAATCAAATAAAAAAGTCTCTTTTTAAAATTTCTTTTATTAATTTTAATCTTTTAACTTTATGTATAAAGCAAAAATTAAATTATATTCAACATACTCTGACTGGAAGAAATTTGTTTAACATTTAAACCTATTTTCTGCACATTCCTGCACATAAAATAAAATAGTTTTTTTGTGTTTACACCCACTCTTTCAAATAGATGCAAGTAAAACACAGCAGAAAATAAATAAAATCAAAGACTAGCGGTCCTGTTGCTCTATTTTCACCTGTATAGCAGGAGTGGGTTAGGCGGAGGTTTGTCCCTGGTGCAGGTGTGCCGCAGCGGTCATTGGAAGAATCCGCAAGTTTGTCTGTGAATTTCCCATTCCATGGTAGCGTACTCGGTGCTTGCTTGGAAGTTACGGGGTTTTTCGCTGTAAAAAGAAGTTTTCTTCCCACGCAGTGAACAGCGGACACTGTTTTTGTCACTTTTTACGGAATCAAACTCAAAGTAAGGTCAGTACTTCCACGCTTTAAATGCTGCATGCTCATACTCTCTCCCGCACTCATTTTTGATCTGCACACAGCAGTTGCCACGAACGTCGCACTCGCTTATGTCATTGTCATGAGACACTCACAAAAAAATTCACAGTTTTAGTAACGGAGTAACGCAGCGTGCTTACGGGAAAGTAACGGTAATCTAATTACCTTTTTTGCAATAGTAATCCCTTACTTTACTCGTTACTTGAAAAAAGTAATCGGATTACAGTAACACGTTACTTGTAACGTGTTACTGCCCATCTCTTCTCTCAAATTCAGCTTTAAGCTTCGTTCCCAGTACTTTTAAAAAGCAACAACTCCAGCTGCAGCTGCCCCTTCCGGGAACCTGGATCTGCCAGAGGTTTCTGACTTTTAAAAGTTTTTCCTTTCCACTTTTGCCAAGGGTTTGAATCAAATCATAGTAGAGAGCACCTATTGGATCAGTACCTGTATACCCTATGCTGTACTCAGCATAAGGTATACATTTCAGCTATCAGTCTGTCTTTTCCAGCAAGATTTCATGGATCAGACCCAGAATAGGAATTGTAGAAATTCAGTCCAGCTGCAGAGTGGACACTCTGTGCTAACTTGGTATGCTGCTCCTAGTAATGCATCAGAAGTCAGCTCCTATTAATAACTAAAGCTATCACATGATTGCTGGGATGTATTCAGCAAACAAGAATCTTCAGCAGGCTCTTGAATGGACTACATGCACAATCACTTCCGCGTTCTATGTAGTCCTGCCCCAGTGCTTCCGGTGTGGTTAAACCATGGCGGCGTTCTACACTCGCTGCC
Organism: Oreochromis aureus; assembly: GCF_013358895.1. Lineage (NCBI taxonomy): Eukaryota > Metazoa > Chordata > Actinopteri > Cichliformes > Cichlidae > Oreochromis > Oreochromis aureus. The sequence goes on along the minus strand of NC_052944.1, from coordinate 42,849,994 downwards.
TACAAGAGCTCCTAAAATTGAACATCACTGATGTTCATCAGATTTGCAGAGTGACGACTACCCCCGCCAGCAAATTAGATAAAGGATTTAAGTTATGTGCTGCATCATATATACACAACTACGAAGGTAAGAAAACATAAATTAACTGACAAAGAAACATTAGCTAATGTCAAATGCAAACACTACGTTACTCCGCTATGTCCTTCATTTGATGTCAATTCTCTACATTACATGTTTTCTTAATCGGTGTTTTATGTCGTCCGAAACTATAGTTGAGGTTTTCTTAACTAATGTCGCTTTTGTTGTTAGACACTGTTATAATAGCGTTAGGTACTTGGCTAACTAAGCAGGTAGTTAACTACCCAATGCTACTCTTGCTAAGTGTAAAGTATATATGTTTAAGACGTGCTGACATGAGTAGTACAGAAATAATGCTAATGGTACTTGTATCTTTATTCAGTGTCCAATAAAGACAGGTTGTCAGGGGAGGTCGGTGTGAGAGCCCTGTGCTACAGGTCAATGAGGAAGAGTGAGGCACCACACAGACTAAGTGTAGGCAGGAAGCTGTGTAAAGTTGTTAATCCCCGTTCAGTGGGGTTCAGTTCATTTAAGCATTAGTTAAGTGCATTCCTAAAGGCCCATCAACTTGAATGTTTTCCTTGTCTCCCTGCTTTATCACTCCTAATTTGACTAGTCAGATAGTTAAATCAGCGTGTGTTTGGGTGATCAGAAACATTTGACACCAAGTTAATACTGCAAATATACACAATCTAAGTTATTACAGTTATCAAGAATGGTTAAGTTGTTTTAATAGGGAGAGAAGGAAACACTAAGCATTCAGGAGGGTAAGCCTGTAGGGGTCAGTAACCATAACACTGAACTATGTTCCTGTTCGGCTCTTCCATGAAGATGATGTTACATTTTTAATTTTCGTTCTTTCTTCGTAGATTACGCTTCTGGATTCATCGCCGGTGGTACTGACACATAGCCAGTGCTCCTGTGTGGCAGGCGCTGTTATGTGCAATCACACAGTGGCACTGCTCTTCCAAACAGCACACTACTCACAACTCAGAGTGCCGGTTGTCCCCCCTGTGCATAGCTGCACGGAATCTGAACAGCAATGGCACAAGCCACGGACAGTGGTAATTTAAATGAGGTTAAAGTTTTTGAATTAGTCCATGTTTACATATGAACAGCAACACCATCCATAGTAAATGTGTCTTCTGTTAGGGTGTGAAGCCAGGATCCATCAACTCCATGATCTTCACTAAGCCGGTACCAAATAGGATGGCCCAGACTGGAGTACGGTAATTAGATTTTAAAATTTGGTTTCCTGTGTTACAAATGCATGTTGCTATTTGTTCATACATACATGTGTCAGAATAGGTATTAATTTACATACAACATTACACTTTCTGAAGACGGCTAACTCAGTCATGTACATATACATCCCAGTCTCTAACTTATGCACCACTGTTTTCTTTAGGAGTGGCTTCTACAGAGGCATGGTGGGTCCGTTACCAGATCCTTGCTTGTTCAGAATAACGAAGGCATATGCAAAATTTAATATTGAGGACAGACCACTTGTGACCACAATGAACATGAGACCTGACAAGCCCCTTGTGGAAAGTGCTTTTGGGCTGGTGCAGGAGGGCAGTGCTCTGTCATATCAGCAGCCGGTTTTGACAACCCGGTACACCACCAACACCGCACTTGCCTCTGGAGGGGTATGACATCTTGCCATCAGATTGTGTGTTTGTGTGTTCAGAAGAAGAGCTTCTGCATCTGAAAAGCTTGTCTGTAACTCTGGAAATGGCTCACAAAATAGAGGAAGCTACACGTGAACAAAGCTCTTCGTCTGAGTGGCATCAGCTCCGCAGGCCCAGAGTGACTGCCTCTAGGTTTCGGGAGGTGTGTCACGTCAGAGGCCAGAGCTCGGCAGAGTCACTAGCAGAGCGTATATTGAAGGGAACAAGGCAGACAGCAGACATGAGGAGAGGAACTGAGATGGAGCCTGCAATAGCAGCAGAGTATAGTAGGCTAATGAATGTTAACTACTCACCCTGTGGTCTGGTCATTCACCCCATTGCCCCCTGGCTTGCTGCATCTCCTGATGGTGTTGTTTTTGACCCCAATGAATACCCCCAGTTTGGCCTTGTTGAATTCAAATGTCCCAATGTATAAAACTTTATTGACTGCAAATATGTTCAAATGGAATGTGGTACCCCTAAACTAAAAAAGAGCCACGCATATTACTGGCAAGTGCAAGGACAACTGCTCATCAGTGGGATGCAGTGGTGTGACTTTGTTGTGTGGGCACAAGAGGACTACCTAGTGCAAAGAATATACATGGATACAGATGTGCACAATGCAATCAGAGAAAAGGCTGACTACTTCTTTTTTTACATATATATGTCAAGATACCTGTGTTTGGAAAAATGAACAGTGAAAACATAGCAAAAAGGAAAACAGATCCTTCAGGCTGGCTGGAACAAAATAACTGATGTTTTATTTGCAAAGTATTTCATGAATTATTTTGTTGTTACTTGTTGTTACATGTTACTTTTATGTGAAATCAATAAACTGTTATTTAAGCAATGGCATCAATTTCATTTTTTTAAAAACACACATTAAAACATTGAATTTCTGTAGAACTTATTTACATGGTAAGTATTTAAAAATCCATGCCTAGCATTGGAAAAAAATTATGCTTTTCTTGGCTAAATGTTTTGTAATGGTTATGCATACCATACTGTACCATGGGGTAAACAATGAGGTGCTGTAGTACACAGGTGTATGTATGTAAAGGATACTGAGTCTAGTATGCTATTGTATATTATGTAATGTTATTGTACATAAATACAATAACATTACACCTCTAGTTCTAAATACCAACAAACCCATAACCTACCATTGATGTGCGTGCAGGTGTCAACACTTCTTCGTTCCTATTGGCAGCTGACTTGGCTCTTGAAACCCGGATCATTTTATAGATGCAAGGCTCAATCAAAAACCAAAATGCCATCAAATGATCATAGCTTGGAAATCTATTCATGAGAGAGACATACATCATGTCAAACATTAGTTAACATTACACACTGACGTAAAAATAATGTAAACTGTGACAAATATGCTAATGGTATGCTATATAACATAGTCTGATTAAGACTCTATTTGGTGTTGTATTTTACCTGTAGCATTAGGATATCTTTTAAATACTAAAGCATCTACATGAAACATACAATCAGCAGAGAAAAAGTAAATATCTGTTTTGTTTTCATTAAGACTGGAAACACTTTCGAAATTTAACTGATGGTGACCTTGGTATATTTTAAACAGTTAGCTTGAATAGAGCTTAGGTGTACCTGGTATAGAATCGGATGTCAGTGTCAGCGCCAGCAAAACGCTGTAACCCAAATTCTCGCTGGACACGTAACTCCTGTATTTCCTTCCTCAGAGTCTCCACGTCTTTGGACAGGTCTTCTGCAGCTGATGCAGATATGTCCAATGCAGACGGCTCAGGGACTGAGCAGTAGTCATGATCTATTGTAAGACTGTGCTCTTCTTGATCATCAGGAGGAAATAGTTCAGGGCGTCGCTCCGTTCTCTCCCAAACACTACGCCGCGGTGGTTCAACTTTATAGCCATTCCACTCAAAAAGTGTTGGTACAGCACCTTTAATAAGCCGCCTTCGACCATCAAGGGTTGTTGGCTCTATGAGTTGATCACTGGCAAAGTGTCTGCTGCAGACCCTGGTGTGAGAGGTAATCGTGAAATGATCCCGGCGTATGTTTACCAGCCATTGTCTTCTCAAGTCGGAATGGGTCGGAAAGGCATGAAAACTTAGTATGCCGTTAAATTTGGCTGAAGCCGAACAAAGTGGGACACAGCAATGCTTGGAGTATTTCTTCTCCTGTTTTTGAAAATGTTCTGTATTAAGTACTTTCCTTTTTATACTCATTCTGAAGTGACATTAGCATAGCTACCGATAGATAAACAAACATACCGGTAATGCTCAAACAGTAGTATTTGGAAACGGAAATACGTCACACGCCCTAGTGCAAGTAGTCTATTGCTGCAATTATAAGATTTCTTAGTGTGCCTTGACGACACGAAGGGTAAGAGAGCAAGTCGTCCTCTGAGATCAAAGCAGTGAACACTAGCCCTCTCACCTCAGCGATCAGAGACAGCTGTGGCTCTTGCGAGAGGGTAGTCAACCAAGTGTCAAGTTACACATGAAGAGTAGAAGTTCATCTTCGAGTATACAAATGAACAAATTTGTCAGTGATCTTCATGGTTGAATCACTGACATTCACTTGTTGTTCCCCTTGTACCTTATAAAAGTCATAAAGATTACATTACTTATTTAGTCATTTTGAGTACTTTTGCTCTCAGTTATTATAGGATTTCCATAATCAAAGATAAAATCTTCCTCAGAGGCAAAAACTTCCAGATATGTTCTTTCACAGCTGTTTAAAAACCTAACTTTCTAACTGTCTAAGCTTTGCTCAGTTGGTGGGTATTCCTGTGCATATACATCATTATAGCTCTCAGTTTTAGTTGTGATTGAATAATCCATTTTATACACATGACAGTACTGTGAATCTGTCAACATGAGGACATTACCATGTTTGAATATGTTTGGTTCTTGGGTATCTGAATGTTAACCAAAGATACAGGAGTTCCTCAGTCTTTGCATTTTAATTGTAATTAACTGACAAATGTAGATGCAGAAGTGTACAAAAAGCAAACAAACAAAATAAACAAAACCTTTTTTTTCATACATTATGTTGATTTAAAATTCAAGCCAATTGCACAAGTATCCACCAAGTGCAGGACAAAACAAGGAGATTCTCTGTCCCCACTGCTGTTCTGTGTAGTAGTGGTGGGCGGATCATCCAAATATTGAATGTATCGATACCAAGTCGACATCAGATCGATACTTGAGATCGTGAGATCGATTCTTTACTTTAAGTTCTGCTCCTGTTTGCAATGCTGTGCTTTCGGCTAAGACGAAACAGCCAGGACTCACCGCTCCTGTGTAAGCGAAGAGCAGGCACACTTTGCTTCCCCTCCCCCCGTCTTGTGTTTCTGATCTTTGTATTATAGTTTCTCTCGTTTGTTTTAATTTGTTGATTGGTTTGCGTGCACTTTAAAATTTTTCTAGAAAAAAAACAAAAAACACAAATTGATAAGTATACCACCACAGCAGACCCGATGGCATTTTCATGCTTCACAGCATCATTTATTCTTACATTAATAACACAGTTGCTGTAACAGTACATTCAATGGCTCCAGCTCTCCCACTGCCAGCCGTACACATCAGCAACAACAACAACAACAACAACACAAGCAGAGCACAGGTTTTAAGCCGGCAAGGCATGATTGTAGATGCCGTGTAGGTCAGTCCATCTCACCTGCAGCGGCATCGCAGACCACCCCCCACCACAAGATAAAGCATTTTCTATTTAATTTTAAACTTTGTCCTAATTATGTCCTGGACTTTAACCATTTAATAATAAAAAACAAAAAAATCACAAAAAACACTTAAGTTCCTGAAAATGAGTTGAGATTTAGCAATTCAATGACGCATTCACCTTATTTAATGAAAAGTATCTGTATTAAGCCTGTGTTTACTTGGTATTGGATCGATACCAAAATATGGAGTATCACACACCACTACTGTATAGGTCTGAACTGCCCCCATCACATCATTAAAGTGACTGGCAAATCTCAGCCACCATCTCTACATGGGACATTAAGTTTTGTGCTACAAATGATTGAAACATTGATTCAATAATTATATTGATCCAATATCATCTGCAGCAATGGTGTCACAATGCCATTTGGACTGAAGAAATGTAGTCTGAATGTAAAAAAAGGAAGAAAGGTGTTCAGAACTGAGGGGAGTGCACTACCAGAAGGCAACATTGCAGACATTGAATATAGTTATAAGTACCAAAGCATGAAGAGCCGCTAAGAAAGCTGCAACCCCAAATAACTGCAGAGAATAAGGAAGTCCTGAGGAGTCAGCTGAATGGGAAGATCAGGATCCAGGCAATCAACATCAACAAGCCCTGTTCCTGATCAGATACCCTGCTGGGATTACAAGATGGCCAAAAGAAAGCTCCTTACCATGCTTGGGAGGTTACACCCCAAATCCTGAGACTGTCCTGCTTTACTGTCAGTTGACAATCAGTACTGGTCTCCTATCTGTCATATAATCATAAAGATTACACTAGTCAATAATTCAGGAGGATTACTTGTGTTCTTAGACAGAAGTAATTCTCACCCCTTTACTGTGTAATATAAAAGTCAGTCAGGTTTGCAGATGACACAGATACTGTTGAATTTTCACTGACAGAATCGAGATCATGGTGTTTTTCTCGCTGTTGCTTCTGGTCTGTTCTTTTTCCACAAATCAGATGAAGGCAGATAATGAAATTCTTCACAAGCAGATTTCAAACCAACAACCCTGTCAACAGGACATCCATGCTGTGCTCAGAGAGATGGCAGTCTCACTGGCTGAACAGAAAGTGGAAATCAGGGCCCGTATCCCTAAAGAATCTTTGTGCAAAAAGTGGCTCCTAGCGGCCAAATTCTAAGAAAATTCTCAGAGTCATGACGTTTTCTTAGAATTTCCCCTAAAAGTGACACGATAATCCCAGTTAATATAAAAGCTATTCCTCAAGATTCCTAGCGCTTAAAAGGGCTCCTAAGGCGAGATCTGCTAAGAGCAGGGAAGAGGACTTTTAGTGGCTTAGGAGTTCCCCTAAGCAGCTGCACAAAATGGCCAACAGAAGAGGCAGGAGAGATATCTTTATGTTCGTTCACCAACTGGGCCAGCAACAAACCTTGCTCCTCAGTGCAGTTCGGCTTGCGAGTCCTTTTTTTCTCCATTTTCTGTGTTTGTAGGATATTTGTTAACAAGCCTTTACAAATAGACCAGCCAGCAATTACAGACATTGATAAAAGCTGAGCCGTGTTACCCTCGTTAAGACCACACTGGACTTGTAACGTTGTGATTTCTACTTCATTAGGGACAGCCCCTTGAGATAGGCCATGTTGTTTTCAATGGGGTCCATATGGGAGTGAAAGTACAAAATATGCCAGCTAGGATATTGATATGAGCAAATAAGACACGAATCATTATTTGAACAGGGTGTAATGAGTTTAAGTTTTCACATATTTTAGATTCTAATGTTAGGCTATAATCCCTACAGCTTACTATTCATTTTCCAGATATTTTCTTGAATGTGAAATATTTACAATTACAGTCAGCATAAGATTAGAGTGTATAATTATGTTTATTGATTTGAGGGTAGATCCTTTGCTCATTCTCACCAAAAGCTCATTTCCATCAAACTTGTAGGATCAACCAATCACGGCTTTTGAAATGATGACTCATACCTAGCAACGGGGTCAACCACACCTCCTCACTAAGATAGGATTTTCCATCCATTCCTTGTTCAGAGTTCACTGAAAATGTTCTGGAATCACTTCTAAGCTAAAACTCCTGGCAAGGAATTTTTAGGTTAAGTTAGGAGCTCTCTGAGAGGATTCTCAGAATCTTTAGGGATACGGGCCCAGGAGGTTAAAACAAAAGAATCAAGGTCAGGTAGTGAGAGAAGTAACAGCATCAGGAAACCTTCATATGATCCACTGTTGAGTTACAGAGATATCAGTGTCGCTTCATAAATATTCAGAATGACAGAAATGAAAAACACTTATAGTTATGTGTTCTTGTAAAATTTAATATTTTTATTACACAAAAGCTAAAGCGGTCTTCAGAGAAGTTGATGGTTTGGGGAAATAAAATGTTTCTTTTCTGCTTATTTCAGACCAGACAGCAAAGCTGGAGATAAAAAGGACCGAGACTGAAGCTGCAGTCCAAAGGTATTGTGTGGAAATCATCATGGGCCTGACAGTTTTTGTAGAAATGTTGAAATATATCGTTTTGACACATTTTTGATAGTAAAGTATAAAATGTAATCTTCCATATTTATTTTCATGGTAAAACACCTTAATATCAGACACTGGAGCCAAAAAAGTCTCTTTTCATCTCAGCATTGTCTGACAAGTTTGAGGTTCCTCCTGAGTGGTGTGCACCATCTAGTGACATCTTTAAATACTGCACTGGTATAAGGAGTGCAATGAAACCAGTACTGAGTCAGTTTTTGAAGATAAAGAAAAACATCTTCACTTTTATGACACAAACTGAATTATTCTGCTTTATTTTTTGAACATTTTTTACTGTATTTGGCCAAGTACACACACACACACACACACACACACACACACACACGGTAGAATCAACTCTATTGAAGAGATGGGTGGTCCTGAAAAGGACCTTTTTCATTTCCTTTGAGTGCTGATACTACAAAGAGAAAAACCTGTCAAAATGAGTGGACATGGAAAGACTGGAGTTATGTAATCATGCCCCCGTATTTACCACTACCGTTTGCATCTAACTTCAGCAATTTATGGGTGAGACTTAAATACATCGGAAACGGGGATCCCCCGACCCGTGATTATGTTGCTGAAGAGTTACTTCTACAAACAACATGGGTGAATGTACAAGACATTTAGTCATTCGTCGCTCTGCCTAATAAGCGGGACTTTGAGCTGTGCTTTTCCCAAGAAGCGCCTTTACGTCGCTTCCTCGAGATATCACTCTCCAACGCATCGCACCCGAAATGGAAAGACTGACAGGTGGAGTCTTCTGTCCAGGTAGAAGTAGTGACTCTACTCTTCTGGACTGGAAGAATCCCAGATCAAGATATGGAGCTGTGTTAAAAGTCCGCTTGTTCACTGTAACTGTTTAGACTACGTTACCCATGATGCATATCGGTATCTGTACTTCCGGTTGGGAACGTGTTCAGTGCAGTTCTGCACAGATGAGAGGTGTGTCGGAGGAGTAACGTATTTACTTGCATTCCTGTGTGAGTTAACCCCGTGTGCGTGCTTACCATGTGAGTATTGTAAGATGAGAGTGATGCTTGTTTGACTTTATCTGTGTAATTTGCTACGTCCCGTTGCTATCGCTAAGATGCGTTTTTTTGGCCTACTACAGGCAGCCTTGTGTTCAGCCCATATTTCATCTCATAAACGACTTACTGTCAAGCATTGTAGTTGTAGGTGGATGTAACTATTTACTATGTTTGTTATCCGACTCGTTGTAATTTGTAGAGGTCCTGTTTGCCAATACATATACGAGCCTGAAATTCATTTATGGTCTTAGGGTGCCATCTAGTGGCCATGTGGTTATGGCAGATTGTATAACATTACACTGGAAACCTACAGTACTGTATAAGGGGTACACTGCTATCCATAGTGGTTAATACAAATATTTATTCCTTCTGTTTACAGATGACCACACACATATACACACTCACACTCCCTTTACCTGCATGTGAATGCTGTAATGCAATCGCATCCCTACCAACGCTGTTCATCCTGTTGATGTCATCTGCAACCTCCTTATTAAAATGATTTGAACTACATCACTGTGGAGTACCATTCCTTCTGACCGAGGATGACTCAGTTGAAGCATGATCGGCAATCAGTGCAAACTTATATTACAAGCTGTATCTGAAAAGGTACTACGAAATCCTCCAACCCCCTGTCAAGCCAGTTGACAAATTCGGCCTCTGGTATGGAGTGCGGAAATATAAAGTTCGGAAGCAGAGAGATGAAGCTGGACACATCGTCCCCATCCCTAACTCCATCTCGTGGGACCCTATAACGGCAGGATTATCTATCCTGGCCAAATTTGCCAAGATCTAGATCACCAGGCGAGAGAATGCCCGACAATTAAATGCTGGAAATGTGGTGATTTGGGCCATAAGGCTAAGGACTGCCATAACGAAAGTGAATGCTTCCTCTGTGGTGTGAAAGGGCACACGTTCTTTAAATGCCCCAAGTCCTTTGTTAACATACTGAAATCCTCCCAACAACCTCGACCCTCAGACACTTTGGATTTTCCTTCTTTGGAGGAATCTTCCCAAGCAATGGATTCCCCCGTGATTGTCCAAGAGAGGGAAACTACCCCCCCCCCTTCTCCTTCTCCCCGGATACCGGCCTCAAAGTCACTTTCGGTTTCGTCTGGATCAGACAACCCACAAATGGAATATCAAAATACTCAAGATGAGTTGCCACTTCCCCTGTCGTAATCAAGTGAAAAAAGAGACGAAAGTGATGAAGAGCTAGATAGTAACCTGGTTATAGAAACATCTGATGTTGAGAATAAGAGTGATAGCGATGACGAGGAACTTGACAGCGAGAGTACATCGGATAGCAATGGAGATAGTGAGGACCTTGGATCCTTCCCTCTCACAGAGGCGGCCTCTCTGGCAATTGCTGCGCTGCCTGAGGAAACGGAAGAAAAAAGGAAGACCTTCTTCGGTGGAAGTCACCCGGCCCTTGATGACCTCATCAACGAGAACATGAGAGGAGGCAGGAAAAGGAGTGTTTCTGCCTCTAGCTGTGGAAGAGATAAGCGGAAGGACAATAGACCTCCGTGCTGTACTTCTCCTCCATAAGGTAATGATCCTGAAATGGACTTTCCCTTAGCAAGTCTATGGATACCTTTAAAATAATAACATTTAACGTTAGAGGTCTTCAATCAGAAAAGAGCAGGAAAAAGAAGGTTGATTTCTTAAAAAGGCTAGATTATGATATTTTGTGCCTTCAAGAGATGAGATTAAAAACACATGCGGATATAAATGAATTAAATAAAGTGTGGAACCCTGGCCATTCAATAATATCAATAAGGGAAGACAGCTCTGACGGAGTGGGTATTTTCTTCAAAAAGGATACGGTGAATATAATCAAAAGAAACGACATAATACCGGGACGACTCCTCCTTGTTGATTGCTGTTATTACGGGCAAAAGTTACGTATTATTAATGTATATAATGCACCCGATAGAGCGAAAAAGATGCAATTACTGAAAAAAAGTAAAAGTATTTGCTAGAGATTTGGTTTTAATATTATTCTATGTGGAGATTTTAATATTGTTACTGAAGCGACTGACAGGATATCTAATGTTGAGTTCAGAGAATTGCGAGAAAGTAAAATGTTGGTTCAAATTTGTAAGGAAGCAGCACTTAGTGATCTGTACAGAGTCTTGCATCCCCATACCATACATTTACACTAGGTTCAACTCATTAACCAAAACAAGGATTGATAGATTTTACATATCGTCTAATATTCAAAGTCTTAAATATGACACATTCTTAACAGACTTTTCTGATCACATGGTGGTTATGGCAACAGTATCGTGTTGCTCCCACGAATTTTTGAACTATTGAAAACTGAATACATCTTTGTTAGCAGACGGGTTGCTTTTATCCAAAGTTAAATCTGAAATTAAGAAAATATTACATCTTAAGATTTTTACTGCCTCTTTCTCGAAACTTTGGGAACTTCTTAAACGACGTATGTGTACATTTTTTAAATTTAAAGCGAGAGAATTAAATCATGCAAAGAATATAAAATATAATGAAAATGTAAGTAGATATATATATTTAAGAAATAAGAAGGAGAAAGAAGAAGAGGAGAAAAATCAAATGATGTCTCTTAAGGACAGCATTGATCGAGTCAATAGAGAAGTTTTATTTAATATGTTGAGACGTACTGAATTTCACAGGAACAGTGATTATATGATTCTAAATAATCAAAAGAAATGTCGAAATGATTTTATTGTCTCAATTAAGGATAAACATGGAAAGTCAGTTTTTAAAGAAGAAGGAAAAAGACAAGTTATTAGAGACTATTGTTTGGAGATGTTTACACCCATAGTTACAAACAGTGACGCTGTTAACAATCTTTTGAGTGAGGTTGAACCATTAAATTCTGTCATCTATGAAACCTTGGTTGGAGAAATTAAAAGTGAGGAAGTGGAATCAGTAATCAATCAACTTAGCACTGATAAAACACCTGGTCTGGATGGACTCCCTTCTGAATTTTACAAACTTGTGAGTAAAGAAGTGTCTGAATTATTAACTCAGTACTATAACGAAGGAATAGAAAGAGGAACAATGGGTAAATCGTTTTATGAAGGAGTTATGTGTCTATTGTATAAGAAAGGTGATAGAGAAGACATTAATAATTACAGACAATTAACAATAATGAATGTAGATTATAAAATTTTTGCTAAAATAATTATGAACAGACTAGAGGATGTATTAGATATTGTGTGCAATTAAGGGACGAATGATATGGGATAATTATGTATGTTAAGAGAAATTATTTATAATGGAAAGGATTCAGAGCTCTGCATCCTAGGCTTAGTGCCCTGTGGGTTCGAGGGAAAGAGGAATTGGGGAACAAAAAAAGAGGCAGGGCTAGAGCAGGCGTACCGTACCACAGACTTATGTTTGGAGATTTATCAAGTCAATGGGAACATTATAGTCTCAATATTTTACAAGATAATACGAAAAATATCTATAATAAAATTAATGAAATTAAAAATGAAGGCTTAATTCAATATAAATACGTACATAAAGACGAAAATCTTTTGATAGTTAAGAATATACAAGACAAAATAATATCCGAAAGCATGAGAGATGTGGTATGGCTCATCTCGCTCGGGCGCCTCCCTGTGAGAGCAGTAGTCCAGTGGAGTTGTTTTGCTACCACCAAGACATGTCCTATGACAGACTGTAATGATGATGAGACTTTAGAACATCTTCTATTGGACTGTTATAGGACAACTGAGATGAGGCAGAAGATGATAGAAATTGGTTATGATGTCGATGTTAACATTAAAGCGGTTAAATATGGGTTGTTTAAAGAAAAAATGGGTGAAGACAAAAGGAGACTTTTCTGGTTAATAATGTGTGTAATAAACACATATTTGGAAAATCCGTGTCAAAGGCGTGAAAGAGCAAAGGATGATAAGTGGTGATGTGGTGAGTAAACATATCATTACAGATCTACGGAAAAGAAGAACAATGAACCTGAAACTTGGAAAAGCCTCCCCCTGGGATGTATTGAAACTGTAAGTTTAATAAGTGATTTGTGGACTCAGATGCTTAATTTTCTTCCTTTGGTTTCCTTTTTCCTTAATGAGTAATATGTGATCGTAACTTTGTATATGTAATTTGTATATGTATGTGAATTTTATATGTATGTAATTTTGTATACTTTAATAAAGTGTTTTAAAAAAAAAAAAAAAAAAGGACCTTTTGTTGTTTGGATCAGTATTGCAAATTTAACCGCCAAAGCCGTACAGAGTGCGACCCTGCCTCTTCAGAGCGTACACCACATCCATGGCAGTCACGGTCTTTCTCTTGGCGTGCTCAGTGTAGGTGCCGGCGTCACGGATGACGTTCTCCAGGAACACCTTCAACACACCACAAGTCTCCTCATAGATCAGACCAGAAATACGCTTGTGCTGCCCTCACGACACATGAACATGTGAAGCTAGACAGCCAGCGAACAAAATAGACGAGATCTTCTACACAAGGCTTGCTTTTCTTGATTTTAATGAAGATCTTTTTAAGCCTTATCCTCTCTCAAGGCTTCTTCTTGCTATTTCTTTTTTTGTAACTGAAATATACAGAAAGTGAAAATAAATTGCTAGCTAATACACATCTTAATGACAAACTTAATGATTAGCCTAGCTTAACACGTGCGTTACATTAGCATCACAGTTCACTCCATGTAAACACATATAAAAGTTGTTTTGGAACACATTAATACTTTTCCAAGGTACAAGCGTGTAGGGCACTTTTAGCGTGTACATGAGCTTATTCACTGTTTTAATACTGCCGAAGCACTTTTCACAGCGTTAACGGAGAAAATACGTCAAAGATAGGTTAATGATCAGAGCTCTCCCTCGCTCCCATTTCCGCACATACAATACAAAGATCGCTTGCGATTACGATGTCTCACTCTGAGCAAATTTCGAACCCACACATTTTAACTGTTTTTAGCATGAATTACTTATAATATTTCTTAACTTTGAACTTATTTATCACCTTGCTTACGTAACTTAATCAGATTATGCACTAACTACTGACTTTTGACCAAAAGGCATAACAACGCTTGACACCGCGGCGAGCCAGACTGTGGATAGCTGGCTTGGTGATGCCCTGACGCTTTGCGCCTCCTTTACCGAGTCCTTTACCGCCTTTTCTTTTCTTTTTTTTCCCTTAAAATACTTTATTTAAATATCAAATTCACAATTACAAATACACATCACATTAACACCATGCACAAAGTATTCACATTATATTGTTTTACATTTTACAATGATAAAAACTCCCACAGTAAGTCATTACATAGTTTCATATCTCTAGTTTTCCTCCTCCTCAGGTCCGCTACAATATTTTTACATACTACGGAATTATTTATCATTTTTTGTTCTATAAGCCCTTTAGTCCTTGTTTTCCATATGTGTACATTTATAATGCACATCACCAACCAAAACAATCTTCTTTTATTTTAACTCATCTTTTCGTTAAACAAACCATATCTTACTGCTTTTGTATTATTTTCAATATCAAATCCGAGTTTCTCCATCTTCTGTCTTATTTCAACCGTCCTGTAACATGATATCAACAGATGATCAAGAGTTTAGTCCTCATCACAATTCTCCATAGGGCATTTCTTTGTAGTAACGAAGCAACTCCACTGAACCACAGCTCTTACTGGGAGACGTCCGACAGAGATAAGCCACACTGTATCTCTCATGTTCTCGGATATTACTTTGTCATATATGTTTTTAACTATTTTCTGATTTTCTTCTTTTTCAGCAAACTTATATTGTATCATACCTTTGTTTTTTTCCAGATTGATTTTATTATATATTTGTTTTGAGTTTAGTTGTAAAAGATTTAAGCCACACAGTTTCCACTGATCTACAAAATCCCCAAACACAAGTTTAAAGTATGGCACTCCTGTTCGGGCTCTCCCTTACATTTATTTCCCACAAGGATTTCTCCCCTTGGATCCAGTGGGTGCTTCGCTCTAATGCTCTATACACATTTTTCAAAAAGGGAATCATCAAAATGACACCAAGATCTGGCGCTCCTAATCCTCCATTTTCTTTTCCTTTGTACACTAATTTCCTCTGCATTACTTCGCGGTTTGTCCCCCAAATCAATTTAGTACACAATTTACTTAATTTAATAACAGTTTTCTGAGGACGGGGGGAGACAGTAGCTAAACTCTTAGAAGGGATGTGTTAAAATTGACACATCATGTGTTAAATTTTAACACATGTGCTGCATCAGCTCAGGGACAACACATGATGTGTCAGTTTTAACACAATTAATGTGTCTGCTCCTTTAACACATTTTCTGTGTTAAAAAAAAGTCAACACAAGGATGTGTTATTTTCACACAAAGATGTGTTAAAATGTGTACATTTGATTTTTTTAAAAAAGGAGAGCAAAATATGCATTTATTGAATTCAATTTTTTGCTTAGCATATTATAAATGATTACAAACTGAATAAACAACATTTTTTCAGAATCTTTTCAATTAAAATGTATTAAAATGTATTAAATTCAATTTTAGCCAAAGCTATTTTACAATTTTTAATTGACACAATCAAACAAAATTAATATCTGACTAACTCTCTAGATCATTAAAATGTCAAAAAAAAAATAGAAAAAAAGGGCAATTATCATATACATATGTTCTGATATAATCATGCCCAGACAATACATGAATGTAATTTTTTTAAAGGTAACAGGTAAGGTAACAAATGTGCAGTTGCATGCAAACAGAAAAGCATATTTCCATTTTGGCGAATATAGCATCCAGGTTATACAATTTTGTACATTGGGTTTAAACACAGCTTATTAGCATCAAAGCTTGTCACTATATATAAAGGCCGAAAATCAAAAATTTCAGCCAATGTAATCAGTTCATATTCGTTTGACCTTTCCACTGCATAGGCATAAAAATGGTCATCGAAGAAATTGACTTTCAGAATCCTCACAAACACGAAGACAGACTCATTAACTGACTGTGACAAGATATGAATGACTGCACCAAACAAAGGCTCTTCTCTAAAGTCTCTTCTTAGTGTCAATACAGAACCAGTTCTATAAGTCTGGCCATACACATCAATACTGTGTGACACAAAAACAGCACTAGTCAGAGAAAGGTCTTGTACAAGGGTTAACCTCAAGTTGTCTAACAAGACATCAGCTTTTTTCAGTGACCCCACACTAACTAGATAGGCATTGGACACATCCACTTTCTTAGCTAGATTGTCACTATGCTTATAGTGATACATGTGTTGAACCTGATGTTTAAAAGCCAATGTTTTTGACACATTTTTGAAGTTACAAACTGAATGTGCTAGTGTTTTAAATGGATTGTGCTTGGCTTCAAATGGCATACACCAAAGTTTAGACAGAGGTCCAAACAAAACCATCATCCTTGGATAATGTATCATAAAATGATGTTTCGGAAAAAGATTTGTGGCATACAGCTGTTTGAAAAGAGTATGGTGCTCTATTATCAGTTCTTTTAGGAATACTGCAAGCCCCCTTGTAATGACTGGTGCAAAGATGATACTGCATATCTCTCTCAGTAAAATCAATAAATGCCAGTGTTGACTTTTTCGGTCTACATAATCTCCCAACAAAAAGGGCAACACCAGTAAAAGGCACAACATTTGAGATACTGTCTGTTTTAACACACTCTCACTGGTTCTCAAGTTCATTATAACACTTGGCTTGTTTTTAATGTCTCCATATCCATATTGGAAACTGGAAAGCCTCTCATTTAGCTGTTCCAAAGTCATCAACTTCTCCTCAAAAAAGAAATGGCGAAGCATTAATTTAACCTCTAAAGGGGCTACACCTTCAAGTATATCATGCATGATATCAACACTTATGTTTTCTGTTACATGAAAATACTTAAGGTTATTCAGACAGGAGTCCTCTTTCACACCAGTTTTGCTTGGTTCGTTTAAGCTGATATGTTCCTGATAACTGTCTTTGGTGCGCAACTCAACTTTGTCTTCATCATATATCAACTGTGCATCTGCTTTGTCAATCATGCAAAACTGACAGAATTTCTTTGCAAAGAAACTTTCAAGGTAGCCACAAAGTGAATGAATTGCCAAATTATCTGCTGTTAACACACAAACTGTACCATATAGTTGATGGCTATGACCTTTTGAATCCACATTTAGACCAGAATTTTCAAGAAATCTCAAGTCATCAAGAAGTGGTTGCAAAATCTTGTCAAATCCATGTACCTCCATGTCAACTGAGTTGAAAAAAAGACACAGGTGAATATTTGCAAGTGAGGAATTCTACTCTGGTGGCAAATTCTTCAAGGTAAAATACACAGCTCCTAGCTTTTGTAATTTTGTCTTGGAACCCAAAGGATTTGTTGTTTCAGGGTCATCAAAGTTGTATTTGAAGAGCATCAGGGTACATTTTAAACAACAGGTGTGAGGAGAAGTGAGAGCCATCACAGTAATCACGCATTTTGGCATCAGTGTTCTTCTTATTCTGAACAAAGAGGTCCTGTATGTCCTCATGTTGGAATAAAAACTTGAGCGTTTCAATGACTGATACATACTGGTATTTTTTTGAAAAAGAACAACAAAATTTTAAAAAAATTATAACCCTTTTTTGTATAGTTTTTCTATTCAGTTTTTAATATCCACTTACTTGTCATCTAAAGACAGTAAACAGAACTATGAATTTGATCATCCTTTTTTTCTTACTTTATAATAGTAAACGGGAGGGGGGGGGGGTATGAAAAAATACCTTCAGTCTTCTCTTCAAAATCCTTCAACAGAGAGGACATTCTTGTCTCCAGGGCAGCTACTGATTTGAGTTTCAGAATGATACTGGCCTCCCATTTTCGTAAAAAGAGATCCGTCTTTCCTCCTGTAAGCTTGCCAATTTTTAAATCCAGCTTATGGAGAGAAAAAAAAAAAGTATTAAAATTTAAAATAAAGCATTAAATACATGAAATCAAAAGTACATTCTGCCCATTTGGTAGCTGTATGGCTAAAATCAAACTTTACAGTATCACATTTCTGTTACCCACTTCCACATCAAGCTTACGTACACAGTGAAACATAACAATTTACTTGGAGTGGTATTTAAATACAAGTCCATTATTCCTTAATTTTAGCTATAAATTGGGTCCCATCAGACCCTGAAAAAAAATTAGGACTTTTTAGCTGATGTTCAACTTTCTAGCAGCCAATTTCTTATTTTGTCTGTCTGCGGTTTGTCCTGTAGAGCTTTTTTGCTGAAAATAGTGCTGCTGAAAGCAGAGTTTCGTACAGATTTAGTTGATTTTTTTGTAGGTTTTTCCACTTCCATGAGCAGCACCTTCTACATTGTCATTTGATGTCCCTACTATTAGATAGTAATTTGGTGGCATGACTAAGATTTTGGATCATGTGAAAAGTGATGCTCATTGTAATAAAAGCCCATTGAATAATGATCCAACTCTGAAATTATAAAACTTTCAAAATATTCACTAGGAGCTCATAAACGTACCTCCAAATGTATCCACTCCTGTTACATATTTTGTATGCAAAACACAACTGAGTGGAGAAGGAGTACACAAACCATTACCAGGGAACCAAGCAACTTACCAGACTTGGCATGTCCAAAAACCGTAGGTACTCTCTGAATATTTCAGCAGCAGTGGGGGAGTCCTTGCTAATCCAGGCTCTGCGACTGGTGTATGTTTCCTCCATGCCTGACATGAGTTCTCAGCTGAGGGCCACAATCTTTTGATCAGGGTGACCCACTCATCTGTGCTCCTGGTATTCCCATCCTCTCGCCTGAGCTTCTTGTCTTCACCACAGTCATCTGTCACTTTTCGCTTCTTATAACGTCTCTGCCCCTGGTCAAGATTCCGTCTAAGGTTGTGCAGTTTAGTCTCTAGGAATCCACAATGAGAGACTGGATCATAATAATGCTCCTGAGGAAGAAAGGACAGAGGTATATGGGTAACAGCTGAGCAATTTTAACTGAGAAAAAAAAGCTCTAATAAATAATGAGATAAAGGTTAAAAGATACACAGTAGTAGGGAAAAAGTGCAATTTACAGTATGTAGTGGAATTTACATTATTAAAATGCTAAATTTACTTACAAATCCTTCCCCCTGTCCTGCCACTCGGACACTCAGGGATGGAAAAGTGGTGATGATGCTTTTTGCTACAGTCAGCTTCTCTGAACTAAGAGGGTAACTGGAAAACAAAGGTAACCTTTTTTTACTTCTGTGACTTAAAATAACAATTTCTGTCTTTTCTATTATAAATTATTTCACGCAAGGTACATAAGTTATCCCACATCAAACGACCTCTTATTGCACATGTTTGCTCTTTTTCTATAATTTTCTTTAATACCTCTTCTAACCTATTCATAATTAGTCCAACTAAACCAGGGTTTTTATTCATATTTAACTGGCTGACCGCACATTCTACTTTAGTAATATTTCCTAAAAGTGAATTATATTGGATGAAGTCCAGGGGCTCTATTTTACTTCGTAGGGATTCTACTGCACTTGTTTTTGTAGATAACAGAGAAAACATTTGGGAACATAGCCTTCTGATAACTCGCCTTTTATCTACTTCATTAACAAAGGAATTTCATCCATCATCTCTTATAGAGGAAATAAAATCATTATTACGTTTCTTTTGGTTAGCTCCGATCATATAATCTTTCTTTCCATTCATATCACATCCCATAGATTTTTGTATATTAAATACTTCATTGTTTACTTTTTCAATACTAATTTGAAGTTCTTCAATCTGGTTCTCTTCATCCTCATTTTCTAGATTTTTTATTCTTCAAATAAATATATTGATTTACTTGTTTGTTATACTTTATATTTTTGCATAATTTATTTCTCTACATTTAAATTTGAAAAAAATTATCATCCGTTCTTTCAGTATCTCCCACAACTCTACAGGGTGGGCTATTTATATGGATACACCATAATAAAATGGGAATGGTTGGTGATATTAAAGTCCCGTTTGTGGCACATTAGTATATGTG
The DNA here is from genome assembly GCF_013358895.1 of Oreochromis aureus. Taxonomy (NCBI): domain Eukaryota; kingdom Metazoa; phylum Chordata; class Actinopteri; order Cichliformes; family Cichlidae; genus Oreochromis; species Oreochromis aureus. Next base: position 42,829,992 of record NC_052944.1, on the reverse strand, counting down.
AGGGGGCAAACTCCTCAAGATAGGTGGTGACCATGGTGGCCATTTAGAAGTCGGCCATCTTGGACACAACTTTTGTTTTTTCAATAGGAAGAGGGCCATGTGACACATCAAACTTATTGGTAATGTCACAAGAAAAACAATGGTGTGCTTGGTTTCAACGTAACTTTATTCTTTCATGAGTTATTTACAAGTTTCTGACCACTTATAAAATGTGTTCAATGTGCTGCCCATTGTGTTGGATTGTCAATGCAACCCTCTTCTCCCACTCTTCACACACTGATAGCAACACGGCAGGAGAAATGCCAGCACAGGCATCCAGTATCCGTAGTTTCAGGTGCTGCACATCTCGTATCTTCACACCATAGACAATTGCCTTCAGATGACCCCAAAGATAAAAGTCTAAGGGGGTCAGATCGGGAGACCTTGGGGGCCATTCAACTGGCCCACGACGACCAATCCACTTTCCAGGAAACTGTTCATCTAGGAATGCTCGGACCTGGCACCCATAAAGTGGTGGTGCACCATCTTGCTGGAAAAACTCAGGGAAAGTGCCAGCTTCAGTGCATAAAGAGGGAAACACATCATCATGTAGCAATTTCAAATATCCAGTGGCCTTGAGGTTTCCATTGATGAAGAATGGACCCACTATCGTTGTACCCCATATACCACACCAAACCATCACTTTTGTTGTTCCAACAGTCTTGGAGGGATCCATCCAATGTGGGTTAGTGTCAGATCAATAGCGGTGGTTTTGTTTGTTAACTTCACCATTCACATAAAAGTTTGCCTCATCACTGAACAAAATCTTCTGCGTGAACTGAGGGTCCTGTTCCAATTTTTGTTTTGCCCATTCTGCAAATTCTGTGCGCTGATCTGGGTCATCCTCGTTGAGATGCTGCAGTAGCTGGAGTTTGTAAGGGTGCCATTTGTGAGTAGCTAATATCCGCCGAAGGGATGTTCGACTAATGCCACTCTCCAGTGACATGCGGTGAGTGCTACGCTGTGGGCTCTTGCTGAATGAAGCTAGGACAGCCACTGATGTTTCTTCATTAGTGACAGTTTTCTTGCGTCCACATTTTGGCAAATCCAACACTGAACCAGTTTCACGAAACTTAGCAAGCAGTTTGCTAACTGTAGCATGGGAGATGGGTGGTCTCGTAGGGTGTCTTGCATTGAAATCTCCTTATGGTAAACTTTGGTAATATTGATGTATAAAGAACAACACTGGCTGATGATGAAATACAGTCAGCTGGCATGGTGACACTGCCAGTATTAACCTGCAGGGCTGGACTGGGACAAAAAATTGGGCATTTTGACTAGAGACTGGCCCACCAGGTATTAAAGCCATAAAGCCTTTGAATGAAAACAAACGCTGTTGTGACAGTGAAGTCTTGTTGGTATATGTATGATTTCTATACATTTTACGTCAGATAAAAACTTTGTTCGCAAGATTCAGATAATTATTTAATAAAAGCTAGACATTTTAAATAAGAATAAGAAAGAAAAGTATTTCTTTGTGCCCCCTTTCCCTGTTAATGCCCTACCTGGCCCCCTGGCAAAACTTTGCTAGACCCGCCCCTGCACAGTTACCAGCTGTCAGCTACACAGAAAAGGACCCTGGTGTTATTTGTCTCTCAGAAACAGTTCATAACTTCCCTTCAACTCATTCATGTCACCTAAAAGGTAAACCTGTTTCTCCATCACCTGTTCAGCTCTGATGATTCAGTAAGGACATCTCCTGGTTTCATCTGCATGTTTCCCTCTCACCTCATATCCAAACCGATATCATGACCAGCAGCTTTTACAGCTGTGGCTCCAGCAAACATCAGCTGATACTAGAAATTAATATTAAATAAATTCTATCAACAGCTGATCAAGCTTAAACGTGCTGCTGTTGTTTAGCGCGACATACGCTGGTTTCCTCTTTCTGGTGCAAAGTGGGCGATAAACAAACACGAGAGAAAAGCCGATCAGCTGATCATTGATCAGTTTCATGATTGAAGTAGCAACAGGAGAGAGAGGGGAGAGAATGAGAGAAGAAGAGGCAGCTGTGCAGCGTAAAGACAGAATAACTCCAGCTTTGTGTCTTTTTTTCATTATAGCTGAAGTCCGGGACAAACTGCATCTCTTCTCAGCTCAATACGAAACGTAAAAAATATTTTCTCTGAATGAGGGACCATTCCATTTTTAAGGAGCCATTGGCAACTCTACTAACTAACCTTATGAATAAAATAAAGTTCACTATCAGTAACATCACAGCACCCACCCAGCTGTATAGAAACTCCGTCATGCTAGCTAGCACGCAGTACGAGTTTTTGTAACTGACTGTAAAAAGTCAGCACAACGAAAATAAACTCCACCTAAACTTGGTTTATATCTGACCCAGATAGACTGCAGGTCATAACTTCTTACCTGAAGTTCAGTTCACCTGACACTCGGACCGGCAGCTGCCTCGGGTCTCTCCTCCTCCTGCCTCCCCTTCCCTCATCCACCTGCTGGCCTCTGTGGAAGCTCCGCCATAGCCACCACCAAACAACAAGTTATTTTTACACATCAGCCAGCATCTGGCCAATCCACCACCTCTCATTGTTCATTACAAAAAAATAAATAAATAAGTCATCAGCCCACCGGGCAAATGCCCGGTATGCTCGATGGCCAGTCCAGCTATGTTAACCTGTTAATCTTTCGCCGAAAAATTGTTTTCTGCGGTGCTGTCATTCATGCTTGGCTCTCCTACCTTTGCTAACATGATGCTCATAGCGCAGAAGCCGATGCTGCATTCACTTACACTCGGATATCTGAGCTTCACTGTGAAAACATAATCGTATATTTGATATTTCATTGAATTTTATTGTTTTAGCTTCGGGGTGGCACCTGGGGTGGCCAGTTTGGTTGGGGGGGTGGCCTGTGCCCCCCCAAGCCACCCCGCTGGACACGCCACTGGTCCAGGGTGTACCCCGCCTCTCGCCCTATGACAGCTGGGATAGGTTCCAGCACCCCCCGCAATGGATGGATGGATGGATAGTTTACCTTCCCTGGACTTTTTGAATGTCGTACTAGCAATCCTATCGTTCTCTTCCGTAACCATATTAAAATCCCCACATAAAACAGTATTAAACCCACATTCCAACAATTGTTTCATTTTCTTTAGCAATTGCATTTTCTTTGTTCTTTTGGGTGCGGTATATACATTAATTAACCGGAACTTTTGACCACCATAATGGCAATCCACAAATAAAAGCCGTCCAGGTATTATATCTCTTTTCTTTATGATATTCACATGAGTGTTTTTAAAGAAAAAGCCCACCCCGTCTGCACTATCTTCCCCTATTGAGACTACTGAGTGGCTTGGACCCCATAATTTAATCAGCTCTCCAATATCTTCATTGGTTTTCAATCTTAACTCTTGTAAACACATTATATCATAGTCCAGTTTTTGCAGAAAAAGCACTTTCTTCTTTCTTAGTCTTTCTGATTGTAACCCTCTAACATTCCATGTTATTATTTTAACTCATATTTATGTAGTAGGAGGTTGCTCAGTAGAGAGGGGGAAAATTGTAGATTCAACATTACCTTGCGGAGGACTGGATCGATCGTCTTTTCTCTTGTCTCTGCCATAAGATGTCATCTAGACACTTCTTTTCCTACCTCCTTTCGTTGTTTCATTGACCAATTCCTCCATTGCGGGATGCTGTTTGTTCAGAAAAATCCCTGTTTGTGGATTCGCTTCATCTCGTCTTACTAGGCCATCTGTAGGGGAAAGCTCCACATGAGTCGGAATAGGTGATTCTTCACTATCACTTGCACTTATGTAGCTTTCCGATGAAATTCCTTCCTCGCATTCACTTCGCTCATCCTCGTCATCGCTCTCATTTTCTACCTCAGAAGTTTCTGAGAAGGGTTGGTCTTCCGGTTCTTCTCTACTTCTTGCTGTTATTTCTTTAAGTTGTCTTGAGGGCGTCAAATCCTCCTCTATGTTGTTATTGTCTGTCTGCGCCGCTGTTACTCCAGGAAGATTTATTGAGGTACGATTGTTGGGTTCTTGTCCTGAAACAGCTTCAGAGACCACAAGTGGATTTGTTAAGGATACATTTCCATATGTAAGCATTTCTTGTAGCGAGGTTGGATTTGAGGCTTCTGGCAGCACTGAGGTGGATGGAAGGGTTGTACAAAAAGCACTCGTGGAGGGCTGCTGGGGGGCTTTAGTTATATATACAATGTTAAGATCTTTCCACTGCTCTGGAATGCCGCCAAAAAGAAGCTTATAATAAGGTATATTCGATCTCTCCCTACCTTTTAATTTTTCCCATTGTGCTACATTGCCTTTAATCCAAGGAGTTCCTCTATTAAGAGTGCTAAAAACATTTTTAATAAAAGGAATTCTCAAAGTGATGCTAAGATCAGGCACACCCAATCCACCACACTCTTTACCTTTATACATCAAGGTTCACTTCATTACCTCTCGGTTTGTTCCCCATTTAAATTTAACACACAATTTGTTTAAAAGCATAATTGTTTTATGAAGGGGAGGAAAAACCATAGCGAGAAAAAGAAGTTTCGATACTATATGGGTTTTAACTATATTAACTCGCGCTTTATAATTGGTGTTTTTATTTTCCCATTTTGCTACTTCTTCTTTAATTTCATATTCCTTTTTAGACCAATTTAACAAACAGGGATCCCCCTTGTTAATCCAAATTCCCAAGATTTTCATTTCATCATTTACTTGTATGTTTATTTTCGGTTTTTGTAACGAGGAACCAAACCACACTCCTTCGGTTTTTTCCTGATTTAATTTTGCCCCTGATACCAATTCATATTGTTTGAGGTGAAAATATAACCTACCTAACTCGTCCTGGTTCCTAATGATAACTGTAACGTCATCGGCATAAGCCATGGCTGTCACTCTATAGCCGTCACTTAAACAGCATCCTTTAATATTAGAATCGTTATTAATTAGTTTCAATAAAGGATTGATGGCTAAAACATACAAAGCAGCGCTTAGCAGACATCCCTGTTTCACTCCACACGAAGCATGGAATTGTTCGGTCAAACTTCCATTTACCTTGACTTGTATGATGGATTTCTTGTACAGCAATTTCACCATTGTGATAAAACTGTCCGGCATCCCATAGGCCTTCATAACTGCCCATATATACGAATGAGAAAGATAATCAAATGCCTTCTTTTGATCTAAACCAAGAATAAAAAGGGCAGAGTCTCTTCTGGAGTATATTACCTCTCTCAGGGTGCACAGATTATCCCACATCTGGCGACCCTTTATGGCACATGTCTGTTCCTTCACAATAATTTTATCTAATACATCTTCCAATCTGTTCATTTTTATTTTAGCTAATATTTTGTAATCAACATTCATTATTGTTAATTGTCTTTAATTATTTATGTCACTTTTATCACCTTTTTTATATAATAAACACATCAGACCAAAATAGAAAGAGTCACATGATACTCCTTTTTCAAGTCCTAAATTCAAAGCTGAGGTTAAAAGTTCATTTACCTCCTCTATACCCAACTTGTAAAACTCAGCTGGGAGACCATCTAGACCTGGAGTTTTATTATTATTCAGTTGCTCTATAGCAGCTGCAACCTCTTCTTTTCTTATCAGCCCTAGGAGTGGATCAAAAGCTGAAGGCTCAAAAGGTTCAATAACATTTAACAATGATCTTAAAGCATTGCTGTCTGAAGGTAATGCCGAAAACATGGAAGAGCATAGCTCTCTCATAGTGTGTCTTTTCCCGCTCTCATTCACAATTAGTTTTCCACTACCGTCCCTAATAGAGGGGATGAAGTTGCTACCATGTCTCCTCTGACCAGACACAATCGCAAAATCAGTGTTTCCATTTCCATCACACCCTGCTGTTATCCGCATATTAAATAGTAATTCATTATTTATCAGTTCTATTCCTTTTTTCAATTCCTCCATCTGATTTTCCTCTTCTTCATTTTTTCCTTTTTTACATTTTAAACTTATATATGTTTTTACATCTTCATTATATTTCATATTCTTAGCATGATTTAGCTCCAAACATTTGAATTTGAAGAAGTCTTTCAGCTGGCTTTTAAGCAAATCCCACAGTTCTATCTCAGAACTTACCAGAACTTTTAATTGCAATATTTTTTTAATTTCGAGCTTTAGTTCTTGTATTAGTGCTAAGTTCCTCAAACACGCTGTATTTCATTTCCAATAACTTTTAGGATAGTCGAGACTACACTGCATTGTAGCTTTAACAATCATATGATCAGATAGATCAGTCATAAAAGTATCATAATACAGGGCGCGTATTGAAGAAGAAATATAGATCCTATCTATTCTAGTTTTGACATTTGTGTCAAACCTAGTAAAATGAATCTTAGTGGGATGTATTATTCTATAAAAATCTCTGAGGGAAGCATCTGTGCAGACTTGCGCTAAGAATTTACCTTCATGATTGATCTTAAAAGGCGTTGTAGCAACTCTATCACTCTCTTCTGTTACAATATTAAAATCGCCACATATTATTAAATTAAAACCCACTTCCAAGAGCTGCTTCATTTTTTTTAACAGCCTCATTTTCTTTGTCCTTTCAGGTGCAGTATAAACATTAATGATCCGCATCTTCTGTCCATGATAAAAACAGTCAAGTAAAAGAAGTCTTCCAGGAATAATGTCTCTTCTTTTGATTATGTTCACATTAGAGTCATTAAAGAAGATACCAACTCCATCTGCACTATCCTCCCCGATTGAAACTATAGAGTGCCCCGGTTAAGGCAGATATATCATTGTCACTTTTCAGTCTCATCTCTTGTAGACAGAGAATATCATAATTTATCTTTAATAAATAGTCAACCTTCTTTTTTCTTTATCTTTCTGACTGTAAGCCTCTAATATTCCAGGTTAGTACTCTGAAGAAACTTATATTCGAAACTAGTGTAAAGCAAATTACTTACGAAGGGCTGGGTTGGACGTCTTTCCGTTTCTCCCTACTATAGGAGACTACAGAGACACTCCTCTTTCTGCTTACACTAGAGGGATCGTTAATCAGCTCACCCATTGCAGAGTTGATCCTTATTGGAAAAAACCGCCCATCGTAGCTCTGCTTCCGTCAGATCATCACTATGGCTTAATGTAGTATTCCCAGTTGGTATTACCTCAGGAGATCCTTTGCTCTCACTCGCGCTTTCATAGCTTTCAGATGTGATGTCCTCATCGCTTTCATCATCCTTTTCTTCTTTGTTGGCATCATTCTCACTGACAATCTCTGATGTTATTGAGTTTGAGTCATTTGTATCCCATATTTCTACTTGCTCCTCCTCACAACCTTCTGCGCTTTCTTGCTGTTCTAAGTGTGGATCCAAATACTCCTCCTCCTCCTCTAGTACAGCCGGTTCAGTAGATCCTTCTGTTATGATGGGTGCATTATGTACAATCGGAGGAGACACTTGAGACTCAGGTTCTGGAAAGTTGACTGTTCTGGAAGCATTTGTTCTTCTGCTGGGGCTTGAGTCACAATCAAACGGACCTCATTAGAGTGTTCTAGAGTTCCTGCTGTCTGCTGTAGATCAAACATCTCAAAAGCAGAAGAAGATTGATACTGATTCTTAGCTATGTTTGCATATGATCTCGGACATTTGAAAAAAGTATGTCCTTTTTGACCACAAAGAGAGCACTCACTTTCATTTTTACATATTTTAGCTTTATGTCCCAGATTTCCGCATTTCCAGCACTTAATCGTGGGACATTCTTTTACTTGGTGATCAGAAGCCTGGCAAATAAAGCATCTAGCCGCTTGACCGGGATAGATAACTCGACCATTGTACGGGCCCAGGGAGATGGAGTTGGGGATTTGGATGAGATGTCCATCCTCATCTCTCCGAAGACGAACTTTAAACTTCCGAACCCCATACCACAGGCCGAATTTATCCACCGGTTTAATAGGTGGATGTAACACCTCACAATATCTTTTCAAATATAATTCGATGTCATGATCAGGAATTCTTCCTGTCCAAAATTTGACCACTAGTGTGGTCATTTCAATTTGAAGAGATGATTCTACAGTCCACTCTTTCCATTTTGGGTGGCCAGAGTTTGAAAGAACAATCTCCATGAAACGTCGAAGAGAGGCTTCCTGGAAAAAACACAGTTCGAAGTCCCTTCTGTTTGGGAGGGAGATGAAAGAGTAAATGTCGCGAGGATTCACCCAAGAGGACTGAAATAGCAATTCCTCTGCAACATAATCTCTTGTGGGAGGTTCTCCTTCTCCAACATATTTCAATCTGACCCATAAATTGAAAAACTTGGAGGCATAGGGTGCAGGTGTATAAGGGGGCATGATAGACTCTGACACTAGGCACAATAGGAGCAGAGGGGCAAGGATAAACTAAGAGTTGCCTCCCTTGCTTTTTTTTTTTTAAAAGCTTTTATTTTCAAAATTCATGGCAATTCATAACAAAACAACACACAAAAACTTTGCATCAAAATATATGGCAATACACATGATAGTTTACAACAAATACATGAAAATAAAATTTCAATTAACCTCCCCAAAATCGTACTCAAACATTTTAACATTAATCATATCTTTGAAAGATGTCAAGGTAAAGGACTATTATTTTTCTGTTCTAGAGTTTTCCTCCTCCTCAAGTCTGCAAGAATATTCTTACAAACAGCCACACTTGCCTCTTCCACTGATGGTTACATTTTCTTCTTTGAATGAACAAAGACTTAACTCTTCCACTCACTTTTGCTGTTAAGAAATGAATCTGAAGGGTTGCTTGATGGACTCCTAAATTTACATCTCATGTAAAAGAAGACATAAAAGAAAACAGGAGCGGCTGAAACTACCGCCATCTACTGGCCTTTGGCGGAAATGAGGAACGGCATGACTGTGACTGCGGGTGGAGTAGAACTGGTTGTCTCCATGCAGTTTACTGTACACTGAATAAATACACTTGTAGATTTCTCAGAAATAACATAGACATGACATTTAATTTTGAACACTTTGGAGTTCCATAGACATTGTGGGTGCGATTTGGTGTGAGCCTCCCTTCAGTTAGACTTAATTTGTCATTAACAACATTTAGAAGAATAGAAGAATAGAAGAGTGGGCGGAGCCACTGAGCTTCGAGTCGTCCAGCGAACCTCGCACCGTCTGTTTTCTTTTTTCTTTTTCTTTTGCAGCTTTACTTAATCCCAAACAACGGCTCTTTTCAGAGCCACACATCTCTTCTAAAGGGTACATCCTTGATGATGGACAACATGACCAGAGCGGTCCTAATGCCAACACTATATCATTTAGCATTATAATTTTTATTAATTTTTTTTTTTTTTTTTTTTGGTCATGTTTTGTGGTCACTTGTCTGCGAAAAGCACTGAATAAATACACGTGTGGGTTTCTCAGAAATAAAATGATATGTGGACAAGCGCTTATAGAGCTCATCCTGGTGAGGCAAATGTTTGGCTTCACGTCACAATTCTAATGGTTAAAATCTGCTGGACAGGATTACAAATACAATAAAGAAACGGGATTTGTTTTTGTACTTTTAGCATTTAGTTTCATATTTCAAATTACAGTGACATACTCCATGTGTGTGTGACCTATACATGTGTTAATCGTTTTGATGTTCATAAATTTTAAATTAGCTTGAACAGTTATGCTAGACTCTGGGTAAAACGTTAAGACGGTGTAAGGTTTTTGTTACTAATGCCGACACTTGGGTTTAGTTTCAGTTTATTAGGTATGTGAAATAAAAATGTGAACTCGACTCAGACATGGTGGGTGCGATTTGGTGTGAGCCTCCCTTCAGTTAGACTTAATTTGTCATTAACAAAAGACAACGTTTCCACATTTAGAGAATTGAAGAGTGGGCGGAGCCACTGAGCTTCCAGTCGTCCAGCGAACCTCGCACCGTCTCTTTTCTTTTACGTCCGCCGAGCACACATAATAACACGGCTCCGTGGGGTTGAACTTCATTCGACTTTGCTCGTTCAAAGAAGAGACTGTAAAAATGAGTGGAAGAGGCAAGGGTGGCAAAGGACTCGGAAAAGGAGGCGCCAAGCGTCACCGTAAAGTTCTCCGTGATAACATCCAGGGCATCACCAAACCGGCCATCCGCCGTCTGGCTCGCCGTGGCGGAGTGAAGCGCATCTCCGGTCTGATCTACGAGGAGACCCGTGGTGTGTTGAAGGTGTTCCTGGAGAACGTCATCCGCGACGCCGTCACCTACACTGAGCACGCCAAGAGAAAGACCGTGACCGCCATGGATGTGGTGTACGCTCTGAAGAGGCAGGGCCGCACTCTGTACGGCTTCGGCGGTTAAACTCATGCTCCTTCATCCATCAAACGGCTCTTTTAAGAGCCACACACCTCGCTTTGAGAGCTTTGTTCTGCAACGTTGTGTTTTTTTTTTTTTTTTTTTTTTTTGTCATACAGGCGGAAAGTTCTGAAAATATTAGTAAAATACCTGCCAGTATCACCCCACCGACTTCTGAAGTAGTATGTTTTAACTTCACAAACAATTACTGACGTTCACAACATAACTTTCTTTTGCCATAAGATTAAGGTGTTTGTAATTTGTGCTTTTCTTTACAAAATTACAATAACTGACGTAGCAACAAACTGAACTTCAGATGTTAGACCTATTCAATACCACTGTTTATTAATACGCGCCTAGAGCAGGAGTGTGAATATTCATACACCAAACAAAAGAAAACCAATAATTTCACTGATTTATCACTTTATTTGTAAATGTCTTCCTGCCAGAAATCCACTTAAAGCAGAAGTGCTTATTTAGTAGGGTGTTTTTTTTTGTTTTTTTTTTTTTGTTTGTTTTTTTTTTTAAGATAACCTACCCACCTTTGATCTAGTAGAGGGTGGACATGAGTGGAAGAGGCCCTATGAAGGCCCTATGTGTGCCTGAAATATTATTTTCACGTGTGATCTTCATTTCTGAAAGGCTTACTCAGTCTTACAATCCTGACATAACCTTCATACAAGAAACATTATCAAAGATATGTTTTTAGTACCCAGATTTTATGCACTTGAAACGCAACATGTCTGTTTGAAACTGCAAACAAAGTATCAAAGGCAACTGTAAATGCTCTGTGATGAAACAACACACATTACAAACAACAAGTTTTGCCAGGTTGTCTACGTTTATTTGACATGCTTCCAGGTAAAAAGAAAAAAACAAAAAAAGAAGCTCCCTTGAGAAAGACCACATTTACAGATCAGAATTACAGAAAATACACCACACACAAAGTGTGTTTGCATGTAGCACAGAGCTGTGGCTTGCTGTCGGTCTAAATGAATCTCAGACCTAAATGAGAGTTTGTAGTGATTTATAATTATTATAAGTCTGAAGCTCTTTAATCTGCTCAGCTGTCTTGTTTTTAAGTTTTAGTGCAAGTACTTTAAGGAACAAACAATGAGACAATGTTTATGCTCTTACTACACAGATTTCTGTTTTTACAGCAAGTTTATAAAGAAAAGTCCTGGTAATAACTTTACAATTTAAGTCAGTCAGATTTTTTATTCATGCAGTAAAACAGCTACATGTGTTGCACACACTGATAGACTAACAGGGCTGGCCCACTTCAGTTCTAGTGTGAACATGAGTTTGACACCTATGGATTAAAGATTTAGTTTCATTACTTTAAGCAAGTGTACTCTCAGAGGTTGAGAGTGGATCTTAAAAGATCCGTTAGTTGGTTGAGGACAGTTGCGGGATTTTATTTAGCTTTCTCAGTCTGCTTGGCCTGGATGTTGGGCAGCACACCACCCTGAGCGATTGTCACTCGGCCCAGCAGCTTGTTCAGCTCTTCGTCGTTGCAGACGGCCAGCTCCAGGTAGCGGGGGAGGATCTTGGCAAGGGCGTAGATTTGGTTTTGGCGTTGGTGGGGACGGATGATTCAACCACTGAACCCTGCCCTGTTTCTTTTTTTTTCCTTTTTGTCTTTGCTTCTTGATAAAAGAGGAGAAATATACTTGTCTACATGTGCTATTCTACATGCTTTTAAACCATTTAAAATTACAATTCATAGTTTTATATGTGAATAATATAATGTTAAATTACTATTAAACAAATGATTGACTAAGAATTGTAGACTTTAGTTTACTTCAGCCATATTCCATATAAATCAGGTATCATTCAAAAGATAAAAATAGCTTCAAATACAGTCATGACAATAAAAGAATATGACTTTAAGGACTTAACAACATTAGTTCACTTATAGTACACCAACATCTCTGATACATTAGCACTAAGGGAACATTGAATGACCTGGTGGTTTTTGTCCATAAAACTACTCATCTAAGATGACCACAAAGTAAAAGATCTCTCAGCAAAATGATGCAACATTTTAGGCACTATTGCCCCGATCAAATCAGTGAGCTGGGATTTTTTATTCTAAACATGAACTACTGTTACAGCAACAGACATGGACTACTGGTGCCCCACACAACAACTCAATGTCCACTATGTGAAGGAGCCAAACACATGCCTTCTCCTCTCGTTAACTGAGATAAACTACTGGCATATTTGTTTTACATCCATACTGTCCAGTCTCTCCTGGTGGACATGGCACACAGCAGCATTGTTTAATCTCATTTGAGTCATTGTTGACCTTAGCCATGTTTTCAGTCTTGTGAGAGCACTGAAGCTTCTTTCAGCCTCAGCCGAGGATACTGGGATAACTAAAAGCAGCCTGACATTTGTCACGATAATAAATACTAGTTAATCTATAGCACCAAATCATCAGTCAGTCACCTGTGACCTCGCCTCTTCACCTCTGTCCGAGCTACAACATGGCAGAGCTGCCTCTGTCACCTGACAAATAGGACATACATGACAATAAGAATAAAATGGGCAGCTGCTTCAGTGTTTCTGTCAATTTGTGCAGATCTTGACTCATCAGTAATGTTTGTAGGGTGAGTGCATTTCTGAAACAATTTGTGCAAACTGCACTACAAGGTGGAATATTTGCAAAATCATGACTACCTCATGATATTTTGTCTCAAAAATTAAGACAAAAGACAGTACCATGAGGATGGAATTATTGTGTCACCAACATTTTAAAGTTAGACATATAATTCTAACAGCCTCTGTAAACTAATATCCTGGCTTGCTCGAGGCTGCCGTTTTCTCTGACAGTTTCAATCAAAATTAGAAATGCTGCTCTGAGACTGAGATAACTAATAGTGCTGCCTGTTGTGCAGTTAGTTTCCAAAACATATTATTCATGGTTACATACAATTTTAGAGTGATGTGGGCCAAGGCCTAGCATAGCCTGTGACGTGACGGACACATTTTATGAGTGAACTTGACTTTAAGTGACTTACAGGTTTCTTTGAAAAATACTTTCTTATATCAGGTTCTTCCTTTTTGCTGCCATCCTCCTCTCCTCCTTGCAGGTCCTCGCAGCGCAGGCTTAGTGCTGCTAAAACTAAACAGAGCTCCCTGAAAGGCACAGCCAATCACATTGGCCATATTTGTCACATGAGCTTCTTAGTGTTAGAGGTGAGAAGGTCAATCCAACTATTTACAGTATACACACACCAGCACTGTTACAGGTATTGGATCATTACCAGCAGATCAGGACTGATACTGTTTCCATCCTTAAAGTTACTTCAAAGAATTGTGTAAAAAATTTAAATAATATATTTTTGGGAAGGGGAAAAAAAAAAAAAAAAAAAAAAAAAAAAAAAAAAAAAGAAGCACCTGAAAGATGAACTGTGAAGAAAAATGTGATTCATGTTAGACTTACTGTCATGTCTAGTATTTTATAACACATTTAGACAATAGGAATTTAGCAGAGGTAATTGAGAGCACAGGGTCTATCATATTGTCTAGTGCAAAGCACTCCAATGCGATGAGCAACATTTCAATGTTAAAGATGAATTAAGAATTTTTGTAACTGAAGTCAGTGAACTCCACGTTGATGCCGACTGTAGTTTCTGGCATAGAAACAGCATGAACTGAATGAATGAAGTGCAAGTATGAGTCTGATAATAATAAAGGAGCAAGCTCTTGATAGGAGGGAGTTGGCTCTGAAAAGAGCCTTTGTTGGTAGGAGAGCGTACAGCACGCTTAAGCCCTCTCTCCGCGGATGCGGCGAGCCAGCTGAATGTCTTTGGGCATGATGGTGACCCTCTTGGCGTGGATGGCGCACAGGTTGGTGTCCTCGAAGAGTCCGACCAGGTAAGCCTCGCTGGCCTCCTGCAGAGCCATGACAGCAGAGCTCTGGAAGCGCAGGTCGGTCTTGAAGTCCTGAGCGATCTCGCGGACCAGGCGCTGGAAGGGCAGCTTGCGGATCAACAGCTCGGTGGATTTCTGGTAACGGCGGATCTCGCGCAGAGCCACGGTACCGGGCCTATAACGGTGAGGCTTCTTGACACCTCCGGTGGCCGGGGCGCTCTTACGAGCGGCCTTGGTGGCCAGCTGCTTCCTGGGGGCTTTGCCTCCAGTAGACTTGCGAGCGGTCTGCTTGGTTCTTGCCATTCTTTCTCTCTTTTCTTCTTCTGTGCTAAGAGCAGAAAATGTAGCAAACAGACGAGACTCGCTGCTCTTAAAGTGTGTGACAGGCTGTGACGCGGTGCCGCTCCGGCTCGTGATTGGCGAGGGGCTCCACGTGGTGCGCAGCACCGTTCAGAGGAGCACCGCCCCGCCTCGGTGTGTGCCGCTCATTGGAGAAAAGTGCATTGAATTTGCGCGCTGCCGCAAGCCTCTCTGCGATTGGTGCGTGACGAAGCTGCCCGCGCTCCGCGGAAATATAAGCGAGGCTTTGAGCAGATCGGACCACATTTCCTCTCAGTCTTGATACTACGAAGAAAAGAACCTGTCAAAATGAGTGGTCGCGGAAAGACTGGAGGCAAAGCCAGAGCTAAGGCTAAGACCCGCTCATCCCGTGCCGGGCTTCAGTTCCCCGTGGGTCGTGTCCACAGACTGCTGCGCAAAGGCAACTATGCGGAGCGTGTGGGAGCCGGCGCTCCCGTTTACCTGGCAGCTGTGCTCGAGTACCTGACCGCTGAGATCCTGGAGCTGGCTGGCAACGCAGCCCGCGACAACAAGAAGACTCGCATCATCCCACGTCACCTGCAGCTGGCTGTGCGCAACGACGAGGAGCTCAACAAGCTCCTGGGGGGAGTCACCATCGCTCAGGGTGGTGTGCTGCCCAACATCCAGGCTGTGCTGCTGCCCAAGAAGACCGAGAAGCCCGTCAAGGCCAAGTAAACGCAAAGCGCTCAGCTTCACCAACAACAAAGGCTCTTTTAAGAGCCACACACTTCTCTCTGAGCAAACATCCTCCTTCTTACTGTGTCTTTAACAACTCGTGTACTGGGAAATGTAGATTATGCATCTTGATTCATTGGCAAATGTACATTCATTCATTTCATCTTTCACAGTAAGGGATTATAATCCACATTCAAAAAAAATAACTCCTAAACAGTGTCCGTTTGTATTATTCACAAGACGAGAACAGAGATTACACTTCGGGTCTCAAAATAAAACCAAAGCAAAAAGCTTCCGTCTCTCCTGCTGTGTGATTAAGGCTCGTGCCTTGTTCAACCTCATTGCTCATCTTACTGATTTAAAATAAATGGGATGTCACTAATTATTAGCTTCATAACTATGACTATAAACATGCATCATGGTTCACTCGCTTGATAATAAAAGCAGATCCGCAGCTCATGGAAACAGACAACACGCAGTTCATGATGTGCCAAGACCACAAACCTTGTCAAACACAATAGGAAATCAGAACAGGAGGAGGAGAGGGACGGGTGGAGTTCTTTGCTACTGCAGAAACTATCCAGATACAGAGGGAGGAAAATGTGGAGCTGTTAGCAAAATGTTCAGCACTGCTGCTGAATTTGGGACATTTTGCAAAGTCACTTACATCTACGCTCAGGTTTTTGTGTCTATTGTGAGTAGAATAAAACGATTAGAAGAATAGAAAGTGCTCAGGTTTGCTTAGATAACAGGGGGCGGCTGGAAATCAGAAGAACAGGAAATCATTGGTAAGTGTGGGTTTGGTTAGAATGACTTTTTCAACCCCTGTTTTAAGGACAATAGTGGATTTGAGTTCTCAAAGCATTTCATGCGACCTTAAAACTCTCAAGAATGACATTAAGTTGCTGAACCCTGACCTCTGACGTGCCAAATCACTTGGTTCAGCTATAAACTTTGGTGTGTAACTGTATAGTGTGAAAAATGTATTGACAGTGAGGGTCTGCCTGTCGTAAAATGAGGAGTAAAAGCTGCGTCAGCCAGATAAACAGGAAGCCACAGTTACTAGCCTGGGGGGAGAACAGCCCCCCAGACTGAACAATAGAAGTAAACCTCAAGACTATATTTTGAAATAAAAGAATTGCCCGCATTCTTAACGCTACAGAACTCCATTAGTTCAAATGTACATGAATCAAAATGGTTATGAAATGAGTAATGAAATAAATACTTGCTAAAATAAATAGCTGTATGGGTTCAGCCTGGAGTAAAACGTGTGTCCCTGAAATCACCCAATATCAATTCAGCTGGCCTATATTTAGTCAGGTAAGGTTGTAGAGTAGAGCATTTCAAGTGTTATATTTGGCTAAGTATCATTAAAATATACAGTGTACTTCCACTACAACAGCCAGTGTAGGCTTTTAAAAAATAAAAATAGAACTGAAAAATATTTCATATATAGATAATAACATGCATCTATAAATGTAATATTTTCTGTCACGTTTTTTTAATAGAATATTTAAAAACGTAGGTGATAACTTTTAAAGGTGTATTTCTTGTATGATAGTGTTTCATAGAAAAACAAGAAGTGGTGTGATGTCTGGTACTATAAAGGTATGATTGTAAAGAATGAATTGTTACTATTTGTGTTGTTTTTGACTTCTGCAGACAGCACTAATGTGCATCATGATACTAATAAAAGTTGTAAATGTAATGAGAGAAAAGGGGAAAAGTGTGTTTTAATAATAATGACATTATTGTGAATAACAGAGTGGTGAGTGAGTGTGAGGAAGGAGCTCTTGTGTGTTGCTGTGGTGGCTCTGAGAAGAGCCGTTGTTGAGTGTGAGAGTGGTGGCAGCTCACTTCTTCTTGGTTGCTGTGGCCGCCTTCTTGACTTTGGGCTTGGCGGCCTTCTTGGCGGGGGACTTCTTTGCTGCGGGAGCCTTCTTCAGCACCTTCTTGGGGCTCTTGGCCGCCTTCTTGGGGCTTTTAGGCGCTTTCTTGGCGGCCGCCGCCGCGGGCTTCTTGGCTTTCTTGGGAGACTTCTTAGCAGCTGCCGGCTTCTTGGCTGCTGCTGCCTTCTTGGGCTTTTTGGCAGCTGCAGCCGGTTTCTTGGCTTTGGCAGCGGCGGGCTTCTTGGCTTTAGGAGCGGCTTTCTTTGCGGGCTTCTTGGCTTTGCTGTCAGTAGCCTTCTTGTTCATCTTGAAGGATCCGGAGGCCCCGGTGCCCTTGGTCTGCACCAGAGTGCCCTTCGCCACCAGGCTCTTGATGGCGGTCTTGACGCGGGCCTTGTTCTTGTCCACATCGTAGCCTCCGGCAGCCAGAGCCTTCTTGAGAGCGGCTGCGGACACGCCGCTGCGCTCCTTGGAAGCGGCCACGGCTTTCACAATCAGCTCGCCCACGCTGGGGCCGACCTTCTTGGGCTTGGAAGCCGTCGTCTTCTTCTTGGCCGCCTTGGCCGGGGCGGGAGCAGGTGCGGGAGCTTCCTCGGACATCTTCCTCTTTTCACTTCTAATCGAGATTCAACGAGATTCGCGGTACAGTGATGGCAAGTCGGAAGCGCCACGCTGCACTTAAACGCACCATGAGAACCATGGAGAGTGAAGGCAGCGCGAGCAGCTCTCGCGTGTGCCCCGCAATGCTTCATTTTGTGTTTCGTGTCTCGGGTTCAAAGAGCTCAAAGTGAGTGTGTGAGCAGCACTGCAGGCCGACAGTGGAGCAGTCCACAGCGGGTTAGTGTCCCCTCGTGCAGGCCTCGTGTCGGGCTCTCGTGCTCTCTGCTCTCGGTTCGTGGAGCTCCCAAAGCTCAGTGACTCTGTGCGGAACTCAGCGCTGCTCGGCGGCTTCTTGCACTCTTTTCTCTGCTAAAACCGATGGAGCCGCAGCAGAGCTCCGTAAAAAGCCTTTTCCAGCTGATACACATGTTTGTTCACGCACTCCGAGTGAAAAGCAGCATCTGGTGAGCGCAGCTGTGGGACAAAGTGACGCCGCGAGCTCCCAGCAAACACACCGATGCTGCTGGAGGCCCACGGAGCAGCGACACTTCTGTGACAGCTGCTCACTTCTAACCAAAGCACAGTTTCACTCACATTGTTGTACATCAGAAGCTTCATTAGTGACCTCACAGCAGCTCACTTCGGCTCTGATCTCTTAGTCTGCATTGACTCTGTTTCTTTCTACAGTTACTGACTCTACAATAAACAACAGCAGTCAATGAACACGTGAATACACACATCCACAAACAGATCACTAAGTATCTCAATGTGTAATACTCAATACCTGCTAAAAACATCCAGCCATCTCACTGTTAAACCTTGTCTTGTTGTCACTACTAGTCAAACATTATTTTATCATTGTATCTATTTTATTTATTTAATCATAGTAACATTGTTGTTAATATTTGTTATTTATTTTATCCTGTTCTGCCCATGTTGGTGAATTTCCCAGCTGTGGGACTAATAAAGCTTATCTCATGTCCTGGATAGCGACATCAGTTTAATCTAGTATAGTGTCTTTATTTATGCCCAGTATATCTCTGCTGCTCTTTCTGGAGGATTCTGTTATTCTTCCACCTACCTACTAGATAGATCCTAGATGCATGAAGGAGCGTTTCCGCAGGTCCTTCCTCCCTGCAGCTGTCAGAATGTACAATCAGAACTGCTCCCAACAAACATAGATGTTTACATCTGCGCTGTAACTGCCATAAGTTAATTAACTGATTGACACTACAACCTGGTTTGCCTCTTATCTGTAGTTATTTTTATTTAATTTAATAACTGTACAGTACTCTGTATATAGTAACCATTGTCCTTAATGTAAATATGTAAGAAAAATTGTGTATGTTTCTGTTCTGTGTCCTGTGTACTGTTTGTTTATGCGTCTTTTTGGCTGCTGTTACAACCAAATTTCCCCTTGTGGGACAATTAAAGGATTATTCTATTCTATTCTACTGAAAAATGTGTAAACACAGATTTTTGTCCAAGATAAGTAAAATGCTGCACAATACCTTCCACCCACTCCATGTGTTGACCAGTCACAGGAGTGTGTTCACTGGGAGACTGAGTTGACCAAAATTCACCTCTGAACACCACAGGAAATCATTCCTACCTACCCCCTGAATAAGTCCTCCATCTTGTGCACAGCACTTACTACAATAGTTGCATTATATAAAGACATGGAAAGTGAAAGGTGGCTAGGAGCCATCAAATTAGGAGTTAGATTGAAGATAGCCTTGATGGAAATTCCTCTTTGGGCATCGCTAGGAAAGTTGGATGCAAAGGACACAGAGCCTGCCTGTGGCATAGGCAGTACAGGCAAATGCTAAAGTAGGCTCGCAGAAGTCGAGTCTACGGTAGTGCAACGTCTACGCTGACTGTAGACGGTTACGTCGTTTTCATTGGCCCGGAGTCTACGGTGAGCGTAGACACTGTAGACTCGGGCCAATAGGAGCGCCGAAACCCACTGTAGACGACCAACCGTCTGGTCGACGGAAGTTGCGTCACCAAAACAAAAACAACACAGCGAAGAAGCCGGCAAGTCCGCTATTTTTTTTAAATGGAAACTGGCATTTCTTCTATGTTTACGTGAAGTTACAGAGTCTGGATTTAGCGGGAATTACACGACGCTGAATAGCGCATTTAAGCCTTTTTCTTTGTGGTAAATGTTAGCCGCGCGCTAGCCGACATCTAATGTATTACGCCCATTTCTAGTCTTTTCAGTGGCTACAACTGATGATCGCGGCATTAGCAATTCATGTTGTAAATCCAGACGCCCATGCACCTCGTCAGCAGGCCTGGTGAGAAGTATGGTCTTCACCAAACCTGCACACAGCAGCTGCTCAGCCGAGCCGCTGTCTTCACTCACGGACACGCGTCTTCAAGTCAACATGGTGCTTTCCGTGGCTCGTTACAAACGATCTGAGATATATGAAGTAGTAAGTGTATTTAATATCATACTAGGCAGATTTACCTCACTGCCATTTACTACACATTTACCCGTGTTTGGCTATTGTCAGTACATCTCGCTCGTTGTAAACTTACTTTAGGTATGTGTAACATTCACAATGATATTGTTGATGGTAACGTGTATGATTCCAGCCTATCTGATAAGCACTTTTGACTTTTTGTAGTTCAGTTCACTGATTGACTACCCTGCAGTGCTGTTTTCCTGTATTCCTGTTTCATCCACCTTAATAAAGTGTCCTGTGTTACAGTAACAGTGAGTTGTGGATTTACTTAATGAATGCCCAAGTTGGGCTTTAATCTGCCTTAGACATGTAGACACAACTATGTAGAAACACATAACAGACCTGAACCAAAGAAGCAATGTGTACATGCAGGCAAAGACAAGTTTTGGAAGTATTTGTACAACACATGCCTCCGCAACAACTTCGGTGTTTCCTGGAATTGATTAGGAAACACTAACAGAGCTATTATCTATCTGTTATGTGAGTCAAATTTCCCCAGATAGTCTTGGTTGACATCAGGTGACTGTGAAAGCCATGGTGTATGATCACGCCATTTTCATAATCAACTATTCAGCCTATTTGTCACAGGACAAACATAATCTCTGATAGCAAGTTTGTAATGATTTTACAACTCTTTTACCTTTGACAAGTGAACCCTAACACGGCAGCAAAGTGCAACAATGTCTCTCTGTGTAGGGGTCAAGTGTTCAGGGCATGCCTTTAATTTCTTGCCTGTCTGTAAATGACAGTGTCATGGCATGAATAATCCTTCAGATTTTACCAGTAGAAAAGTAAAACAATTACATTGTCTCATCAGGAGAACCTAAAAGACTCCTCTTATGGCTAGTCTTTGCACATAATAATCACAGAAGAAAAGAAAGGAATTGATTTTCAATTGCGCTTAGTTTCAGGAGACTTTCCAAGCTGTTGGTTCAAAAGAGCCAAAAGAAAATCCTCATCGATGTTGGAGTAAAACTAGATGCTTTTATTGTAATATACACTGATAATGCTTACTGTCCTGTCATTGTAAACCAGTCAAAATACACAAATAACACATTGTGATCATGCTGAAGACCACAGACAGCATTCCAGGCGTCAGGTGAGATAAAGGAGCTGGAAACATCACCTGATAAAGAAAAAACAGACAACAGACTGAATGAATGAAAGAAGGCTTCTTCATTGAACATTTTCCCCCAATCACAAGTCTCATCTTTCACTCTAGACTTTTGACCAATCACCGATCAGGATGAATTGCACTACTGTACTGTGCATCCCCATTCGCGCGGGGCACAAGTGGGGGGGGGGGGAATTATAACTAATGATACCAATTCATACCTTTCTTAGTATACATTTTGGCATCTAGTTAGCCAATTTTTGCCCTCTAGTAGTCCAACAAACCAGCCCTTAATGTATCATAGTTGTTAGTCAAGTTCTGTGTGTTTACAATGTTATAGTGTGCATCTTCAAGTCAAGTGGCTTTGTCATTTGACCCATGTGCAGTGGTACAGTATAACAGCGAAGCGAGACACCAAGACTATGGTGTTACATATACCAGACAGGACCACAAGGTGCAGATGTGCAAAAATTCAAAACGAAAACAGTGCAACCCCAGACAGACCAGAACGATACAGACAAGACCGTGCAAAAAAATAAAGAAAGCACTGCAACATGAAGGTTGATACTAGTTTTCTGCTTCACAGCATTTTAGTGCACCGATAATAAATTTAACCTTGCTTAAGTAAAAACAAATCTAAATTGGCATGCTTAGAAATCAAAAGCAAGTGTCAAATACAAAGTCACATTTATATAATTTGTAGTGAGTTTCAATTTCTGAAAAACATTTCAGTCGTCTGGGTCTGTGCAGCGGATTAATACCACCCAGTGACACAGGTCTACATCCACGATTCAAGTAGTTGGCAACATAGTAATTGCATATTTGCCAGTAGGAAGTATGCTCGTCAGTTTCAAGTGTGTGGCTCTGAAAAGAGCCGTTGGGTTGACGTCTGTTAGTCAGTTTACTTGGAGCTTGTGTACTTGGTGACGGCCTTGGTGCCCTCAGACACGGCGTGCTTTGCCAGCTCACCGGGGAGGAGCAGGCGCACTGCGGTCTGGATCTCCCTGGAGGTGATGGTGGAGCGTTTGTTGTAGTGGGCCAGGCGAGATGCCTCGGCAGCGATGCGCTCGAAGATGTCGTTGACAAACGAGTTCATGATGCTCATGGCTTTGGAGGAGATGCCGGTGTCGGGGTGGACCTGCTTCAGCACCTTGTACACGTAGATGGCGTAGCTCTCCTTCCTGGTCTTTCTCTTCTTCTTGCCGCCCTTGCCGGCGGTCTTGGTCACGGCTTTCTTGGAGCCCTTCTTGGGCGCGGACTTGGCGGGTTCAGGCATTTTCCTTCTTCGATACTCTGCAGCAACGAATGAGCTCTGTGACTGAGAGCAGCGCATTTTATACAGGCTGTATGCTAATACCACTGCGCAGGCCCTCGCATCTCATTGGTGGAGCCGCACAGTGGGCCGGACGTTGTGTTGGAGGGAATTTGTGAATTTTGCTGAAACAGGCGCGCATCTAACAAAGACAGTGGACTGTGTGATTGTGTCCTCGTTTGCTGAAACAGTCATTTGTTCTAAACGAGCAGTAAATGTAGAGCTCTGTGTGGCAGATATGGATGTGTTAGTATCAGTATTATCTTCACCAACAACGAAACAATTCCGCCTGCTTTCCTGTCTCTGTGTTTCTGTAGCGCCCATGTAACCTGGTGATAGTCACAGTTTACCGTCACCAGCACACATCTTTAAAACTTCGCTGAGTCTTAGCTCTCAGTGGAGATTAAACACTGTGAATAATTAGGTTCTGTCTGTCGGGTCACGTTTACTTCACTCTTTTATTTACAACTAATCAGATCACTTTGGCTCACGTTAAAGTTACGTTTCATAACTGCATAGTTTTACTGAAGTTTAATGTCTCACTACAGCACACATTAGACTGAACTATTCACTTTTCTTTATTACAGGAGTCCTGCAGGTTTTAGAGCTCACCCCGGGTCAACACACCTGAATCAAATAATTAGTTCATTACAAGGCCTCTGGAGAACTGCCAGACATACAGAGGAGGTAATTTAGCCATTTCAATCAGCTGTGTTGGATCAAGGACACATCTAAAACCTGCAGGACACCGGCTCTCGAGGCCTGGAGTTCCCTACCCCTGCTTTATTATCTAGTGTTCATATATATTTTTAACCGTGTATTTTGAATTTAAACTAACATTAAAAATGTGTTTTATACAAGGAGGAAGGAGAAGGTGCATTTCCACCAGGAGGATCAGTGTCTGAAGCAGCATGTTGTTCGTGTATACTGAAAACTCCAGCCTC
The DNA here is from genome assembly GCF_013358895.1 of Oreochromis aureus. Lineage (NCBI taxonomy): Eukaryota > Metazoa > Chordata > Actinopteri > Cichliformes > Cichlidae > Oreochromis > Oreochromis aureus. Next base: position 42,806,434 of record NC_052944.1, on the reverse strand, counting down.
TAGAAATGATTACATCATCTGTTTTTTAATATTTATTCAACTTGGGGGTGCATGTCCAGATTTCCGAGGACACAGCCACGTCAGACAATTCTTTTGTGATGAAAAACATAAACACTCATATCGCCGGTAAGTCATCGCAGTGCCAGCTGTCTAATTCACAGCAGCTTCCGCAGTAACCATGGTAACCGCGGACCCTGAGCAGATGGAGATGCAAAGAATAATTCACAGGCAGAGCTTAGTTTATTTCTCACAGTTTTTTAATCTGCTGCCTTATAAACACTGTCACCAATCTTTGCATTTTATCATTATCTCATAACACTTGTTTAATCAGCTACCATCTTTCCTATGGACTTTTTACAGTCTAGAGCAGGGGTGCCCAATCCCAGTCCTCGAGAGCTACTGCCCTGCAGCTTTTAGATGCGTCCTTGTTCCAGCACACCTGAATCAAATGAATGGCTCGTTATCAGGCCTTTGCCAGACTTGATGGCATGCCGAATTGGTAATCCAACTATTTGATTCAGCTGTGTTGGAGTAGGGATGCATCTAAAAGCTGCAGGACAGTAGCTCTCGAGGACTGGGATTGGGCACCCTGGTCTAGAGCAGGTGGGCAATCTCAGTCCACGAGGGCGGTGTCCCTGCAGGTTTTAGATCTCACCTTGGGTCAACACACCTGAATCACATGATTAGTTCGTTACCAGGCCTCTGGAGAACTTCAGGACATGTTGAGGAGCTAATTTAGCCATTTAAATCAGCTGTGTTGGTTCGAAGACACATCTAAAACCTGCAGGGACACCAGCCCTCGTGGACTGAGATTGCCCACCCCTGGTCTAGAGTCTCAGATCAACACAGCCCTGCCCTCCAGCACTATCAGCAGCAGGAGCAGCAGAAACACCTCAACAGCAACATTGTCCCCACCAGGTAAAACACAGGCTACGTTTGCTTTGCATTGTCCCCACCTGATGACAGTGATATAGTATGATGTCATCCCATATTAGATTCTTGGTGAATGTGGGTTGTCGTTCTTCAGCCTGGTTCTATGTGCTCCTTTTAACTTTGAGGACCCGCCTTTAAACATCTCTGCACAGCCCTGGACATAAGTATTGAAATATTTGTAATTATGATGTGATAAATACATTTAATAGAGTAACACATTAAACATTCACATTATTACATTAGTGAAACATGTAATGTGATTACAGTCTGACTGCTGGAACAGAAGAGTTTAAATATGAGAGAAACACTGCGTTGCTCTTGTTCTGCTCTGAGTCACACTTTGATTTGAACTGTTGATCCATGAAATGTCTTTGCTTACAGTCGAGGGCCACCATCAGCCTGCAGGACACACTTTGAGAGCTTTAACTGTTACACATGGAGCTTTAATGTTTAGTTGTTAAGATGAAACTTTGCTACAGTGTAATCACATTTTTATATCCTTGTATTCTATGTTTATGTCAGTATTTTGTTTCATTTTACTGTGTCTTTAAACAGTGATTCAGTGTCAGTTTCATGGTACTTTATGGAGTTCAGTATAGTGAATAAATGTCCTGGTGGGGATTTGCTCCTACATGATAGATACAACAATGCACAGGTTTACATGTACAGTATTACAGAGGAGAGGCATCACCAAATACAGGAAATTACAGGATGTAAGAGAAATTAAATTGAGATTAACAAAGTTGCTGTTTTTAGAAATTCTACATCTACATATTTTATTCCTGTTGGCAACTAAAGTTCCCGTCTTGCCCAGATGGTGGTGATCTAAGCTTCCAGAAGCTTTTGATCAGACTGAGGATACATACTGTCTCTCTCCCTCTCAGCATACATATTAACTTCTCCTGAATCAATTTACCAGTGACACTGACTTTAGAGGTGCCAGAGCTGAAGCCATAATCAGTGTTCACTACAAATGATCCTGTTGAGGAGACAGAGAGGGAAAGAGAGGAGCAGACACACTGAGAACTGGAACAAATCTGTTGTTGAGCTTTAAAGAAAATCCTGCACTTTGATTTACTCTCAAAATAGTGCACATATTAAAGTCTTCACAGTTTTCATTGTGGTCTGGCCGCTTTCTGTGCAGAGTGTTTGTGAGCCGTGAAAACTTTTTTTTTTTTTTTTTACAAAGCAGCATTTGTCCCCAGTTTTACCTCTTAAAGCGATGACAGCTGACATCACCTTTGTAACAACTTCACCTCAGTAAGTGTTAAAAACTAAAACAAATGTAGATGCACAGAAATGACCAAAAACGTGCTGTTTGCACTTTAGTTATTTTGTTGTGTAAGTTAACACTAGAAGTCCCAGAGAAGAGCCATTTGGCTTTTCTACCTATAAAACCCACCGTCGAGCCAAATGGCTGGTAGGCTTTTAGCTAATATCCTTAATCACCTGTGAACAGCTGCTTTTGTTATGTAAATACGGTGGGGCCATGCTGAACGACTTGGAGTGGTTAGTTTCCTGAGCCACAAGGAAACTTGTGTTTCAGTTTGCCTTCTTAGGGAGAAATCAACACACATGGGTGTATTTCCTTTGTTGCTGAGATTTATTGATAAAACAGTACAAAAAACAAAAATAAAAAAACCAACCATTTGTACACATATTTACAAATAACAATAAAAAGTGAGTGAGTACATTTCAACATTTTCAGCAATCACTCACAATCCTGGCACTGCCATGGTATCTGTAGTCTGCATTTACCACATGTGTATCTGTAGCAGTGAACACATCGCACAGTGGCATGATTGTTCTTGCATTTGTGTTTGACCTGACACGTGGCTCTTTTTCCAGGGCTAGGTGTGGAGGGTTGTGTCTGAAGCAACTGTTCTTTTCTTGCCTTCTTCCCAGCCATATGAGAGTTAGCCAACTCTCTTGCAAGTTCCACCAGGAAGTCCACCCGTCTTTCCTGCGTCCCGTTGCATGCTTGATACAGCACATGTGCATTCAGTGCTGCCATGTCAATCATGTTATAGAACACGGCAACTGGCCAGCGCCGTGTTCCTCTGCGGACCGTGTACTCCCGCACCATCTGGTCAATCACATCCATGCCACACTTTGTGGTGTTGTAAAGGGTGACAGTGTTTGGCTTCCTTTTGGTGGTGTTATCAGTCTGAACCACGCTGTGCATGCTGTTAAGAATATAGACTGTCTTCTTCCGTTTGGCCGCGATACCCGTCAGCGTGGCGCGCAGGGTTGAAAATACCTAAGAAATAAGATAAATTGTTATTTCCATAGCACTTTTACACACAATGAAACACATAAACATAGAACCACAAAGACCTGCAGCCTACCTGAGTGGTGAATTCATTGCGATTTGTGTATCTAGCGGATTGAGGAATTTCCCGGCGAATCTTGTTGACTGTGCCGAGGATGGTGGTTTTCCGTCTAAGAAGTTTTTGCGCAAGTGAAAGCGATGTGAAGAAATTGTCCGTGGTAACATTTCTGCCCTTGTCTAGGAATGGTTCCATCAGCCTCATCACTACATTTTCAGACAGTCTCTCCCCCCACTAGGACGATTGGGGTCCTTGCCAAGATATGGGAGGACATTGCAAATGTACTTGGATTTTAGGTCGAGGCCACCCAAAACTTGATCCCAAACCTGTCAGGTTTACTTGCAATATACTGCAGGAAACAGCACCGAGTCTTTGATGGGAAGAGCTGTTCATCAACGGTGATATGTAGACCAGGGTTGTAGCACGTGATGCAGTTGGTGACAAATGATCCCCACACACTGGAAACTGCAGCGAACTTATCAGTCTTTCCTCGATCACTGCGGGTGGACCTGTCATCAAAGCGTGGGTGTTGCATGATGTCTTGGAAGCGGTTACGCCGGCATAGTTCCAATGATCTGTGGGTTTCCCAGGTTTGCTGACCAGCAGTCACGTAGTGATGGAACCCTAGTAACCCCCAAGAAGATCAAGATCTTTGATCAAGATCAAAGACTCGGTGCTGTTTCCTGCAGTATATTGCAAGTAAACCTGACAAGTTTGGGATCAAGTTTTGGGTGGCCTGCGACCTAAAATCCAAGTACATTTGCAATGTCCTCACATATCTTGGCAAGGACCCCAATCGTCCCAGTGGGGAGAGACTGTCTGAAAATGTAGTGATGAGGCTGATGGAACCATTCCTAGACAAGGGCAGAAATGTTACCACGGACAATTTTTTCACATCACTTTCACTTGCGCAAAAACTTCTTAGACGGAAAACCACCATCCTCGGCACAGTCAGCAAGATTCGCCGGGAAATTCCTCAATCCGCTAGATACACAAATCGCAATGAATTCACCACTCAGGTAGGCTGCAGGTCTTTTGTGGTTCTATGTTTATGTGTTTCATTGTGTGTAAAAGTGCTATGGAAATAACAATTTATCTTATTTCTTAGGTGTTTTCAACCTCTGCTGCCACGCTGACGGCGATGCAGCCAAACGGAAGAAGACAGTCTATATTCTTAGCAGCATGCACAGCGTGGTTCAGACTGATAACACCACCAAAAGGAAGCCAAACACTGTCACCTTTACAACACCACAAAGTGTGGCGTGGATGTGATGGACCAGATGGTGCGGGAGTACACGGTCCTATAACATGATTGACATGGCAGCACTGAATGCACATGTGCTGTATCAAGCATGCACCGGGACGCAGGAAAGACGGGTGGACTTCCTGGTGGAGTTTGCAAGAGAGTTGGCTAACTCTCATATGGCTGGGAAGAAGGCAAGAAAAGAACAGTTGCTTCGACACAACCCTCCACACCTAGCCCTGGAAAAAGAGCCACGTGTCAGGTCAAACACAAATGCAAGAACAATCATGCCACTGTGCGATGTGTTCACTGCTACAGATACACATGTGGTAAATGCAGACTACAGATACCATGGCAGTGCCAGGATTGTGAGTGATTGAAATGTACTCACTCACTTTTTATTATTATCTGTAAATATGTGTACAAATGGTTGTTTTTGTAGAAATATTTTTGGTTTTTTTGTACTGTTTTTATCAATAAATCTTTTGGAGATTTATTTTCCTGGATGATTGAGAATGCATCAAGACGAACACAAAATGAAGTTCACAGCTTTTAGCAGTTCCCCTCCCACACACAAACAAAGAGGCAGTTTGCAGTTAGAAATTGCAATCATTCACACACCCCACCCCTCCACAATTCTCAGGTAACGACCCAATTTACATATGAATTGATGCTAACAGACTAGCCAAGTTAGCTCCCACTTGGCTGACAGAGGGTTAGAAAAGCCTGGGACTTCTAGTGTTAACGCCTGAATATCAAAAGCTTGAGAAGCTCTTTAGTCTTTGATGGTGCAGAAATGTTTACGTCACAAGATGGCGCCACTTCATCAGATAAACTAAAGGGAAAACCCTGATGTTCGATAAACCACATTGGTTTAAAAACATTTATAACTATTATCATGTTTACAGCGTGTAGAAGATTAGTTAGTTAAAATGCTATGCTAATATTTCATAACTTTATTAATATATTAACTTAGGGAAACTCTCAGCAACATCAGAAATGGATTTCAGAGACAACTCCACGTTTGAGCTTCACTCAGATAAAAAAACGAGACGCTCACAGTCAGTGTTTATAGGTTTTCAGGCACTTTGTCTACAGCTTTCAATAAAATCATCTCTTCCACTGACTGTTATAAATTACCCCCTCTGTATTCTGACACAAAGGGATCATATCAGTAGCCACACTTGTGGACGTGTATGATGTATTTTGTGCCGCACTCCCTCTTGTTTCATACGCCTTCTTGTGTGTCTTCTTTCTGAATCACAACTTTCAATAATCACGAGCTTCAAAGCACGAGGGCGGAAGGAAGTCCCCCCAAATTTACCCCGTGTCTGTCTGCTCTAACCACCTTTCTTTTGTGACTAAAAAGAGAAAGCTGTTTAAATGCTGAAGTATCAGTTTTATCACAGCTGTCGAATGTTTAAAGGAGGCACGTCACTGCAACTCTAACGCAGAAAGTAATGTGCTCAATTATTTATAGCTTTAGGAGGGGGGGTATCGGAATCGTCACTTTGGGTAGATGAGTTAAAGATGTGAGAGTAGTGCCAAAAATTTCTCTCTGTCCTAAACACTTCACATATTCCTCTCGCTGAGACTGATCGGTGTCGTAGGTTTAGTTGGTGTTTTAGATTTACAATTATTTTAAACAGTTTGTTAAAACGGATGTTTTCATTGTGTGATTCATTTCTTTTGTTTATTCTTTGATCATTCTGTTTGTGTTTTGCAGCTGTTGTTGAAACAATTTTCTCCTGCCGTTCGTTTTTCATGTAGTTGCAGTTTTGTTTTCCCAGTTCGCCAATTCGTTCAGGCTAATAGATGTACACGACCAGGAGGGCATCATGTGAAGGGGACTCTTTATTTTATTTTATTTTTTGTGTGTTTGTTTATTTTGTGTCATTTCTCTGTTTAAATCTGCGACTTATAACTCAAATCCCTTTTAGTAACACCAGGTTTATTCGCAGTGTGTGGCATGCATGTGAACTCACTGTGGTGCTTCTGAAACAGGGTGTGACTATTTGCAGTGCAGTGACACTTCCTTTCACTCTTGGTTTAAGGTGTCCCAATTACAGCTGGGATACTAGCAGTATATATTAATGGTCCTGTCCTTTAGTTATTTTATATTTTATGATATATTGACACCTGCTACAAGTGTGTTTCACTATTATGATATTCTGGAATTACATAAATATACAGACAACAGACTCTCTCACTGTAGTCTAATGTTGTGCAGTTACCAAAGGGAGCTCCCATTTAATGGGAGTACCCTGCACATTGATTGAATTTGTGATATTTTCATTTGGTTTTTAATTAAATAAAACAACAAAACATCTTCTGTCTGTTTACCTCATGGATTTTAGTCCAGATTGAGTTAGATAACAACAGAATAGCTTCATATAAGTCTGCATTACAGATGTTGATATGATTAAAAAAAATGAAAATTGCATATGATTAAAAAGTTCAATTTAGGTCTGAGTTTACAAACAACAGCTACCCCTCCAAACTGCTCCATGCTTCACAGTGGGAACCATGCTTGTAGAGATCTGTTCATCTTTTCTGTGTTGCACAAAGACACGGCGGGTGGAGCCAAAGATCTCAAACGTGGACTCATCAGACCAAAGCACAGATTTCCACTGGTCTGATCTTCATTCCTTGTATTTCTTGGCACAAACAAATCTCTTCTGCTTGTTGCTTTGCCTAATAGTGGTTTCTTAGCAGCTATTTGACCATAAAGGCCTGATTAACTCAGTCTCCTCTGAACAGTTGATGTAGAGATGTGTCTGATACTGAAACTCTGTGTGGCATTTATCTGGGCTCTAATCTGAGGTACCGTTAACTTGTGATTTCTGAGGCTGGTGACTCAGATGAATTTATCCTCAGCAGCAGAGATGAGTCTTGGTCTTCCTTTCCTGGGGCAGTCCTCATGTGAGCCAGTTTCATCATAGTGCTTGATGGTTTTTGCGACTGTACGTGGGGACACATTCAAAGTTTTAGCAATTTTCTGAACTGACTGACCTTCAGTTCTTAATATAATGATGGATTGCTGTTTATCTTTACTTAGGTGATTGGTTCTGGCCATTATATGATTTCTAACAGTTGTCAAATAAACCTGACTTCTGCACAACTCAACTGATAATCCCAACCTCACAAAGAAGCCAAGCATTAAAAAACATTGAATAATCTGTACAATTTTGTCCACCAACAATAGTCTATACAGAAAATTGTCTCCTCTGTTCTTACGTGTACATATCCTAGATTCTTTTTACTACCTTTATATTTAGATTTATTTTATTTATACTGTGTAGTCCGGTGGCAAGTAAATGCACCGAAATTCCGTTCTGATGACAACTAACTGGTGTGTTTTGAATTGCAATACAGTCTCTGTTCTGTTCTGTTCTGTTTTATTCTATTCTCATCTAAAAAGCTGATAGTGTCAAAACTGTAAAAAAAAAAATTGTCAGTCAGATCACTGAAGTTCTACTATTACCCAGTAAAATTGGTAAGGCACACTTTGAACTGTTTAACAAACAATCACATTTTATATTTCTAACAAAGTTGGAAAGGTTAGTCATATGTTTGGATTTAGAAATGATTAATGAAAATTGCCACTGTACTTAACGCCTCAGCTCTGAGTCATAATGCAATGAATAATCTGTTGTAAAAAAACAGACAGCCACTGAAAAAGACACATTCATAACTGTATAACTCTGTCAAATAGGTACAAACAGGTGTTTTCTTTGAGGAATGGGCACTTGTTTAGTGGATAAAAACTTATTCAGTTTCAGTGCAAAATGAAAACAAATCTGGAACAAGACTGAATCTTGTTTCAGATTATGCAAAACACAGAAAACGACAAATGAGCCTAAAAAAAATGTAATACAAATTATTGATTGTGGTCATAGTGAATTTGGGATTCATCAGTAATAGAGACACTATTACTCAATTTTACACAAAAACAGTTTAAACGTTGTTCCAGTCATGTAATCTGTATTTCTTCTTCAGCTCCTGTGAGAAGACAAAAACATCCAGTGGCTGTTGTTTATCCTTTCTATAAAGATTTGAAAACAATTCAGACTATTAAACTATGATAATACTACTAATATCATAGTTATAATAATAATAATCTAATATAATAATATAAGAGCAGTTATACCAGTAATAATATTACATAACCCGTCTTCTGTTGCATCGTTTCACTTGAACTCCTGTTACTTCTCATCCTGAAAAGGAGATCTAGACATGTCTCTTTATTTTTATACAGTTTTTGTTAGTACAGTTTTACAGTTGATCATGTACTGTACTTCTACAAACTCCTAAAATCAGTGCCCTCAGAGTCTACCCACTTTGCAGTGCACCCTCACAATCTCCACATCCCAATAAAGTTGGTGACAGATCAGCTTTCTCTCAGAAGGTTTGAGGTATTTTATTTTTCAAAACTAATAAAGACAGCTTAGGCTGAGATATGTTTGAGTAAACCTCCACAAATTGTGGATCCTTTCCCATTTAGTGCATCGTTCTCAAACCCTGTCTCCAGTTTTGCTGGTAAACAAATAACTGAGGCTGAGGTATGTGTGAGGGTCGATCTCGTTGTCAACCTCTGCTAATGATGATGGTCCAGTTTCGAAGGTTTATAAAAAAGGAACTGGACACACCATGACACTACAGTTCAAGCAGACATGCCACAGATTAATCTGAAACTTTCACTGAAACTCAGTGAAACTTTCCTGCTGTTCTGCTGCTTTTCTCTGAAATTTCTGAAAAACAATGTGCCATCATTTTTTTTTAAATCAGTGTTCATTCAGTTGATTACAAAAAGGTGATGGAATAAAGACCTCGAGGATCTAACACTGGAATTAAGACCAGAGGGATTTACTATGGTTCAACAAAATGCTCAGAAAAATCTAACACCCCAGTCAGAGACCAAAAAAAGGTTATTAGAAAGTATAACGGCAACAAATAAGGTGAGAGAGCATCTTATTGGTTAATCTTATGAATTAATGAAGCTCCCTTTGATAAAACGTGAGGTAAAACATATTCCACTAAGTAATTAATCTCACTCATTGCACCTCTCTGGTCACACCAACAACTTGAAAAAAACGTCCAGCAGACATTACAGTGTCTGGTGGATGATTAAAATCTGGACAGGAAATCCCAGTTAATATTAACATGCCATTACAGAAAGAGGTTAACTGAGAGGCAATCTGTAATGGACGACTCCTCTGGACCAATGTAAAGTGGATAATATGAGGTAGAAACATGTCAAGGAAAAAAAAACATTCATCAAATTACTGATTCCAATCAAGTCTTTGTCATCAGCTGTGAGCAAAGTGCATTCTTCTTAAGATCAATGATGGATAAACACTGATCGGTGAACTTCATAACACTAGTTTGCATTAATGACAAACGGCAAACTATTTTGACCATGTTGAGCTTTGAAGCAGAGCTGCACATAAACCTTTATAAAGTCTAAACTGCTCCATAGAAGAAGATGGTTTGGAAACAGAAGCTGATACAAAAACACTTCTATGTAAACTGAAGGAGCTCCATTAGCACCAGAGTTAATTATATTTTTAACTCCTTCAGTACAAAAACATAAACTTATAAAGCTGAGGTAGCATTAAAACTGTAAGAACTATAACAAAGCAGCTGCTTACCCTTTTACTTTCAGTTTATGGTTAGCATTTGTGCTAGCCACACAGTGTACCAATGAAAAATAAATACATTGTGTGAATAATGACAATATTGTGGTGTGAATAACAATCCAGCGAGGATGAACGAACATGTTTCAGATTTGGGATAAATAGTGTTTTTGGTAAAGTGATGATTAAACTTCTCTTTTCCACATGTTTTAGTCTAAACATAACAACATGGGATGCAGCAAGTCAGGGTGTAAAAATAATGGAAAAATCATTGAAAAAAACAAACAAACTAGGGAATAAAAGTGCATAAGTTTGTGTTAAATATGGGAGAGTGAAGGATGATGTAAGTGTGCACTGCTCTGTGGTACAGCTCTGAGGAATTGTGACAGTACTTTAAAAAAAATGTCAGCAGCCTCATTACAGTCAGAGCTGACCTCAGGAGTGATCTGTAATGGGCTGCTACTTCACATAAATACACAGCAGTTATTTACAAAAAAGTACAAAAATCGCCACTATAAACAAAGCTGGCACTGCATATAGGCTGCTCCTCCCACTCCTCACTGGTGTCGATGTCTCTGCCACAGGTTTCTTGAAGGCAGCTGGGAAGACATTGAACAAGCATGAGTGACAGGATCAATAAATATGAACTTCTGAGAAAACCTAGGTGCTAGTTAATAAAATGGAGTGTTTGGTAGCTTAAATGATGTCTTGGATAAGGGGGGAAAGACTATGTACTAGGATTACACAACACAAGTCCTTTCTTCCGTTTCCTTGGTGTGTGAAAACTATTTCCAAAAACCACAAACTGGCCACTTCACTCATTACATCTTGCTGCCAGGTTGGACCATCATTTGCCTTTAGAGTTGCCTCAGTTCTTCTTGGCATAGATTCAACAAGGTGCTGGAAACATTTCTATGAGAATTGGGTCCATGTTGACATAATGGCGTCACACAGTGACTGTAGATTTGTTAGCTGCACATAAATTATGTAAATTTAATTTTTTTTAAATCCAACATCAGTGTCTGACCTCACAAATGTACTTCTGGAAGAATAGTCAAAAATTCCCATAAACACTCTTAAACCTCGTGGCAAGCCTTTCCAGAAGAGTTGAAGCTGTTACAGCTGCAAAGGGTGGACTGACATCATATTAAACCCTGTGGTTTAAGAATGGGATGTCACTCAAGTCTATATGCACGTGAAGGCAGATGAGCAAATACTTTTGGCGATATAGTGTACAGCCCAGTTTGATCTTAAGTGGGTGGGGCTAGTGAAACTATAAAGCCGTTTAACCAGACATGGCAGGAGTTACCCTCTCCATCATCAAAGCTTTCATTAATGATGTGCTAAACAAGGTATTAACAGTTTCTCACATCATACATACTCATGAGTTATGATGATAAATGAAAGTGCTTCTGTACTTGCGAATGCTGCCTGTTTCCACAATAAGCGCAGACTGATCACTGATCTCAGAGCAGTGAAACTGGAGCCAGCAGTAGCTTGGCTAGTACAGTAATCTCCAGTTGTTTCTCTCTTTGATAGAGATTGCACCTTACCATTGTGCTCTTGTTCTGCCGTGCATTTAAAAAAATGTATGTGCACATCTGTCAGGGTACCTGAGTGGTTGACCTTGTTTTTTTCTATTTGGACTTTTGTCACTGTTTAGTTTCCCGTGTATGTTTCCAGTTTTATTGTGATAACCTCTTGTCTTTGTGCATTATGTTTAGTTCTACTTTGTCTGGGTCATTAGGGTCACTAGTTAGATTTATTCCAGCTGTATTCTCACCTGTTTCCAACCCTCCTCATTATCCAGTTCTTTTAAGCCCTCAATGCCCCTGCATTTGGGTCCTCTCTCCATTTTCCACCCACTAAACGTGACAGAATGATGAGACCTGTGACTCGAACACGGAATGGACCCAGCGGACTCTGAACTATACGAGCTGCAGCAGTCAGCGCTTTCCTTTTTGGAAACTTTGGGACTTGTCTGGCTCTGGGAGGGTCCTCGAAGGCACTGCGCTCCTCCACCTGCTGCTCTGCCTGCACCAGAGGGCATTATTTGCTAATCTTCGGCTGCTCACTCTTCCGCCTCTCAGCACCCTGCATTTCTGCCTGCCACCTGTTCAGTACCCAGCTACATCCATAAAGACTGTTCCGCCCTCTGAGGCTTTCACGAAGGACATTTACGCCTTCGAACCTGATCATTTCTCTCCTCCTGTGGTCATGCCAGAACCTCTCACTGCCTGTTTCTGCTCGCAAAGTGGTTCGGACCCAACCTACTACTACTACTTTAGTTTCCGGGCTTATGGTTGCTAGGGCACAGCCAGTCCCTGTCCTGGTTCCTAGAGGGGCTAGGGCTTAGCATGTCCCCGGACCCGTGCCAGTTCCTCAGGTGGGGGCAACTAGTGTCCAGCCATTGCCTGCTCCCATAGCGAGGGCAGCTGAGACCCAGTCCACTCCTTCACCCGTACCTGTTCCTCGGGTGGGGAGGGCTGGTGTCCAGGGAGTTCCTACGCCTGTTCCTGCTCCTAGGTTTAGGGAGGCCAGGACCCAACCCATCCCTGTACACTTACCTGTTCCTCATGTATCTGTAATAAAACCTTCTTAGCCAGCCTGGAGTCCTGCATTTGGGTCATCTCTCCATATATTGTGAGTGTATGGGCATCAGCCAAGATGGCTTGTGAAACTGCTTACTTGTTGAATTCAGTTGTGTAAACCCGCAAAGAGCAGCAGGTCAGCTGAACACATCATGTACACTAAGAAAACCTACTGAAGCTCATATTAATTATGTAAGTTGTGATTATTTTCCCCATTCTGAGACACTACACAGATCTTAGGGTTTCCCCACCTGCTGAATCCCACTGTAATCCCTGACCATACTAATTTTCCTGTTTAGGAGGTAAAGTTACTCTCTACAATGTAGGTAGCACGAAAAAATGTTGTTGTTTTTTTTCTATAAAATTTACTGCATGTATCCTACATAAACAGATTGAAACAGAGTACATTCATTACAATTCTAATATTATATTTTGATAATATAGCATGGGGTTTAGTTACCGTTTCTTTCAAGGGGATACTTTTAAAGTATTAAGTAATATTAAGTTGGCTATGTAGATATTTTAACATACACTTTGTGAATTTCCCCAACCTGAAATGACACATTTGTTCTTTCTTTTTATTCATTTATTTTTTTTACTATGATAAAGCTGGAAAAATGTCCCTTAGTGTAAGAAACACACTAATTGGGTATCCCTTGATTATCCAGGTCAAAATATTTCTTTCCTGTTTTGTTATTGTGCTGGATACCAACAAAGGAGCTGGTGATGTCGTCTTACCTTTAACATTGAGGTCACATGTTTTGTAGCTACTTTCTCTGTTAAGGACAATCATACAGTCATATGTCCCCGTGTCGTTAAGCCTTACATCGGTTAAAAGACATTCAAGCCTTCCTTTCCTGGCTAGCCGTGGATCACAATGTAGTCGCCCTCTGTAGTTCTCATCTGGGTACACTTCAGTGTCAGTGTCACTGTTATAGAAGAAAATCTGTGTCGTCCTTATCACATTCATTAGGTCTATTAGCAGGGAGTCAGGAGGCCTGTTGGTGTCATAATGGAGCAGCCAGATCATTGTGACGTTAGTGTTTTCTTCTGCACGGTAGACCTCCTGTTCTGCACTTACAGTGAATTTAGTCTGACCTGCAGGGGTTAAAAAGAAACCAACACAGAATCATTAGGAGTAATTAAAAAATTCTCAAAACTAAATGAGTATATAAGCAAATACCGGACAAATCAAGCCTTCAGACTGGGCGTTTAAACTCATTAAGCACACTGACAAGCTCAGAATTTAGACTGCTCTAAAGAAAAGAAATCCAAATACATTTTTTAAAGGTTTAAAATATGTACATGTCTGTATGTGTACATGTACACACCCTAAAAACAATCCATCAAACCTGTTACCACCACTTGATTAAATGCATGGCTGTAAGAGAAAAACTCAAATTTATTATTGAGATAAGTCTTCTGAGCTGTTGGGTTCTGTTGACTTAATAATTTTGGTAATTACATCAACCTAATATTGCACTACCACATGTAAGTAATGCTACTATTTAGCAATGTCATTTAGCCATTTTGAACTTTAGCATATGAATGGATAAGACTTATATACATATATTATAAATTTTGCTATCTAATTTCAATCACTTTTTTTTTTTTTTTTACCAAAGTTAGAAGCCTTTAAACTGTGAATACATGTGTGAGAAGGGGTCCTGTAGAGTTGGTCTGTTTGCCTCACTCGTTCTGTCTTTATAAAACTGGCCTAACAAAACACTATACATTATATTATATTGTAAATTATTTCGGTTACGCTTGTGATAAAGCTTAACTGAAGTATTGCTCTTGATCTTAAGACCAGTATCTATCACTATTACTTTTCTTGGAATAGTTGCGTTTTGGGAAATACTATGTTAATATGACAATATTAATAATATCAGAATCCTTTATTAATCCCTAACGAAATTATGTAAACAGTTCCCATACCAGGAGTCAAACCCAGGCCGCCTGGGTGAAAACCAGAAGGCCTAACCGCCAGACTATATGGGAATTTGTTAATAAGCTTTTAGTAGTATGATCCTGGCAAAGACTATGTGACTCTACTTGTCATTAAAACTTTATATAAGCAATGTGTGCTTTGAAAAGAAAATATTTGTGAAGCCTGGCATTTTTTTGTAAAAATGGTCGAAGTTTCATGGGGAAATAACCACTGCAAGCCTTGAATCTACTTTTATGGCTAAACGTGACCACTGGACCCCAAAACTGATGGACGTAGTTTCATCAAGGGAAGTGAGAATCGGGCAGATCAATGACATCTTTCCTGACGTATGATAATTATTCAAACTTTGGCTTCAAAATTCAATTTGTTGGCAGTCACCTACATAGTTTATACTTATTTGAATACTTATAGTTTTTTCTTAAATGGCACAATCGAAGTACCCATCCACTGAACCTGGGAGAGAAGGAAGAGAACTTTTTCATGGAGTTTGGTGTAAGTAAGTTAAGGACCTTGGGAAGAGAAGCAGGGTAGCATGGTGGTTAGCACTGTTGCCTCACAGCAAGAATGGCCTGGGTTCAATTCCACTCCTGCTTCCTCTTACAGTCCAAAGACAGGCAGTTAGTGGGGACAGGTTAATTGGAAACACTAAATTGCCCATAGGAGTGAATGTGAGTGTGATTGGTTGTCTCCTGTCTATGTGTTATCCCTGCGAGAGGCCCTAAGCCAGCACCAGTGCCCCCTGCCCGCGATCCTGAAAAGAATAAGCGGAAGCAAATACATGAAGAAAAGCGACTGGGCTTCTTTAGGTTTCTTGAAGACATTTGACTTCTCAGTGTCTTTATGAAACTTAAAGGACTCCACTCGGTTTTCTTTCCAAGCTCCTTAAATTACCATGGCCTGAGAACCTTCACAAACATGGTGTGAGGAATTCAGCATCTTGAACAAAAATCAAATCCACACTGATCACAGTGTGGATTTGCTCCTGCAATACTTAAATTTGTTATGAGTCCTGGTGTCATCCTGGACAGAACTCTTTCCTTCACAGCACATACAGTATAAATAATATCACTCGGTCTTCCTATTTTCATCTTCGTAATATTAACCTCCTTCGTCCTTCACTCACTCCAAACAGTACTGTCATTCTTATCAATGTTCTTGTCACATCTCGTTTAGATTACTGTAAGCTTCCTCAAACAAGCCTTCATGTTGTTCTGCCCCAAGACTTTGGAACGCACTTCCACCAGATCTCCAGACCACAAACTCTCTCACCACTTTTAAATCATGTCTCAAAACCCATTTATTCAGAACTGCATACCCTTCATCATGACTCCGTCTTAGTCACTTTAGGTCACACATTGATCAATAATCAAAGGAATTTGCAAAGAAAAGCGTCTGGACTTCTTTAAGTTGCTTGAAGACGTTTCACCTCTCATCCGAGAAGCTTCTTCAGTTCTAAGGTCAAATGGCCGAGAGTCCCAGATTTAAACCCAGACTCTCGGCCATTTGACTTTAGAACTGAAGAAGCTTCTCGGATGAGAGGTGAAACGTCTTCAAGCAACTTAAAGAAGTCCAGACGCTTTTCTTTGCAAATTCCTTTGACTACGATGACCTGGATGACTGAGAACCTTCACAGACACATTGATCAATAATCACCCCATATCACACACATGTCAGTGGCCCGTTCAGCATAGGTGTTGGGCATTACAAAAGGCTCCTTAAAAATTGTAAATAATGAAATTAGGGCTTCACTTAATCATTTCAGTGTCTGCATGACAAAGTAGAAGTAGAAGAAGTAGAAGTAGAATAGGGAAACAAATTTAATAACAAACTGGATATTTCTAATTAATTATTATAACTTGAGTTAGTTATCTTAACCAAACATCTGCTTTGGGGGGTATACATATACATATATATATACAAAAAACTTGAATTTTACAGTGTTTATTTATTGGATAAAATAAGTTAAATGTCACCGTTATTATTGTCCAGCCGGAAACAGGCCGGGGGTGTCAAAATTCAGAGGATGCGTCCACCTGAGGACCCGGCCTTCGTGATATAAGTGGGCCGAGAGTTCATTTACTAATCCTTGTTAGTAAATGAACTCTGTTATGCACTGCACAATACTGTTAATGGTGTGGTTATGAAAACTATTTTGAGTCCTGTATGTGTAAAATTGATTTTAAACGTTTTTTTTACTGCATTATATAAAAGAAAGATGCAAGACTTTAAGAAGTTCGGAGTGCATAGAAAGTTAACATGTACTGAACACTTGCTTGAAAGTAGTCCTTTTGCTAAATGTTTTTTGTAAGTGGTGTTAACATTTTACAGATTCAGCACATTTGTTACTGTGGTGTTAAATACATAAAGGCTGATTGTGTAAATTTGCTTTGATGACACAAATGATTTACTGAAGGCTAATGTGTTTATACATTTTGGGGAAAACAACATTTCTAGTTTATTTTCAATGTTTAAACATAAAGTGTTGAAAAATCTACAGTTACAAATAAAATCTTTAATTGCTTAGACAATGTTGAATTCATTTATTTAAGCTTAATTTATTTAATAACCTATTACAAATACAAAAACAAGAAAAAGCTCAAATAAATGATGATGAAGAAAATCAGCAAGTTAAATTTTTTAAATGATTAATTTAAAACTTTTGTAATGACTGCAATTAATTGCATAACAAATTAAATACTTTTAAATAATGTAGAAAAAAATTGTTAAGGAACATAATAATTGGTTAACTTAAAAACATTTTAAGGTGTTTACTCAAAAGCAAGTAAGGGTTCATTAGAATGACTTTTGATTGTAGAGACAAAATTCCCTTAACTTTATATAGTTTGGGTGTTCAATATAATTTTGAGATAAATTGTCGTAACTCAGAAAAATTAATTGAAACTGACATTTTTTTAGCTTACACATTTATTTTTAGAATGTGTAAGCATTAGAAACAGAAACATTAGCAGCTACTCACCGACTACAGCACAGAAGAGAGTCACTGTTAATGCTGAGAGGAAGAGAGCTGTGCAGCCTGGCATTCTTCATTGAGCCCTAAAGTGTGAAACCGCAGAACGAGAACATTTAACTACATCATTATTTACAACATTTATTAAATAACTCATATCACAGCTGCAGTAGACAATCAAGTATTTTATTATTTAGTGCAGCTTAGATTATCAGCTGTTATCTAATACATTTATTCTGACACGTTTTTTTGTTTGTTTTTTTTTTTTTTTGTTGTTGTTGTTTTTTATCCTTTCTGGACATCTGGCAGGAACACAGGCAAGCAACACATGGAAGGAGCAGAAAATAATTTAGGCCTAGTCGATGCAAATGCAAATGAGTGCAAGGTGGAGAAATGCAAACGACGTTTTTTCATTTAGTCGTGGTGATGTTTTCGTGGGTTTCAATTTCAGGCCACTGTTGTTATAACATTTCATTTAAAGCATACAGATGTCAGGGAAATCGGGAGATGTATGATGCAGCAGGCCTCTGCATAAATGTACTTACTGCCGTGTCTTTGTTTCCCGACTCGGACGCAGAAGCAGCGCAGGCTCAACAAAAAGAAACCCAAACTTTGATCGTTCTCTCAAACGTTCTGCGGTAGAATCCACATTTCTGCTCATCCAGAGCTCAGACTTTATGTCAAGCTGCACATGGCTCTTTTCAACGAGAAAAAACTTTCAGGACTTCCTCGTTAGTTCAGCCGAAAAGCCCTGCCCACCCGTTGAAATTTGCACACGTCTCAAGACCGTTTCATAAGATTCCCCTAAAATTCATAATTACAGCTGTCCAACACACTCAATCAAACACGGTCTAAACACCGTATAAACGTCATCTTTATTGACTGAACAATCTGTAACAGCGTTTGACAATATTTCAAAAATCTGTCCCTACATCTGTCTGTTGTTACATCTGTTTCACGCGTGTTTTGCTGTGGTTCCCCGTTATGTAGCAGGCGGGCGGGACCGTGACTTTCGGCATTTCCCTACACACTTGTTAAATAGCGGAGTGGTAGACGTCTGTTGTCAGAGTATTGTCTGAGCCAGTGGTAATGAGTCAGTCGTGGTTCGTGTGGAAATCCTCCACTAATCAAAGTCTTTTTGGGATTCCTTCTCGCCTGTTTTCCTGTCACCTTGCTTCGCTGTCACCCCAGCCGTCCACAACCTGAGGATCACTTCCACGCTCCCCAGTCTTCCTTACCGTGCTTCCTTCGTTTGTCTCCTTTGGATGTCAGTCATCCTGCCCGCCTACACTATCATCGACCCACGCCTACCCCGCCACGAGGTCCACGCACCCCGTCCGAGTCCTCAGTAAATGTGTGACAAGTAAGCGCTCCAATTTTTAGACTGAAAAAAGAAGACTGACCACCTTCTTGGATTTATGTGTTTTGAATTTAAGTGTTAATTTGACTCAGTTGTTTAAGTTGCTGCCAAAGTAAAACATCTGTGTGCAACCGATGTCCACTATTGAAGTCTCTCACCTTTCCCCGTTTACTAACGCTCGAGTGTCTCCGTGCGCGTGCTCCCTCGCCCCCTTATTGTTTTTGTGTTTTTCACTCTAAATAAATCTGTTTCACTACTACCAAGCGTGTCTGAGTGATCTGCTACCGGGGTCCACCTGTGTTATTTTTTAACAACCGTTTGATGCATGGTTAGGACACATTATTCAAAAACACTTTGTATACTCTTCATCCAGCACGTGGACGGACAGGAAGTTCATACAGTCTGGGTGAAATGAAATAAATGTAGCTGCAGACAGAGCATAGAAATAACGTTAAAGTGTCGAAACTTGTTAGTTGTTTGAGGAGTCACATGAGTATATATGTCACCAGTTTAATGTTTAATCAGAATCAGAAATAATAATGATGCTTTACTGCTTTGAATGGTTTCTGTTTTGAGATGTTCGGCTGCAATTTAGCAGAACAAACAACAAACACATAAAACAATATTAAAAGCTCATATTTCACATTTCCTCTTTTACCACAGTGGGAAGGGCCTTTGTGTGTGTGGGCGTGTGTGTGGGTTGCGGGGAAGGGGAACTGTGTTCTAACCAATGACCATAATTTAACTGTACAAAGTGTGTCAGTCTTGTCAGGCACAACCAGAGTTCAGCGAATTTATCCAAATTCAGTTCATTGAGGTTTTCAAAGACTTGGGTTTAATGTATATTGCCGCTATTGTCAGTGGCGGCTTTTGATATGGGCGACATGGGCCGTTGCCTAGGGCTGCATCGTGGTGCAACATGCATCAAAAAAAAAAAAAAAAGTTGCCCGCACCCATACTGCCCCGACATCATGCCAGTGCATTCTGGCGATTGCCGAACGGTTTTCTATCGCCCATTTGCGTGGAGTAAGGGTGCCCTCCATTCATGAGGTGCGCCTGCTGCTTGCTGCACAGGGAGGAGAGGGGCGGGACGGCGGGGATGCTTTGGCTGGCTGGAGCGGCATCTAATAACCAACTAGCAAAATAAAACAAAATAAAAGCAAACCAACAAATTAGGGCTATCAAGGTTAACGCCGTCATCACGATTAAGGCGATTAGAATTTTTTTTTTTTTTTTTTGCCTGTCCCATTTGGTTCTTTAGCCGTCAGAATTGTTGTCTGAAGACCAACAAGGATACCAAATGGATTTATTTTGCCAAATGGATCATCATGGCATTGCCGTATTGGTCCATTTGATCAAACTTAGTTATTTTTATTTATTTTATTTTCAGTTGTTACAGATGGGACAGACATGACTGGGGGATAGGAAAGGGAGAAAGAAAGAGAGGAAGGAAAAGAAAACAGAAGGAAAAGGGACAGTGAGAAAGGGCACTTACAAAGACAAAGAGGAGGAAAAAAAAAAAAAAAACATCTCCTGGATCACCTGTTGAGAGAAAAGGAGAAGACAAGCAAAAAAAAAAAACCAAAGCAACATACTAAACACAACACCATCACGTTAATCTAGCTAAGTGTGAACAGCAGTAAATACTAAATATTGAAAGTTGTTGTGCAGCACACAGGACAGACAGCGCACAATGTGCTTTGAAGTAGCAGCTACGAAAGGTGTAGTTTGTCTACGAACAGTGAACACCCGTGTGCACACCTGTGTGGATCAATGCGCTTGTATACAAAAGGTTTCCCCATGTAACGGTCTGCTAGAGGGTGTGGAGGCCCATAGCCCCGTCCCCAGGGCATGAAGCAGGCATGGAGGAGATCCAGGCTCCAGACCTCCAGAGGCCCCAGAGTGCGAGAGCCCAGGAGGACCACCGGAGGGGCATCCGTGCCACCTTCCTGGGAAGGGCTGAGGAGATCCCCAGACGAGGGGTCACCCAGTAGCCACGGAGCAGAAGCCAGAGGGGCTGCACCGGCGTGCCCGCCGGCTCTGCCGGCAGCCAGCTGTGCCAGAGTGAGCCGAGTTGCAGGCCCGAGGCCGGAGGCCCGAGGGCCCCTTTGCTCGGAAGAGGCCTGACCGAGCGACAGGCATCAGGCCCGCCAATTAGCCACCGGGAGTGAGCTGGTGCATACCTGAGCGCCCAGCCCGGACACCAAGAACCACCAATGCACCAACCCCTGAGGGCATCAGTTACCAGCAGGGAGTGTGGTGAGGGGAGATAGGCCTCCACACTTGGAGGGCCTGGGAGTACCAGGAGGTGGAGTCTAAGACCCGACCTGACATATAGACACAGACAAACAGGCACACACAGACATAAACATGCTTTCCCACCCTCATGCACACATATACAAACACTCAGCACTCACCCAACGTGAGGGACAGACATACATAGACATGTACACACAATCATACTCCCAAAACATACTCTATGCCCCGGGTCCAGGTACCCTCGCCCCCAGAGGGGGAAACGGCACCCAGACCCAAGATATGTGACCCTTTCCCCCGGGGTGGAGGCAAGCAGACCGCCCCAGGCTCCGCAGCAGCAGGGAGGCCAAGGCGATTAGAATTTTTAACGCAATCAACCCATCTGCAGCGCAGAATGGACAAACTTTGAGGGAGGGAGTGCACCAAAACAGGCTAGGACCACCCCTGGCTATTATCTACAGCTGACCCGAACTGTGGCGATTAGGATGTTGAAGGTTTCACAGTCAAGGGGTAAACCCCACAATGCCAACCTGGGGAATTTCACCCAGAGAATATGGGTGAAATTCCCCAGGGCGGCATCGTGGTGGGGGCGTTTGAAACACTGCAAATTACTAAGAAGGCACCCAGGTCTGTAACACCTGAGACACGGGCGTGGTTCAGAGTGTAAAATAAATAATTTATTAACAGAAATGTAAAACAGACATCGGAAGAGCCAATAATTTATTTGCATGTGTACTGTTAGCGGATTCAGGCTTACCAGTGGGCGATGCATAAATAACCACAAACCACAGATGATCTTACCACCATAGGGCAAGCAGTCACCCCCACTTTAGGCCTTTAGATCCTGAGTAAAAACACAACTTATTAATAGACTCAAAATCTGAAATCAAATACATCCTCTGTGATTAACCCTACTGCACAAACACACTGGTGACCTGCAGCTAATAAAAGGGCATCATTCCAGTGATTTAGCAAAATTAAGCATTTATAAATCAATCTTTCAGAAACCAAACACTCAAACTACCAAATAAATTTAATCTTCAGTTTAGAGCAGATGACCTATCGATTAGTACTGTGAAGATGTTACAGACACAAACTTCACTAATTAAATAACTTACATTAAAACACATTAATAGCTTCCATAGATCCCACATATGGTTTAAACACTATTTTAAAAAGGAGACTTCAAAGACCCAAGTAAAACACACAGATCAAATGTTCTGGGTCACCACAAAAATCTAACACAAAAAGCTGACTCTAAAGCAAATTACTGCCCAGTTACTGAAAGGACAGGAAGAAACCCAAACAAAATGGAAAAGAGGCAGCAAAGGCCAATAGTAAGCTTCTGCAGCACCAACCCTTGAACACAACTCTTTACTGCTGAGTGCAATAACTGAATGTACGGCACAAAATAAAAACATACTCGTAATCCACAAGGGGAAGACTTCAGAGGAAATAATCCCCAGGTGATCTCTACAAAAGCAATCAACCGAAAATAAGTAGAAATAAAATAAAACAAAATAACACCAACTATTGATAGTAGGACCATGTAACATGACTGGCCACTAACCAGTCATTAGCAATTAGCAAATGTAATATTCATTCTGCTTTGCATATTTCACCCAGCCCAAAAGTCACATTTACACAGCATACAACAAAGTCAAGTACACTTATTAGTAAAGGCAGAATTGCATTACTGCAGCTCATAATGGGCCAAAGTGTTGGTGTCATCTGCAAGCAAAGAAGTCCAAATGTGACTTAATGGCGTTAAAAATTTAGGTGATACATTTCCTCATGGGGGTCACTGAGACACAGTCACTGAGAAATGTCTGAGAGGTCATTCATCAGGGACACATGTGTGAGTCATCGTAGTTCAAAACCATGTTTTAAATCAAAGGTGGGTGATGAGGCCCACACAGGGACAACTGTAAGATTGTTCAGGGGTATGAAGCTCATTCATCTGATGCTCCAAGTTTGTTCTCTTCTTTATAGCATGGTAGTTAAAAATAAACAATGTTCTTGTGCCACTGTGATAGCTTTTGATAGGTATTGACTGATGGCTCATTTTCAAAAATGCACCACTGCACAATCACAAGTTCATAAATCACACATTTCTTAGTGTAACAAGTGCCACCTGGAAGTTTGCTGCCTTCTGTCGTGTGATTGGCAGGGGAGGTTTGAAAAGGCAGTAGGTGTGTGAGGTGAGGTCAGCTCTCTTCTAGAGATGATTAACTCACTCTGGTGTGAGTGGGTATGATTTTTGTGGCCACAAGTTTTAAAGGTTGAATTGATCAAGATCTAAATCGACTACGCGTTTGCAGTGTTTGGCCCACAGGTGAATTGATTGTGGTGTCTCTAAACGAGGGTTTGACAATTTGCAGTGCTATTTGCTTGCACCTTTTAATAGGTTTCATGTGCAGCTTGGATATTAGTAGAATTTGTTATAAATCCTGTCTGTGAATAAATGGTAACATTGTTATTTAATTGATATTGGGCATTTTATTCTACACCTTAGTGTTCTGTCACATTTTTGGGGTTGTCCAAAGGATCCAAGGGAGTGGCTGCTTTTTGTCTTTTTTATTCATTTTAGTTTCTTTTGCAAGGACAGGCTTGCAGGCTTGTAGACTTGAGTGAAGAAGCAGCCAGTATTTGATTGCCATCATGGAGGGAGATGAGCAACAAGCAATGATCCAATCTATACAGGAGTTGGAGAATGAACTTGGAGACTTGAAAGCAGCATCTGTGGGTACTAGGTTTGTCACGTTATAGCCGGGGCATCCAGTATAAAGAGCAAGATTGGTTCATCCCTTATTCTACCCTAAATGTCACGTATATTGACTGTTACCTGCGATATCACATACAGTTCATATTTACACTATGTCCAGCTGGTTGTGCATTGTGCTACTGGCACACCACAGCGTCCCTTATTTGATAGTTAAAACGCTGGCAAACCTAGTGGGTTAAGAGGCCCTCAACCTCAACAGGAGCTACAGGAAGTGAGTCAGAGACTGAGATACAACCCTGCATGACAACGTGGTCACTGACACTAGATGAGTAGATTGAGCAGATAAGAGACCTTGTGCACACAAGAGGCAGAACAGAAGAGGAGCAAGCTCAAATTGTTTGTAACTTTTTAGAGGGTACTGCCATGGATTGAGATAGTTTTTTTGCCAAATGATCAAACAGAAAATGATGAGAAAATTATTGGTGCTCTGAAAGAAACTTAAGGTTGTTTCGATTCTCACATTTCTTTGCAACACAGATTTTTCAACCATAAACAATTAGTAAGCGAATCTTTAATTGAATTTTCTCTTTCTTTGATGGCCTAAATAGATCAAATTATTAAAACGGATGAGGAGGCAGAAAGAGAAGCATCAAACGATCTACGTGTCAGAGATAAGACATTGAAGATCAGGCTGGGAGACAATCAGTGCCAATCCACAGTGGACAATTCGTGAGATGAGAGCTGAAGCGATCAGTATAAGAATCAGCATCTTAGGCCCAGATATAATCAGTCTATTTCACTTTCTGCAGATATACAAGCTTCTTGTGAAAGTTTCGATTCTAGATATGATTTAAACATTCAGAGCTCATACAATGAAAAGGTTCAAGTTAAGCCTGATTATGCAAACACACAGCTGCCCCTCCAAACTCAACCCCTCCCCTCCCCCGTATATGTGCACATTCTAACTGTATATTCAGAGCAGCACAATGTCATACCTTAAGTGTTGCTCGGAAACTATATTATTATGCTGCTGTTACTGCTGTGCAATATATTTATTTTTCCTAATAACATGAACAGTTTTTCCCCTAACAAGAGTGTCTATACAGAGGAATTTCTCTTATATTCTTATGTGTACATATCCTAGATTCTTTTTTTTTTTTTACTACCTTTATATTTAGATTTTTTTTTTTTTTTAATTTATACCATGTAGTCCAATGGCAATTAAATGTACTGAAATTATGTTCTGATGACAACTAACTGGTGTATGTTCTGAATTACAATAAAGTGTCTATTCTATTCTATTTTGTTCTATTCTAATCTAAAAAGCTGTTTGAGCCAAAACACTGTAAAAAAAAAAAAAATGTCAGTCAGATCATTGAAGTCCTACATTCACCCAGTAAAATCAGTAAGGCCCACTTTAAACTGTTTAACAAACAATCACATTTTATATTTCTAACTAAGTTGGGAAGTTTTTTTTTCTAGACAAATGTTTGGTTTTAGAAATGATTTAAAAAGAATTCATATCTATAAAAGATGAAGAGACTTGTTAAAGAAAATTGCCACTGCACGTAGCGCCTCAGCTCTGAGTCATAATGCAATGAATGATCTGTTGTCAAAAAACAGACGGCCACTGAAAAAGACACACTCATAACTGTATAACTCTGTCAAATAGGTACAAATACAGATAGCCGGTATTTGCTTTGAAGAATTGGCACCTGTTTAGTGGTTAGAAAGTCCCCTCACATTATCGAGTTATGCAGTTTCAGTGCAGAATGAAAACAAACCTGCGGAGACTGAATTTTGTTTCATTTTATGCTAAACACAGAAAACAACAAATTATCCTAAAATTTGTTAATTTAAATTATTATGTGCAGTCATAGTGAATTTGAGATTCATCAGTAATAGAGACACTTTTAATTAATTTTACACAAAAACAGTTTAAACTTTGTTCCAGTCATGTGATCTGCATTTCTTCTTCAGCTCCTGTGAGAAGACAAAAAACATCCAGTGGCTGTTGTTTGTCCTTTCTATAACAATTTGAAAACAGTTCCAAATATTAAAATATAATAATACTAATAATTATATACTTATAATAAATTATAGCAGTTATAATAATAATATATATCCCGTCTCCTGTTGCCTCATTTCTCATGAACTCCTGTTACTTTTCATCCTGAAAAGGAGACCTGTCTCTTTATTTTTATACAGCTTTTGTTAGTACAGTTTTACAGTATTATATTAGTATATACATATATATAAAAATTGTACTTCTCACATTGATCCTTTTTTTTTTTTTTTTTTTAATTTCCCAACTATTATTTGGCATAAATAACATTTCACTTTATATTTTGCTGTGTCATTCTGTGCCAGATGTGTCTGGTACAAAACCTAACTTCCTGTGCACATGGGTGAGGAGAAGCTTACATGTATATCATTATAGGGAGATGTTAGTTCAGTTTAAAGGTTCGGTCTCTTTATCAAACTACATTCTTGTTACCATTTTGTCACTTCTCTCTTTTTACAGACTTATTGTGTCCTGAGTTGTTTTAATCTTCAGTCAGCGATTTCCGGGTTCACCACAACCACATCGTCACAAACCTCATTGTTTATCTAGCAGTGCTCTCCTGAACTAGTTTCATTCTTGCTAATCTAAATGAGACTGTCACTGCACTATTAAATGCTGTCAGGCAACATGCAGTCTTACTAGGTCTAACTATGACAGTGTTTCTTTTTAAGTTGCAATCGCTTTGCCTTTTATCCCAGTTTAGTTTTAGCTGAATCGTTATGTTTAAAAATCAAATGTAGAGTAGATTTTGGTAGATGTCAGTTTTATCAGTTTCCACACTGACACATTCATATTCCAAGCACTCATTTAAAACGGTGGCTCCTCCCTTTCTGTAACCGTTGACACGATGATTTGTGGTATCAGAGTTTCATTCATGGCTTTCTTTCTCATGCATGAGGTTAACTTAGGGTGAAGATATTCAGAGTAGATTAAACTGAACTTGATCACCTTTTCTGAAACCAAAAAACATACTGCAGGCCTTTGGTGGCTGTAATTTTTTTTTTTAAAATCTCTTGACCCAGCTTATTATTAATAGCTTATTATAAGATAATCTTCAACCTTCCTTTTATCTCAAAAATTCTTAAAAGATTAGTTGTAAAACAGCTTATTGATCATCAAATGATCTTCTTTTGGCCTCTGACAGTGGACTCATCTCTGTGGTCGTCCTAGTATATTATATTGTATTGTATTGTATGTACACGTTTGTAAAATAGTTTTCAGTGTGGACAAATTGCTTTGTATTGTATTTTATTTATTTATTTAGTTAGTTAGCACTAAATCACAACAACAGTTGGCTGAAGGTGTGTTATATTGTAAGGTAAAGACCCTACAATAATACAGTCCATGTTTCTAAAGTAGAATCAGAGTGGCGATCACTTTAAAATCTCTTTGTGCTGGTTTTCATTTTTCCTTGTGTTTATACTAATACTAAGAGAAATATGTGTGCCTCCAGCAGGATAAGGACTTGTGTCGCTGTGTGGGACTGTGGCAGTGGCGGTCCTAGCCTGTTTGGCGCCCGGCGAACACTCCCTCTGCCCCCCACACACACACACACACAAAAACATATTAAGGATTATACATTAACATAAAACTGTTGTCGGAACCATACTGAATTTCGCCAGAGAAACACACACACACACACACATATGAAGAGAGAGAGAGAGTATGGATTGTATGCAAACGGCTACCAAACAGCCATCATAATTCATCATACAATGAGAACAGGACAAATCAACAATTGACAATGATTAATTAATATTAAAGTCTGTAACATAATGTCTTGTTTGGAATTTAGTCTGTTACTGTTACTATTTTTACCATTTCTTATTGGAGCAACTGTAATCCACATTATTTCCTTAGGGATTAATAAAGTATGATTCTGATTGTTTCAGGATGACCTGCCATTATCCAATCACACATCTGCTTATGTGTATCTTTTGCTCGTTTCTCCTCCTCTTCTTTTCTCTTTTTTCTAAACTAAGCACCTGATGGCTTTGAACTTTTCTTGTCCATCTTCCATTTTGCACTCCATCCTCCAACCCGAGGATCACCACAACATAACCTAATAGACCTACACCTTAGTTCACAGATTCACTTTGTCTAAGGTGTATTTCTGAGATTTCACACAACCCAGGATTCAAATCATGAATACATAATGGGCTTGGATTTACATTATTATGAATGAAATGTGCTCTATTTGGAAGCAGCCGCCCCCCCCCTTTCGACGGCGTTGTGTGTGAGACTTTAAATCATCAAACTGTAAATTATAAATTTTAAATTGTCATTGATCCCTTTACCCCGAGTCCTAAAGTGTATATTTATTTTCTTACTCTTCTTATAGTTATTATTTGTTTACTTGCACTGCTGTAACTGGAGCCCCGTCGTCTCGTCTCTCTATATACTCGACTGTATGTAGCGGAGATGACAATAAAGTTTACTTTGACTTCAGCAGCGAGCAGGCGCACCGAGGGCTCTCGCGCTCACTTTTCGCGTATTGAATTTCGAAAAAACACCGGTGCAAATTATAAGTCTGTATCATGATGTCTGGTGTTTTCGTGTTTGTTGGTTTGTTTTTATTTTGTTTTATTTTGCGAGTTGATTATATGCTGCTCCAGCCAGCCAGAGAATCCCCCGCCGCCCCGCCCTCTCCTCCCTGTGCCGCAAGCAGCAGGTGCACCTCGCAAACGGAGGGCGCCCTTACTCCCAGCAAATGGGCGATAGAAAACCGATCGGTGCCTATGCCATTCCCAATATGCGCTGGCTGATGTCGGGGCAGCATGAGTACAAGCAATTTTTTTTTTTTTTTTTGCCGATGCCCGTGATGCCGCCCCCCACCACGATGCCGCCCCGGGCAACCGCCCGTGTCGCCCGTATCTAAAACCGCTACTGGACTGTGGTTTCAGGTTTATATTGAAACAGTATTATACACAACACTTTTTCTTATGAGTAATGCAGTACATTGCTTAATTACTCCCAGAAAAAAGTAATTTGTTACTCTATTCATTACATTACTATTGAATTTCTCTGTAAATTGACCTGAAACACACTATCTCATAATTACATTTCTTTTTTTGAGTAATGACCCAACGCAGATCACAACAAAGAGGGGAAATACCTCCAACAGAAACATTTGACTATTCAACATGCAATTAATTTGCATGAATGTAATGACTTTAAATTTTAAACAAATATAAGAATGAAGACAACGGGGTTAACTCAGAACAGTAATGTTGTTGGTAATGGTGTTTTAGTTTGTTTGTTTCATCATTTGTGAATCTGCGTATTTACACATTTTGTCTTGGTTTATATGAAAGAAACTATACTGTGGTGGGGTTTGTTTGTTTCTTTGTTTGATTTTTTGTATTTTTTTGTTTTGCTTTGCTTTTGATTGATATGTTTGTTTAATTTAAGACTGAAAGAAAATTAAATGAATGAGAGGTACCTGAGGGGGTAGGGCCAAATAAGTGTGTACTTCTGCCTATACTCCTTTTCAAACAAAAGAATGAAATGATATTTTTTAATGATGATGAATGTACATATTTGAAATAAAAATGAACCGAACCGAACTGAACTTTGACATGCTTGCAGATTTTGGTGATAATGAGCCAATGAGAATTGATAAGAGATCGAATCGATGAGTGATATCGATAATGGAATCAGAATCGCTAAATTCTTATCAATTCTCATTGCTAGCTATCAGGTCCTGGAGGGAGGAACTGGTTTGCTTGTGGCAGATCATAGGAGGGGAGACAGTTTTGGGATAAGATTTCTGGGTTTGAAAACCGGTTTGAAGAGAGATTCTTTGGGCCCCTTGGAAAACAGATTGAAGAAAGAACAGAAACACCTTATGGCACAGAAAAAAACCCACTCTACACTAGGAGAGGCGTGATTACCACTTGGCTAAGCAGATGATCTAATCGAGGGTTCCTGGGCTGGTTCTTAAGAATTAGCAGAGATCCTTTCAGTGACTGCTGCAGGTGGACTGCAGTTACATCATACACTGGCCAATATGAACACAGCTGAGAGCAGCAGGCTGTGTAAAAATGTGTTTTCCTTTTGATGTTTGCAGTCAGGTGATTCGTATTTGGGCTCTAAGCATTTTCCAGTGCCTTTCAAACTGTGAACAAAGGAACCCTTCAAACTGAAATAACTAATTTAACTAAACTTTAAACTAATTTAAATCATCACAATTTGATATTCAGATATTACAGCTCTTGTCAATACTAGCAAAGTTTGATCATTTACCTGCTGTCTTCATCCTTAAAGGAAAGTTATCCAGATTAATCAAATATTTGGGACTAACAGACAATCTTGAACAAATGCCGAGTGTTCAGTGTTCGTCATGGTTGTGAGTGCAGCAGGAAAATTCACAAAAAATACCACTCAGCAAATTAATAATGAAACTATTAGTTGGCAGTATTGGTTTTGAAAAACAGTGGGAGACAGTGAGTCAGGTAAAAATAACTTTTCAATTTCTCAGACTAAACGTCCCTCCTGCTGAAGCGGCCTTGAAAACCGCATCTCTACCAGTTTCATGTTTGAATCTGACTAATGTCTTCTTGTCAGTCCCTCCCAGTAGACAGAAAAACAGTCGCTTTTGTTCAGATGCTTTGAAAATAGGTCAGATTTTTATCTAATGTCATCAAGTGCAATTATCGGTTGTGTTTGGGACATGCACACTTTAGAAATATGTTGTTTTTCTTAGACACTGTTGGATGAGCAGTGTTAAGTTTATTTACAATCAAACTGTTTTCAGTGGTAAATGAGTGAATTTCCTCTTTTATTTTTTTACTGTACGTATATAATTAAAATGCATTTACATTTATAATAATAAAGCATTAAACACAAACTGTATATATTATCAAAGCAATAATAAAAGAATTAATCTACATAGAACAGTCATTCAGTTCAGTTCACTTCAGTCAACTCAAGACATTTCACACTGTAAGGTAAAGACCCTAAAATACTGGAGACAAAACTTCAACAATCAGATGAGCCCCTATGAGCAAGCACTTGGTGACAGTGGGAAGGAAAACTCCCCTTTAAACAGGAAGAAAATTTGGACAGAACCAAGCTCAGGGAGGGGCGACCATCTGCCACGACTGGTTGGGGATGGGGGCAAGAAGAGAACAAAGGAGAGCATAGAGAGACACATTAATGACATGCAGCAGTGGTGAGTAAAGAAAAGAAAGAAAAGTGTGAATGAGAAGAAACGGTCAGTGCATTATGGGAGGTCCCTCAGCAGCCTGAGACTATTACACCAGGACCCAGGTTCAGGGTCAGCTGATCTAATGAAAATAGCAATGAAAATGTATGCATGCCTCCTAATGATATTACCCAAGTGAAACATGTATAATGTACATTATATAAAACTTCTTCAATAAGTTTGCAGCCAGAATGGAAGAAGTGCAGCTGAGAAATGTCCATTCACATCTGATGTAACAGATCAACCAATTGTATTTGCATTCCACCAAATCAAGAGTCACCTCATGGTGCTTTGTCTTGTACGGCAAAGACTCTACAATACTACAAATAATGGGTGTTAATCCATGATTTACAATCCAAAATAATCTTTATCTTAGACCAGATCATGGTGCAGCCCCTTAGCTCATCCTGTGTTGGAAACCAGATGTTTTAGCTCTTCCCCTTTGAGTCCAACTTAATTTAATTAGCTGCCCCTTATAAACAGAACATTTCAACAGTAGGTGGGTTGGTCAGTCTGAAGCCTGTATTTTTGGCTCAAGGAGATTACTTATACATAAACTGACCTCATTTTCTGAAACTTTGGCCAAGTCTAACATGAACATCCATCACTACAACATTACATAAGGGAAAACAGAATAGATCCACTTTAAAAATGCAAGATGAAGAACAAACAAAAAAATCGTATGAAAGCATAAGAGCTAATTACATTAGTTTAATGATCTCAGTGTGTCATTATCCAAGAAGGAAACTGTTACAAGACAAATGTAAATCAGAGAATAACTCTTCTGTCACACAGACTTTGACCTCTGATATTGATAGTGTTTTTGAAAAGGTATCACAATGGTCAAGTTAGTCTGTAATATTTAACACATAACCATCATTCAAGTTAGTGTCAGTGCTCAGTGCGGAGCTTCTCAGTTCACAGATGAAAACAGCACCATGATGAGGTCTACTGACTAACATCTATTTGAGGTAGCTGATATAATTAATTTGTAAAAGCATCAGATTTTTAACTTTAGTGCTTTGTAACATATAAATGAAAATGATATGTCTTAATACGCACCAAAAGAATTTTTCCCCTCTTCATTAGTAAATAACAGAGTTCCTCCTTCCTGAGATTTTACATTTGGATGGTGACTAAATGCATAAGCAGACAGTCTTATCCAACCTAAGTTAAAAGAAACTAATTCTCACTATTTGGTGAACAGAATTTATACTTTGGTAAAAACTGTTTCCACATAGTTTGAATACAATTTGTTTATTTTGTTTTTCTTGGCTCTGAGAAGAGAGAAAAAAAAAAGTGCATATCCCTGCACTAACACAAACATTAAAAAAATTAGTGCCCTCAGAGTCTACCGACTTTACAGTGCACCCACATCATCTCCACACCCCAACAAAATTGGTGACAGATCAGGTGTCAGTCAGTAATGTTGATGCATTTTATTTAAAAATAATAATAATAAGGCAAATTAGGCTAAGGTATGTTTGAGTAAACCTCCACAAATTGTGGATTGTTTGTTTCCCATGTAGTGCATTGCTGTTGAACCTTGCCTCCAGTTTTGCTGGTAAACATACATCAGTGAGTTAATGAGAGGTGATGGAATAAAGGCCTCGCAGTGAAACAACAAACAGATCTAACACTGGAATTAAGACCTGGGAGATATAATATGGACCAGGTTCAACATAGCTCAACTTTCTTTATGTTAGCTCGTTTAACGAAATCTAAAACCCCAGTCAGAGATGAAAATTTTTATTTTAAGTTATTAACGGCAACATATAAGGTGAGAGAGCATCTCATTGGTTAATCTTGTGAATTCTTGAATAATATATACATTTATTCAGTCCTGCTGTTTATTTGTAACATGAAAAACACCTGCACATTAGAGCTCTGAAACCTTGAACACACACTTAAATTTCAGTGTGTGTTCAAATATGACACTGTCTCATATTTAATAAGGAGACTAAAAACATTTAAAACATTTAAGAACAAATTATTTTACTGATTCAGTATCCTGGGTAATAACCCACAAAAAGAAGAAGCTGTACTTCCTGTAGGGAAAATGATTTTGTGTTTATCTTAGCTCCCTTTGATAAAACATATTCTACTAACTCAGTCTCACTTCATTGGACCTCTCTGGTCACAAAAACAACTTAAAAAAACCTTCATTTCACAGTGTCTGGTGGAGCTTTGACTGCTGGCCAGGAAATCCCAGTTAACATTAACATCAGCCTCATTACAGAAAGAGCTGAACTGAGAGGTAATCTGTAATGGACGGCTGTTTTAAACTAATGTAAACTGAATAATATGAGGTAGAAGGAGGGAAAAAAGAAGAAAAAAACATTCAGCAAATTACTGATTCCAATCAAGTCTTTGTCATCAGCTGTGAGCAAAGTGCATTCTTCTTAAGGTCAGCGATGGATAAACACTGATTGGTGAACTTCATAACACTAGTTTGCATTAATGACAAACAACAAACTATTTTGATCATGATGAGTCTAAACTGCTCCATAGAAGAAGATTCTTTGGAAACAGAAGCTGATACAAAAACTTCTATATGTAAACTGAAGGAACTCCATTAGCACCAGAGTTAATTAGCAGCATATTATTAACTTCTTCAGTACAAAAACTCTCCTGAATTTGTTGATATGAAATACTACAAAATGAATATTTGCTGATTACTAAATAAGAAATGACCAATTCATTGGTCGTTACTTTTCTCTTTTCCATGTGTCTTCAGTCTAAACCTGACAACATGGGATGCAACTGGTCAGGGTGGACTGAAGTCATTAAAAAACAAAAAACCTTGGG